>NC_140167.1:65712536-65827535 GCF_963971535.1 Notolepis coatsorum | reverse complement strand
CTGTACAAATATATGGATTTGTACTATACTGTTGTCCACAATATTATGAAAAAAAATTAAAGTACTGCAGCAGTATTACAAACTACACTATATTGAATGAAATGCCACCTTGACAATTGTATTACAAGATGTGTCATACCACATTGTAATTTGTGAGAGAGAGAGAGAGAGAGTGAGAGAGAGAGAGAGAGAGAGAGAGAGAGAGAGAGAGATGAGAGAGAGAGAGAGAGAGAGAGAGAGAGAGAGAGAGAGAGGAGAGAGAGAGAGATAGAGAGAGAGAGAGAGAGAGAGAGAGAGAGAGAGAGAGAGAGAGAGAGAAGAGAGAGAGAGAGAGAGAGAGAGAGAGAGAGGGAGAGAGAGAGAGAGAGAGAGAGAGAGAGAGAGAGAGAGAGAGAGAGAGAGAGAGAGAGAGAGAGAGAGAGAGAGAGAGAGAGAGAGAGAGAGAGAGAGAGAGATAGAGAGAGAGAGAGAGAGAGATAGATGCACACACTCCAGGGAGCGCAGTGCATCCTGATACCTTACAGAGTGGTGACTTATTCAGGAGTGCCTGACGGTCAACAGGCATACGATAATGACTGACTACTCTACTATATCAGTCACTCACTGGGCCCTGATATGACCCCAGACTGTCAGGGAGTGAAGCACTATGGCTGATATTATTGGTAAGAAACTGACAATATCAGATGGTGATATGGGCAATATTACCATTGGCTCGTGAGCCATGAAATGGGGGACACACCCGTTTTTTTTTACTAAAAGATGAAAAGCTGTATTACAATAACCAAAAATGAACATATTAAAGCTGTGAGGTATGTTAACCAGTGTTTCAGCAGATGGAGTATAGAGGAGGGTGTTATATAATGTATAACCTAACAACACGGTCTGATCAGAACATTTAAATAAAGTACTAATCTGTACTATCATAAGTAATATATTTATGTATTGTATTGGCAAAAGTCCAAAACAAATACAGTTAGGTTTACCGTTTTAATTCCCAGCGGGAGGGAGACAAAAGAGAAGAGAGAGGGAGGGAGGGGGAGGGGGGGGGGGGCAGAGAGAGAGGGGGAGGGAGGGAGGGGGAGAAAGAGAGAGAGGTAGGGAGAGTAACATACTGTAGCTGTTGATACAGTATATATCTGTACATACCTGCTATAATCCTTTTTACATATCTGTAGATACTATATATCTATCTGTACATATCCCTTACCTACTCTTACTAGTTACACTGCTGGCCAGCATGACTTACTACCCTAGTATCACTGTACTGTATATCGCTATTGCACTTTACTGTTACATTTGCACTCTGGCTGGATTCAAAACTTATTTTCATTGTACTGTACTTGTATAGGTGTATAATGACAATACATTTGAATCTAATCTAATAAAAACAAATATTTATAGTAACACATGATGTCGAATGGTAATGTGGCTAATCAGTAGTAGTCTTCAAAATGTGTAGAGCACACATCCACTTCTGTCATTGAGTGCAGGACAGAAATCAACATCAAATGAAGTAGAGTCTGCACACTGTAAAACTGGTTCCCACACTGAGATCAATTCATTTTCAAATCAAAGACACTATCATTATCGGATAAAAACATTGATCACAAGTTTAACAGTGTGCAGACTCCACTAATTATAATATTAGTAGTGGTGTGTGTGATTTCAGATGGTAATATGGTTAATATTAGTAATGGTGTGTGATTTCAGATGGTAATATAGCTAATATTAGTAGTGGTGTGTGTGATTTCAGTTGATAATATGGCTAATGTAGTGATGTGTGTGATTTCAGATGGTTAATATAGCTAATATTAGTATTGGTGTGTGTGATTTCAGATGGTAATATAGCTAATATTAGTACTGGTGTGTGTGATTTCAGATGGTAATATAGCTAATATTAGTAGTGGTGTGTGTAATTTCAGATGGTAATATGTCTAATATTAGTAGTGGTGTGTGTGATTTTTAAATGGTAATATAGCTAATATTAGTAGTGGTGTGTGTGATTTCAGATGATAATATGGCTAATATTAGTAGTGGTGTGTGTGATTTCAGATGATAATATGGCTAATATTAGTGGTGTGTGTGATTTCAGATGATAATATGGCTAATATTACCGGTAGTAGTGGTGTGTGATTATTTGTGATGGTGAAACTGGTCATGGTCTCATATGAGCCCAGACAGCCACCGTTCACTACCCTCACCTGGGGGTGGAACTGGCAGTAGCCTACTGTTAATGTCGGCCGTGATGCAGTTTGAGTAAGAAGGTCTCATAAAAGTGATAAACCTGAATTTGGAAGGTATAAACCTTTTCAAACAAAGATCATTCTAAACCTTGTGTAACTTAATATCCTTAGCCACCTCTGGCTGCTTGTAAAGGAAGCACCATGTCGATTTGTTGTCTAAATGCCTAATGAATTACAGTGTTTATCTCTTTGGTTTTGCTTATGTGGTAATTTTGCTAATATTGGTAGTAATGACAGTGATTCACAACTGCAATATAGGTAATAACAGGGCCATTATCTGTGTGATTTAAGTCATCAATCAAGCTTCTATTAGTAGCAATGATTAAACCATTTCCTTTAGGGGATTCCTGGTTTGTTTATTATTATAATGTAAGACTGCAATCTGGTTGGTTGTAATAAATACTGCTAAAGCTTGTGGCAATGTGGTTTAAATTAAAGGGGCACTTCACCAAAAAACAATGCTGATTTATTTTGCACATTATCTCTCTCACACATCCAAAAACCCTAAACAGTTTTGCACACATTCATTTAGTTTGACAGTTAATTGAGAGTAAATTAGTTTGACCACTAATGGTGTCGTCTGGGACAATCTTTGCCGTGTGTTAATTGCAGATCCATGAAATTATATGGTAGCAGTCCCTATAAGACAAGGTATGTGCAAAATGAATCAGCAAGTTTTTCTTTGGTGAGGTGCCCTAAGGCATTAATACACCAGTATTGTTGTTAATGTGTCGCCCGGGGGGTGAGAGGGAGGTGAGAGGCGGGTGAGAGGGCGGTGAGAGGCGGGTGAGAGGGGGATGACGCTAGTGTTTTAATGCCTCACTGTTACATCTCCTCTCTTGGCAGATTACCAACTCCGGACAAACTAAAGGGCATCCACACTGCCAGACGAATGGATCTATCTCTTTCTCTTCTCTCTCCTCTCTCACTCTCTATATATCTCTCTCTCTCTCTCTCTCTCTCTCTCTCTCTCTCTCTCTCTCTGTCACTCTGTCTCTCTCTCTCTCTGTCACTCTCTATGTCTCTCTCTGTCACTCTCTATGTCTCTCTCTGTCACTCTATGTCTCTCTCTCTCTCTCTGTCACTCTCTATGTCTCTCTCTCTCAGGTTGGGGGCAGCATCGGACAAGAAAGGGGAACACATGAAACGTTCACAGCTCTCTGAAGGAGAAGAAAGAGGACTTTTTGTTATGAGCTCTTCCTCCAAGACAAGAGGGTCTCAAACGTGAACCCACCCCCCAGAGACGAGACCGAGACCAAGACCGAAGCCAACCCTTTCCAGGTGCACGGTCTCACGTGTGGGATAGAACTTTTGAGAACTTTTGCATTCTAATGGTGATGTACTATTGGCCACTGAACGCTGTCGACTGCTAGAATGCCAAGATGGAATTGTGAGGGAAATCTTTTTTTTACAAAAAAAAATGGTACACGTGAAAGATGTAAACAAAAAAAGAAGCTGTCGTTTTCAACACGTACAATGTTGTAGTTATGGACGGCACGTCTAGTGTTGCTTCTCAACATATTTGCACATATTGGAGGCGACTAATGGTTTCGTGTAGACTCAACCACGTACAATTGACCTATCTCACAGTTTGTCCGAGGGAAGCGACCGTTGCGATTGGAGGATGGAGAAAAGAGGGGCCAGGCTTGAGGTAGGTCAATTCGGTGGAATGAGCACTTAAATGGAAAGTCCTCATTCAATTGCGCCGGCAATGAGGGACTGTGATTCAGCCACTCAATTCTTAGCTTATTCTATTAATTGTGAGTAGTTGTGTCAACGTGATTCTCATTACAAATGACCAACGATCTTGGTCATTTGAAGGTTGTGCATCTTTAACATATTTTGTGTAAATAACATAAAGTGCGTTGTTCCTAACCAAAGTATTTTTTAAGAGTGCATGTCAGGTCTGACGTGTGTTTTCTCAGAGGTCCGTCGGACAGTTCTCTCTAGAATAATGAATTGATGACCTCGTGACACCATATGGATTTCGCAACTTTCATTCACTTTCCACAATTTTAATGCAAGGTCTCACTTGGGATTATGAGGAACTAGGAAATAACAATTTTTTTCTTCACAAAGGCAACACATTTAAGAAGTTGTTGGTTTGAATTGTGTATATCCAATGAGGTGTGTCTTTTTACTGTTATATACTGTATAAAGGAATGGGCTTGTATACAGCATGGTTTGAGCCCGTGTTTGTACCTGTATTCATTCTGCAGTGAAACACAGCAAGAAACTCAATTCTAAGTTAACCAAGGAAAGTTGACCCAATGTAAAAAAAATGTGATTTTAACATAATAAAATAATAATAATGGTGGTTTTAACAACACGACTTGTACTAGCACCAAAATATGGACAGTAGCAGGATCAAAACCAACCAGGCAGCACGGCTACCAAACAACTATAAGGAGAACATTGGTAGGAATGATGGGTTTTATCTGTAAGACTGAAGTTACAAATGATTAAAGGTACTATAGATAACATTTATGTAGAATATTCTTTTTTTACCTCATTAGTTCTTACTGTAAGAACTTACTTCATTAGTTCCTACTGTAGCTACTTATCTCATTAGTTCATACGGTAGGTACATTATTGTGCCTCCTACCATTTTCATTCATTTAAATTCGGACAATAATAAAGTCCGAATTTTTATGACAATGTAGATGGGCAATTCTGACAACAACTACGACCAATAACATTTCATCACGATACCTTTGTTCATCCACATAATATCACCACCCATCCCTGTGCTGTAGCCGGTAACATCGGCCCGTCCTCGTCTCCACCATGAGTTCCTCGCGCATCATCACTTTAAGAGCTGTATACAATATCCCCGCGGCAGAGAACTGAACACCAGAAGCAACACAGGTAGATCAATGATTAATAAGGCTTAATATTGTCACCGCCGCTGGCCGTGTAACATAATATTGTGGAGTCGACACACTCTTCGCAACCTTGTCCTTTTGTTCGTCTGGCACTTATGAGGAAGAGGAGACTGGAGGAATGAAATTAGTGTCATATTTTAAAGAGGAAAGTCCACAGTGAAACTGAATGTAGCCTACATGCGGTATTGCCGTCCGGTGGTAAATCTCCCAAATAAAATATTAAAGAACCTTTATTTGCCAAGTGTAAATAAATACAGTATATGGCAGGACTGTGTACTGTACCTGACATGCATGTATTTCATGGTGTGGGAGGACACAGGTAGAACATACAACCTCCACACAGAAAGCTGATCTGATTATGATCCTGCATAATCCTGTCTGGTCAAGATTCACAACACACACACACCACCAGTAGTCAAATAAGTCTCTAGAAATAAGTGCCATCTGCTTTCTACAAAAATCTTCAACTTTTGAGTCTTCAACTCGTAGACATACTTTAGGAATTCTGCCTTGGGGTCGATTTTCACTCTTTTAACTGCTGCTGCTTTTGCTCTGTGGGGATTTAGATTTAGTTAGACCCCTGTGGGAAAAAAGCTGTGAAGGACACAAAATGGAGGAATAAAAGACCTTAACGTAAGGCAAAATATTACCATTTTGTTTATACTGCAAACACCTAATGTATTGACAAATCCTGTGACATGATTACAAAATTATGTTAAAAGGTATGGGTCACTTAAAAGACTTAACGGTGATCGTATGCATACTTTTGAGAAACGGGTTATTATTTGTCATGGCTTATAACTCATGAATATATGTTTGAAAGGAAACATCACTTATGGATATGATATACAAGCATAATCTACACAATTTGAAACAATGATAATGGTATTCAAATTCAGTCTATTAACTGGAATAAATCTTTTATTTAGCTTCATAATATATATATGCTAGTCCCAAAATAACAAAGTCATCAAATGTTACTGTAATCCATTTAATTATGGAATAATAACAAACTGGTCATTGGTTAAAGCATACATAGTGTGTGTGTATGCATTGCTCCACATAGATATTTGTTCGTCTCCACCAATATCCTATGAATACAAAATCAGACCCATTCATATAGATTAGTTATTTATGTGGGGACAAGGTTACATATTTCAGATACTCATACATGTGAGGATTCTCTTAATCATTATGTATATGTGTAGTTATTTTTCATGTACATGTATTTCAGTTTATTTATCAAGCATAATTATGTTTGTCAGTGAGGGAAATGATGGATACATGTTGTATCTTGTCTCTGGGCTTGTTTCTCGGTCATCAGTAGGCTACCCTTCAGAGAAACTCAGGGAAACTTTAAAGATCCCCCCCAGATCTATTTAAACCCTTAAAAGGTGTTCTATATTGAATACAAATTTGTATAAATATAGTTTTACCACCAACTTTTGCAATAAAGCAGCCTCTGTACACCTTTACCCTCATTAAGAATGCAGGGTTCTATGAATATGCTAATTGTAACTAGCAACCATTGGTGTTTCCCAGGAATTCCAAGTTGGCAGTTTATATTCTTTGGAGAAGTGTCAATACCTACTCATGCATGTTTAGCTGAAGCTAAAGGTGTCAAGTTACCACATATTGGACCATGAGAGGTTGGACCTATTAGTGATGTCACAAATGCAACTCCGATGTCCGGGACGAATGTGGAAAAAAGCGCTCTGGTGACGAGTTCTCCACAAATAACAATCCGATAGTTATGGTTAAGAGGGGTTAACCATAAAAAACATGAATGGTCTTTGAATGGAGGAGATCTTTAATATAGCCGACAACTTGTGGACTAAATTCAGGAATTAATGGCCAATCCGGTTTGGCTCTGGTTGGAACACCTGCTTCTTGAGTTAAAGGGATAGTTTAGAATGCAAACTGTGGTAGCTGTGTCCGGACCCCTCACAGGGAGTGACGTAGCCAAACAAAATCAATAGACATACCTGTGATACACTGACATTTAGAATGTTAGTTGGTTATTGAACTGGGGTCATCCCTATGTTCCCCGGGTTCTATGTTCCCCGGGTCCTATGTTCCCCGATTGATTGATTGAACATTTTATAAATTTTTATTATTTTATTAATTATTAATGTCCTCCTTGTTTCGAACTGGTTAAGCTTAGGCCCTCTTTCGTAGTTGGTTAAGGTTAGAGTTTGGAATCAGGGCTGGTGGTCTGACTATCTATCGCTACCGGGGAACATAGGCATGCTCCCATTGAACTTCACCAGGCACGTGCGGGGGGACATTATCTGCATTTGTCCTTCAGCCTCCCAAATGGACGCAACATTTAAACCATAGCTCCAAGCTGCTAGCTAGTTGAGTGCCATGGTTGGTCACAATGGGGAATGCTGACAATGCTATCACTCCATTTAAGGGCAACTGAAGGACAGAAACCTACCATTTTAAAGGACAACATGTCCCTTTAAGTAATCCCAGGTATGTCTGATGATATTAAAGGACAACATGTCCCTTTAAGTAATCCCAGGTATGTCTGATGATATTAAAGGACAACGTGTCCCTTTAAGTAATCCCAGGTATGTCTGATGATATTAAAGGACAACATGTCCCTTTAAGTAATCCCAGGTATGTCTGATGATATTAAAGGACAACGTGTCCCTTTAAGTAATCCCAGGTATGTCTGATGATATTGTTTGGCTATATTTCAAACCTTACCAAAATGTATTTATTCTCGAAAAGGACAATTGAGGTCACCCTCATTTTCAATGTTGTCAAGACTTACAGACATTTCAATGCATACCTTTTTACAATATGTACATAGTGATACAATAAAATAAATTGTTTACATAGTATACATAGATGAAGTGCATTAAAAGGAAGAACACCATATCACTTATAGAATGCACTAATATAAGTACATTAAAAACAGTTACAGCCTCTAAACTTCCCCTGCGTTATAGGTAGTTTTATCTTCAGCGAGTGCTGAAGAGAGTTCCATGTAGTAGGGGCACTATAATGAAAGGCTGATTTTCCAAGTTTGATCTACAGTATATGCTGTCACCCCTGCCAACGAGTTAGGGTCGGAGTTAGGTATTTAGTGATCATCAGGGTGTTAAAGGAATCCACTGGAAGCCAATACAATGTTCTACATGTATACTGTGGCAACACAGACAAAGGTGTTGGCGTTGGTTTCTTTGTGACTAAAATAATAAATAATAATAAAGGGTAAGCAGCATGCAGCAAGACAAATGGATCCTCCTCCCTCCCTCATATCAGTCCTGGTATCCCCCCAGGCCCGCTGTCCTCGCTGCCTTGCATACACAAACACCCTGGGCCCGAGCTGGGCCGTCTGCACTGCCAGGGACTGGAGGTCAGAAGAGAGACCCTTGGTGAACGAGGATTCCATTATAAACAGGCTCAGACTCCATTGTGTGTGTGTCTGCTTTACTGAGAGATACAGAAGTCCCAAGGAAACTACTAGTGTGTGTGTGTGCACAATTGTTTGTGTATTGTAAAGTATATGTGTGTGTGTTGTCAAGGTAGTGTGTGTGTGTGTAGGATTGTGTATCGTAGAGTGTATTATGCGTGTGTGTAATGTCAAGGTAGTGTGTGAGTGAACATTTTTGTATCGTAGTAAATGTGTATGTGCAGAATTGTGTATGCATGTGTGTGTGTAGAATTGTGTATCGTAGAGTGTATGTATATTGCGTGAGTGTAATGTCAAGGTAGTGTGTGAGTGCAAAATTGTGTATCGTATGTATATATATGTGTGTTTATTGTCAAGGTAGTGTGTGTGTGCAGAATTGTTTGTGTATTATAGAGCAGTGGTTCATGTCATGGACCCAAATTGATACGTAATAGAACATGGATTTGATAACATCTTGTTCCAGGGATCTGAGAGGATATTTGTTGTTGAATATGATTAAATCCCAAATCCTGTATACTGTAGGTAGAGAGATATTGGGGATGAGATATGTGATCAGACATGAAATTATTATACATTCTCTCCTTGTGACAACTTGTAGTCAATTAAATATGCATCCCATATCTGTAGATACTATATCTGTACATACCTGCTGGCCAGTATGACTTTGTACTTTGTGCTCCCCTATCCGTGTGTTGTCCTACTGTCCTATTCTCTGAATGTACTGTCTTGTCCTGCTGTGCCTTTTTGTATTTGTGTATTTTATATTAGGACATTGATTTTAAGCTTTGATTGTACAGCACTTTGGTTGGCTCTTGTGCTTTTAAATGTGCTATATAAATAAATTACTTGACTTTGACTTGACTTACCATATAGTGTCTTTATACCTGTATCACTGTACATATTATTACTACAACTCTGTAGATACATCTGATTAGCTATTAAAATATTTTATACCAAGTTTAATCACCTGTACATTGTATATTACTATTGCACTTTACTATTACATTTACAGTCTGGTTGGATGTCATCCGTCTTTTTGTTGTACTGTATTTGTGCTGTATAATTAGAGATGTTCCGATACCATTTTTCCCTTTCCGATCCGATTCCGATACCTAAGCTTTGGGTATCGGCCGATACCGATATTTATCCGATACCAGTGCATACATAAACAAATAAAAATAAAAAAATTATTATATAAATTATACTTTTTTTTTTTTTTTTTTTTTTTTTACAGATACTGTTATACTGTTTTTTTAGTCATAACTAGAAAGTAATGGTATTTATTCAACAACAGGTGATTGTATAGATTTGTATTAGTATTATTAATCAATGAGTATGGGCTGCAGCACTGCAGATATACCCTACTCCAATGATCCACACGGACATTAAACGGTGTTGCACTCGCTACTCAGTGGCTCTGCAGATATACCCTATTCAGTCTGTAAGCTAGTGGGAGATAGAACGTTCATGTTGTGATTTTTGATGCAAAATAAATATTCAACATTCTCTTTTGAAACTCCGCCTCAGACTCTTATCCTTTGGCACTTGCTGTACTTTGCTTGCAGGTCTGCAGCCATTATTGCTGGATTATGTGAATAGCACCAACTTTAGACACAGTAACGTTATCAAGCTAAGCTAACTGACCTAGCTCGTCTTCCCGCATTGACATTTGATAACGTTAGTAATAGTCAGCTAACGCTAGTCAGTAGCTACTTATACAATTCACCGTGGGTGCATTATTGTTGATAGCCGGTCACGGACGGTGTTAGGTCCTGGAGAAAGGACAGGCGATAATCTGATTTGATGTAACGTTAAAGTGGATGTTGTTCCAACTAGCTATCTTTCCAGCTAATGCTATCATAACACCAGCAAAACACATCCCGTCCGAGCTCCCCGTCACACCAGCACTGTCGGGGACAATGGCATTTAAGAAAGTGTATCTGCTGTTAAAATGACACAGCATTTAACTTTAAAACATGTTCATTTTATAATCCTCACTCTCCGCAGGACTCGGCAGGAGATAAATTACATCATGGGATCGGAGGCTACAATTCACGTGTACTTGCCGATACCGATACCAGCATTTTAGGCAGTATCGGCGGCATTTCCGATACTGGTATCGGTATCGGAACAACTCTATGTATAATGACAATATATTTTATCTAATCCTATCTAAAACATCTTTATCTACTTCCCATTTTGCTGGGGACCCCCTGGAACTCCCTCAAGGACCCCTGGGTGTCCTCGGACCCCACTTTGAGAACCACTGTCATAGAGTGCATGTGTATGCGTGTTTGTGTGTGTGGAATTGTCTGTGTATCATAGTGTGTGTGTGCAGAATTGTTTGTGCGTCATAGAGTTGAGGCAAAGGCATCCTGTGGGGATAGGGTGACACAAGACCTTTTTCATAGAAGCACGGCCCAGACCAAGAGGCAGGCAGGCTTTGCAAAGACAATGCTGTCCCTTTAATTGACTGAAAGTACATGCAACTCAAATATACTGTATTGACTGAAATTAAATATCTTCAGAGGACTTTCAGCAGCACCCTTCACTCTTAAAGGAACATGGCAACATTGCACATGGAACATGGCACAAATTAATGGAAGTGGATACGGACCAGCTAGCCTGTAAGCACATTTCCCACAATGTTGGTGTGTTCCTTTAAAGTTCTGCTTTTCTTTGGTGGCAATCAGCTCTCCATTGGCCGGCTGGCTGTGGGAAACTGAGGTTTGTAGTCCTTTTCTCTACAGTTCCCTGTGGGAAACTGGGGTTTGTAGTCCTTTTCTCTACAGTTCCCTGTGGGAAACTGGGGTTTGTAGTCCTTTTCTCTACAGCTCACTCTGGGAAACTGGGGGTTGTTGTCCGTTTCTCTATAGTTCCCTGTGGGAAACTGGTGTTTGTAGTCCTTTCTCTATAGTTCCCTGTGGGAAACTGGTGTTTGTAGTCCTTTCTCTACAGCTCCCTGTGGGAAACTGGGGTTTGTAGTCCTTTTCTCTACAGCCCCCTGCCACATACACACCCCTCAGCTCAGACATGTGGGGAAGGCTGAGCAGCCATGCAGTGATGACTCAACATCACTGACCAACTCCTCTGGCTGGACCACCAGGATCAAAGGGCCTCTGACCACAGCCTTTTAGCCTGAGAACCTCCTGCTCCAGCTACTCCTGGAAATACAGCAGCACAGAGAGCTTAGGGAATTAATGTAATAATAATAATAATAAATCAAATATTTATAGCGCCTTTCGGGAAACCCAAGGTCGCTTCACAGTCAAGAGGGCTAGGGAAAGGGGGCAATAGGGGGAAAGGGGGGGGGGGGGGTTGAGGGCAGGTAAAGGGATAATGAAACCTAATCTAAACTAACTAATGGGGAAAAGTCTTGGTGAAAAGGTGCGTTTTGAGAGCTGTTTTGAAGGAGATGCAGAACTTGACTGGGAGCCAGTGGAGGTGGATGCGGGTGGGGGTGATGTGCTGCCAGGGCTTGGTGTGAGTGAGAATGTAAATGGTAAATGGCTGCATTTATATAGTGCTTTACAATTTGTTCCTCACATTTTACCCATTCACTCACACATTCACACACCGACGGCGGAGGCAACCATGCCAAGTTGTTCATCGGGAGCAGTTAGGGGTTAAGTGTCTTGCTCAAGGAGCGGGAATCGAACCAGGAACCTCCGGATTACCAGACGACTGCTCTACCTCCCAAGCCACTGTCACCTAGGCTCTTCGATCTTCAGTCACTACTTCATTCTGAGAAGGCCACCACGATTCCTGCTTTGGCTTCCACACACTCTCCTGTGCTCATCAATGGGAGGCTCACTCACAGACAGTGGTTAGAGGCAGAATTTTGCGCTGACGTTAAAAGCTGCAGAGAAGGCAACTTCTGGGAAATTAGCAAGAGTCAGTTTACCTGCCCAGCAGAAATAGAGCAAGCTCTGCATCACTTCTCAAGCCCATGCAGTGCAACAAAGGTCTCCCACAGACACCTAATTTGCATATATCGCCAGGATAGACATCACACATTGGATGATGCCAGATTCAACATTTTTGTATCATTATGTTGACACATAACACAATGAACTTTTTACAGAAGGGATTGTGGCTAGGTCTTTTTATCATCCCATAAATCAGGAAACGCTGTCTACAGTTATACAATTTTTTTGTATAAATGTACTATAAATCAGGCTATGAATGATATATCAACAAACCCCTTTGTAAAAAAAAAATAAAAAGATGCAGGGTATAGATAGGAAGACATTTGGAAAGTATGGTGTGTGTAATAGGTTCTAGGGAAATGGGACATTTCATCTCTTGCGTGTAAGAAATTTTTTTTGGGGAAAACGCCCTCAAAGTAGGCTACTGTATTGTAATTGTGATCTATGGACACAATCAGACACAATTAAGTAAAATAAACAATTAATTGTGTTTTCGATATTTTATTGTCACTCGTTTGAAATAAGACATGTTAACGAAGCAAAATATAACAAAATCTCAATATCGTAAAAAAAAAAACTGCAAGTTTCACCATTTACTCCACTCTTCCAAGCCTAGAGCTTCACAACTCCTTCTCCTGGACATATCTGATGCCTTGAGAACAGAGAGAGACTGCAAGAAAGCATTTTCCTGAAGTTATTCCTAGTTGAGAATCCTCAAAATACTCATTCATCTCGCTAAAGTATTTTTTTCTCTATGGATATGTCTTTGACTTATCTTTGTGAAGATGTAACATTTCAGTATGCAAACCTGCCCGTTCTTCCTCCAACCTCGTACCGTCTGCTCTCGTCTTTAAGCAGTTCTCCCTCTACTGTGTCTGAGAGACGAGAGGTTCTCTTCTTCCAGGCTCTTCTACTGGACTTCTCCTTGGCTTCAAACCTCTCCTCCAGGCTTACCAGGTCGGCACCCACTCCAGCTTCCTGGCAGCCAGCTCATCTTCTAGCTTTCCCTGGACTTCTCTTAGGCAGGAGAGTGTCTCTCTCCACTGCTTCTCCAATATATCCACTCGTCTGTTGGGCCTTCTGGGTTCCTGCTGAACTGAGATGAGCACTTTGGGGACTTAACCAGCTGTGTTATGAAAGAAACACTGGGCCAAACCCTCACCCCCGTAGCCACACCATGTTGACTGGTGCCACAGGACAGGAAGGCCCCATAGGTCAGGGTCTCTGTAGTACTCACACCAGATCTCATACATTGTCTGACATCTACCCGTCTCCCTTAGGACAAACAGTTGTGCCCTCACACATCTTTCTTCTTGCTGGATGCATTTTCTTCCATTCCTTCCAAGGCTTTGGATGATGGGCCTTTTCCAGTGCCCCTTCCAGCTGGGGAGTGACTGAGACATAATCACCATTTCTTTCCAGAAACCACACCCCAAAGCTCGAAGCAAACAGAACACACCAATGCTGCTCTATTACCTCTGCCCTCCTGCTGTGTACCAGTTCCAACTATTTGGCCACTCGGTCTGCTAGGCAGTGCCGTGCCCGCATTCTCCACCATATCTAGTCCCCCGTGGGGGGAAACAGGAAAACACCATTTTCAGAGCAAAAACACGGCACAGACCAAGCAGGAAGACCTGAAGTTATACAGTGAAATATCTTCAGAGGTGTTCCAGCAGCACCTCTGGCTTCTCCCTTCATTTTCCCTGGGGTGTGTGCTGTAGTCCTTTTCCTCTCCCTGTGGCGGAGGCCCCAGTCTGCCACAATGTGTATGTGTGTGTGTGTGTGTGTATGTGTGAGTGTGTGTTGTGAAGGTAGTGTATGTGCAGAATACATTGTCAAAATGTATGTGTATGCATGTGTGTGCATATGTGTGTGTCTGTGTGTATGTCTGTATATATGTGTGTGTGTATATGTGTGTGTGTGTGTATATATATATATATATATGTGTGTGTGTGTGTATATATATATGTCTGTGTATATGTGTGTGTGTGTGTGTATATGTGTGTGTGTATGTGTATATATATATATATATATATATGTGTGTGTGTGTGTGTGTGTGTGTGTGTGTGTGTGTGTGTGTGTGTGTGTGTGTGTGTGTGTGTGTGTGTTGTGAGCCGTGCTTGCCACTGCCAGCCCCTGCAGGTCACAAGCGTTGCGCATTGTTGCTGCACTTGGCTGTCTGTCATCCGAACAACAATGGCTGACTCTGTGACCCCCTTTGTCTCAAGGCAATAGGCTCTGCATATGCACAGGCCGATAAGACTCACCGTCTCTCCCTCAACACACGCTCACATTCTCTCTCTCTCACACACACACACACACACACACTCACGTTATCTTTCTCTCTCTCACACACGCTCACTTTCTCTTTCTCTTTCACACATGCTCACATTCTCTCTCTCACACACTCATTCTCTCTCACACAAACACGCATTCTCTCTCTCACACACCCACATTCTCTCTCTCTCTCTCTATCTCTCTCTCACACACACTCATGCTCTCTTTCTCTCACTCACACACTCTTGCTCTCTCTCTCATTCTCGCACACACACACACACACACTCATTCGCTCTCTCACACACTCATGCACTCTCGCTCTTTCTCTCACACACACTCATTCTCTCTCTATCGCTCTCTCTCTCTCTCTCTCTCTCTCTCACACACACATAGAAATGACAACAGTGTAAGGCCTTTTACTTGACTTGACAAAATGGCAAGACAATGTGGGTAACGACTGGGTTTGGGTCATGAGAAACAGTACTGCCAGTAACTTCCCTTCAGTGGCTCCTCTGTAGCTTAGGCTGAATTTAAATGTTAACTCTGTTACACTGTTCCGTCAGGGTCTAAACGGGGAGGGGCCTAAAGATTAGTGAAGGGGAAACGTGGCTGGTTTGATCCCCTTTCTGGCAGGAGTCTTGATTAATGACCATCCTGAAGCTGCCCTTCAAAGGACCATATCACGTCTTTTACACATGTGACTTTCAAGTCATTCTTGCCTTGATACCAAAAAGTTGTACTTTTCTTATTTTTTTCAACTTTCGCTGTTAATTGAAAAGTTATTTCCCACATTTTCCCCACTGCCACAGGCTTCCAGTGTATCTGAACATGTGACTTAAACACCTGATAAATCCATGTCACCATAGTAGCCACATCCGACTAAAATGTACTGTTACAGTATGTGTCACTTGTTCTCTCAGGTTGTGCCATTGGGCCATTGTATCTGAGAAGAATGAAGAATTCATCTTCCTCCTTTTTCGACAGCAAAATTAAGGCACAACGGAGCAAAAAAATTTTCTGTATGAAAACAAGAATGACTTGGAACCCACATGTTAAAAAGACCGGTATGGTCCTTTAGGCTGTGATCACATTGGACACCTTTTTGAACTTGCCTTTTTTCTATGGTTTTCAATGGTTTTGTCGCAACAGGCCCGCGTCTCCTCCAAACTTGGGCTTTTCCGGGCGTTTTGAGTTGAAAAAGTTTCAACTTTAGCCGCGGAACGCAGCAACGTCAATGTCACCATCTTGTCGATGGACCAGTCAAATCAACAGAGGGGAGGGATTACAAATCTGAGGTATCTGAAGAGAAATCGATAGCTAAACAAACCAATCAATAATGGAGGAGATGCTAATTTTGTCAGTTTCCAACACACTTTGTTTGTACAGGTCTTACCACAACCGAGATATGAACAGCAACGCCTGGAGGGCTGTGAGTAGTAATGTATATAACTTATGTAATGTTAGCTGAGGTAGCAACAGTAATCAGTAGTAATATGTAACTTGTTAGCTGAGGCAGCAACGGTATCAGTGGTATTGCTAGTTGTGCCCTGTGCACTTTCGATTATCTATGTAAACCACCACGCCTCGCAAGAAAAAGGCATCCAATGTGATCCCAGCCTTAAACTACAACATCTGCTCCTGTGTAGATGTGGCAGAGGGAAAAAGAGAAAGGCAGAAATCCAATGAACACACATCAAAACTAGGTCTCTCGTGCCTTTTGTAAACCGAACCATAAACAGAATGTGAAATCAGGATTATCGACTCACCAATCGCTACGAATGACAAAGTGTATTGATGGTCTGTACTGACACTGACACATAACTCATCATTTGATGAATAATTTAGTTTGGTAAAAGCAGAACTTCCACAGGTTCGTTGAATTACATGATTTTGCTTCTTTGATGTGTTGGTTGCAATTGCGCTGTGCTATTTCTCCCCCTCTGCTCTGGTGGAGGGTAAGGAACCACTGTCTGTGTGTAGGCCTACAGTGTCTGAGCGGCAATACATCTGCTGGATTCAAGGGTTTCATTGCAAACAAAGAAACGGAAAAACTACATCCATTTTAAAGAAAACAATGTTAGCTGATGTTCATTGCACAATATATCCAAAGTACAGACATCCTCAACAATGTAACTACCATATTTCATGAACAAATAATTTCATCACAGCTCTATAATAATGAGTTTTGTTAATAATGTTCTTTTGCAGGAGTACTCACATTTTACAGATGGTGGATGTCTTAATTTGAAACTCTTCAAGTGTACATTTCAAACCACATTCTCCAGGTTAGGACATACCCTACGGTAGATCCATTTACAGTACAAAGGTGTACCGCACTTGTATTTTCCTTTGCAATTTTATGTTAAGACGCATGTCTCACATTGTGCACATGGCTGATTCATAGAAATAACTAGTGCTCACAGCTTTCATCTGTAAATGACATGTCTGTCATTTTCAGTGCATGTGTTCGGAATTTCAGTGCATGTGTGCAGAGCTCCAGTTCCCCAATCTACTGTATAAACATCCTCGACAAATAATAAGAAAAAACATACAATGTATAAAATATTTTCAACTAGTCTTTTGCGTTGGCTTTTTTTGTTGTTGCATCAGCTAATTGGAGAGAGTGAAGATTAAATATCAAGTCGAAAGAAATCCTGCATCAAAGGTTATTCAACCATTTTATGTTGGCTTTTTCTCAGTTCAGAATCAATTAAATTAAATGTGAGAGTGTTGTAAATCTTTAAAATTACATTTTGTATTCATCATCTGTTAGTTGATTCAACTTCTGTTCAGTGGATTCAACAAACCAAAAAAGCCAATGCAAAAAAAGGTTACTTGAAAATACAAGTTTAGACAACTCGTCACTTTTTACAGTGTAATTGTCATCGATCAAGGCTTTTCCTAATTTGCAATGCAGCGTGCTGCATGCAAATGACTATGGGCTTCTTTATCACACGCCTGCACGCCAGGCACCTCTTTCATGTCCCCACGTGAAGTCGGCAGCTCGTGCAGAGCTGCATGGCGCAGATCTGGGGACCTTTTCATGTCAGGTTCAGGGTTTATAAATAACAACCAAGATGTGGATTTCTTCATAGTTTCACTTCTGAGACGCTTCCTATAAACGAGGCCCCCTGGGACTGGGTTTACCAAGTCTCAGTTCTAATAACATCCCTATTGTAATGAAAGTCAAAGGACGGGCTGATCGTAGGGACAGGATTAGTGACTGATTTGTTAAAGTTGTTTGTTAGCGTAAACCCTTTGGTGAATGAGTTATTTTTTCTCTTCTTCTTCTTCTTCTTCTTCTTCTTCTTCTTCTTCTTCTTCTTCTTCTTCTTCTTCTTCTTCTTCTTCTTCTTCTTCTTCTTCTTCTTCTTCTTCTTCTTCTTCTTCTTCTTCTTCTTCTTCTTCTTCTTCTTCAGAATCCTGTCATGTGATCATCATCGTTAGAATGCTCAGGTCTCATAATTATGATCGTGCCGCTTTGATCTCGGTTAACCCTTTCACCGCCACACGACAGAAGGTTAACCCTTTCAGTACCACACTACAGAAGGATAACCATTTCACTACCATTTCCCGGTTAACCGTCTGTAATGTGGTAGTGAAAGGGTTAAACAAGGAAGAAGGGCTCGGTCAATTGTTTCCTCTAGCTTTTTCTCTAAAGTCGTTAACAAGGTAGGAGCTTATCAGAATATGTGCTTACACACCCCTTCAACCTGCACCTGGCTTAAGATGCTTTCAGAAAACGAAAGCCCTGATGACATTTCCCAACAATTAAGACAATACTGTGATAATGCGTCAACGAAACATTCAGCCAAACATTAAAAAGTGCCTTGATTACATTTTTTTTGTTTTAACTTTTGCAAATTCTCCACCAGTGATGCTTTGTGTTAATAATGTCTATAGGCAGCTGACAGTTTCACTGGTCGTTCTCTGAGTTGTATATGAAGTAAAAAAAATAAAAGAGGTCTCCTAATACCTATCAAAGTGCATGAATCGCATAGTAAACTCTGGGAATCAAGGTGTTTGTTTTCACGTATTCAACTGATTCAACTGAAGTCACCTACGTTGTCCACTCTGTTGGCCGTTCTCTGTGTTTTTTTGTAAAGAGGTTTACCGGTACAGTATATCATAAAATAACATAGGCCATTAAGTGGAAACGTTTATCCAAAGTGTCTTCTAGTACCTTGAGTGCATACATGTTCAGCATGGCGTCACCAGCGGGAATGTTTATCACAGAAGATACGGTAGTGTCACCAGCGGCTATGTTTATAGGTACCGTACAATGCTCAAAGGGATCACTAAACCAGCCCAACTGAAATGTAGTTGGAATTGTCATATTGGCTTAACCATTTATGTGTAAGGTGTGATGCAATTTATTTTTGAGATAATGCATGATCACTTTCAGTTTTAAGTCAGAATAGAATAGAATAAAAATACTTTTATTATCCCGTGGGAAATTTGACACTGCAAATCGCTCAACATTTAAACATTTAGACAGAAAAGGTCACGAATTAGAATAATAAAACAAATCAAATCAAGTTGCCTAGGATAAGAGTAGAGTAAAATAGAATAAAAATGGAATAAAATATACAGTAAATAAATACAGTAAAAATATAATGAGGTCTACAGTAGGTGTAGTATTGCACAGTGCTGTTTTGAACTAAGTCCAGGAAGATGGTAACTGCCACTCTGTGCTCAGTGATGCAGTGAGGCCAAATAGAAATTCCTCTAATCTGGTTGTTGGTCCCTTTTAAGAGATTATTAGGGTGCATGTAAACATGGCCACTGATTAATATATTGATCTCTTGTAAACACCTCAACCGGGCTATAGTAAATCAACTTCCAACTTTAACCCCATCTGAATAAAACTTCAAATGTAGCATGGGTTGGTGGATACCGTTGTATCGATTTCCCTTCAGGCCATCTCAGCTGCAAAAAATGCTCATGTCCAGGGCAACCTATAAAACATGAAGGCTTTTACGCACAAAACCGCCTTTTACTCATAACTTTAGCCAAATGTTCTTTTCTTTTCTGAATCATAACATGGGACGGTGGTTGTCATTAATGTATGGATACTGAACCCACCCTATGAAGATACAATCATTAGCAGTGTTCGATTCACACTTTTAATTCCTTCATCATTTTGGTCCATCATTAATATATGTCATTCCATCTCATAACTCTCATATGAGGTTGGCCAGGCTGGAGGTCGTCTCTCTCCGAGCCTGGTGGTCCATGTGTCCGGAGACGGTGAAGATGTTCATGGCCCTGTCCATCAACCTCCGTCCCTGCCTGGTTCTCTCTACCAGGACCACCACAGCGCTGTACATCCCCACCCCCAGCACCGCAGCCCCGCCTCCGGCCAGCAGCACCACCCCAGAGATGTACATGTCATTCAGGGCCTGGCCTGGCTTCGGCATGTGGTTGACCAGGGCTAGTCTTAGCAGAACAGCCCCACAAATGAGCAAGGAAAACCCTGTGACGAAGACCACGAGAAGGTCCGATAAACCTCCGCTCTTCAGCATGTCAATCCGCCGCCGGCTTCGGACACAGTTCATGTCCTGCACGGCCGAGCTGAGCAGCTGTTTGAGCAGGACTCCCAGGGCTAGCAGACAGAGGGCTGTGCCCGCTCCGAGGCGCCACTCGCTGGAGACGCTGGTGGTGGTAGAGAGGAGGCCAACGCCCCCCAACCCGCAGCCCAGGATCAGGAGCACCGCCACAGAGTAGCACAGCAGAGACTTCCCTGGCTCCCGGAACCACCACAGTTCAACCTGCTCCTCCAGGATGCTGTGCTGGATCTGTGCTGGATCCGCTTGGCCGGGGACGGGACCAGGGTCCCTGGGGCCCTGCAAAGGGTGAAAGTCCTCCAGCTCGGGCATCTTGCTGCCACGCCCAATCTGCCAGATAAAGCCACCCGATCCACGGAGGGTCCTAGAAGAGGTTCAGAATCCACTTGTGCTCCAGGCAAGGATGGAACTGTCTAACCTGTAGCAAAGATGTTTCAGTCCAGATTAGTGCAAAGTCTTCCCCACTAACCAGAAATGGGATGGGTATAGACTCACTGGACTAGTGCCCAGAATTTTTATGTTCCATCGCCGATTGAAGATTAGCTTGATATCTCTTCAATACAATCTGTATGTATATAGCCCGTTTAGAATGAGATCATACTGGATCCAAGATATCCTTTCTGCAGGTAGGGATAAGGCTGTTAGTGTTACCACAACAGAAGATCCCGGAAGCTCCAGAACACTGGAGACCACACTGGCACCACCAGTGATACTCACATTGATTGCTTTCGCAGTAGCCCAGTTCAATCAACTTGGATATATAGTCCCTTAAAAGCAGATCATAGGCCTTTTAGCATAATGCAGGTTATATCCTTGGATCTTTCACTGGCTTCGAGGCCCGAAAGTGGGTCACGGCCTCCTTACTGCATCTGAGGGAAGCATGGCCCGTCCCTGTCATCAGACCACTGCTGCAGAATAGCCACAGTTACCTGGAAGAAAGAAGAGAGACATATGCTGAATTTAGTCAATCAGAAAATGTGGGTTTCAACACGTCTTGCTGATCTAAGACCAGATTGACTCGTAATAAAGTGACGAGGTTATTTAGCCTGAGTAGTGATCCTAGATCAGTAGGGGGGAAAGAGATGTCCCCCCCCACTAAGAACAATGCAAATGTCAATGTTAAATACATATTTGTATATGCATAATAATAATAATAATAATAATAATAATAATAATAATAATAATAATAATAATAATAATAATAATAATAATAATAATAATAATAATAATAATAATAATAATAATAATAATAATAATAATAATAATAATAATAATAATAATAATAATAATAATAATAATAATAATAATAATAATAAAAATAATAGTAATAATAATAATAAATACGAGAATATTTGTATCATTAACAATTACATTTCACATTTATAGTGATTCAATGAGGCATTGTGATGTCCTAAAATAAATAAAAGCACTACAAAAACACTGCAAATGGCAGTGAATAAATCAATAAGTAAATACAAACTAAACTTAATTGCGCGGATATAGCTATAGTGGAATTGAATGGAGACATTATGCTCTCGGCACATCCCATTCCTTTCATGTAGCCTATATATTTGCCATTTTGTATTAATAGTCCATATACCATCTTGTTCTTTATTATAATTTTTTATTGTTATTGTTATTTTTTACCTTGCTTAGTGTGCACATTGTAAGAGCCAGTGGAGAAACATTTCACTGCTCATCTTACTGATGATATGGTGTTGCATGTGACTAGGGCTGACCCCTATTAGTCGATTAGTCGACTAATCGGTCGAAAGGAGCCGTAGTCCGACTGCCAACCTCTTAGTCGAATACACATTTTTTTATTTATTTTTTTATCATTCTTTCCAAAAGAAAAGAGGCCTAGAAGCGTGGCTAACACTAATGGCAGTGGCACGCATACCAGAGGCTAACTGCCTATGAAAACAGGCACAGAGGCACTGAAAGAGGATTTCACCCATCTAATGAACACACTAGACTAGACAAATATCAAGATGTATCCATCAGTGGACCAATTGCATGCTTTTGCAGAGGACAAGAAGCCTTCAGTCGACTCCTTCAGACATTAAGCACCCCCCACAGCCCAAATGGAATGATAAATAAAAAAATAAAAAATATCCCCCCTTTTTTTTGGGTCGACTAATAGTCGACTAATGGCACATTTTGGCCAATCATAGTCGACTATCCAAATCCTTAGTCGGGGACAGCCCTACATGTGACAAATAAAACCTTGAACTTGCACGTGGACTTGAACATCAATCATGTAAATTGAACCATGCCATCCAATAATCAGTGATCAATCACACTATTTAAAAGGGCCAAGTCTGCACCCCTACACACGCATCTACTGCTGCTGGAATATATCGCTAATCGTGTGCTGAGGAGGGAGTGGAGAGTGATGAGTACCTAGTGGGACGCTTCAGGCTTCCTGTCCTGGATGGAATCATATAACTGGTCACACAATACATCCAATTCCCATATACTGAACTGAACTGTCAAGAAAGGATTCTATGCCATTATCTGCCCAACATCATAATTGACTGCATGCATGTGCACATCAAGGCACCCTCCCCAGATGCGTTTCCATATCTCAACAGAAAGCAATACCACTCACAAATTCAGGTGCATAAGAATGCACATTAAATTTAAGAATCAGTGGCATTCTTCATTCAGGGGAGCGCAGCTGTAGACACTTTGGCTGTTTAAGAAACATTTTCACTCAGATTCAGATTCAGACAACTTTATTGATCCCGCGTGGGGCAATTCATATTTGTAGCTTCACGAGTAACAAAAACAACAAAAACAAAAACATCTCAATGACAGCACAGCAACAACAACATTCCATGCAATACACAATCCAGTAAAAGTAAAAACAGACAACTAAGTGTAAAAGGCTACTTAAAATGACTGTCTGTGTTTAAGTCTGATAGCCGAGGGTACAAAAGATTTGAACGGTTGGTCCTACTTGGTGGAACGTCATAACGGCGGCCAGAAGGCAACAGTGAAAACCGCTGAGACAGAGCGTGGAGAGGTTGATTTGTGATGCTTGTCCCCTTCTTGACCACCTGGTCCGTTCAGAGAGAACATACAGTAGGTCTCTCTGTTTTACTCAGATTATTTTGGAGCACTTTCACAATATACTGTAGGCTGTTCCTATCTTTAATAGATAGGCCACTGAACCAGCAGATAAAAGAAAAAGTTAAGAGACTTTCAATAAAATAACTATAAAAAGTTGCTAATCTGGAACATCCAAACTAGTTTGGACTGTGGGGGGAAACCCCCAGCAACCCACAGCCGACCCCCAGCAACCTTTTCTATCTCTCATTATCACTATGCAAATGGTTCTGACTACAAAACCAGTCGCTGACAGAATAAACAATGCCCATGCAGAAATGAACACACACGCACACGCACATGCACATGCACACACACACACACACACACACACACACACACACACACACACACACACACACACACACACATCACACACATGCATGCACGTACATGTGGACACAAAGCAAAGAGTGCACAAACAAAACACAGGCACGCTAAATTAAGCATTTAATGTATGCATGTAAGCCCTCATTCTTTGTCACGCACACACATGCGCACACTAACTCACACGCAAAATGCAACATTTAAACCGTGCATATGAACTATTTATCTCTCTCTCGCTGTCATACACACACATACACACACACACACACAGTAAAAGAGAAGGTACAAAACCACACACAAAATCAAAGAATTTGCATTTGCAAGAATTATCTACTTACACACACACACACACACACACACACACACACACACGCACACACACACACACACACACGCACACGCACACACACATAGGATAACAGGTAAACAGACAACACCCTCACAAAATATACACGTATACACACACACATTTCATACGCATTCACATACACAACCATATTTTACACATGCACACACACACACACACACACACACACACACACACACAGACACACACACACACACATGTACGCACATGCATATACATACACACACACACACACACACACAGACACACACACACACACATGTACGCACATGCATATACATACACACACACACGTCACACGTCTCTCCAACCCTCAAGGTTATGGCCTGTCGACAGCTTGTCTTTAAAAACCCGCCAGCGCTGCCTCTATTACTATCAAAGTCAGCAGTGTGTGGCGCGGTACACACACAATACCCACTGACAGGAGTTATTATAGCCTTTGTGGGTCTTACTAATGCAAACACAGAGAAAGGTCCACCTTATGTACAATAACCAGTGTTTCTATTTCTCCAACTATGTAGTGAGACAGTGGAGTTGTGAAAACTCCCAGTGGACTGAAACCACTTGTTTCAATGCAACTGAAATTGGTTTGAGTATAGTCTTGAAAAGAGGAGTGATCTGGCTTATTTCAACATAAAAACATCAACTAGTCGCTTCAAGGTCCTCGACCTGGCATTATCTCACAGCGAAGGGAACGGCTCCCGCCTACCTCCGGTCAATGGTCTCTAACTACACACCCTCAAGACCCCTCCGCTCTACATCCTCCGGCCGCCTCAGACCCACTCCTATCCGAGCTCCGGGAGGGTCATCAAATGGTGGAACGAACTTCCCACCACAGTCAGGACAGTCGAATAATGACCAATCTTTCCCTGTCGACTAAAAACACACTTCTTCAATCAATATCTGAATTATATATTTTTTTTCATAAATAACCTTCTGCACTCTTCCTACTATAGTAACATGTATTTTACTACGCACTTGATTGTTCACTGTTGAAGTATACCCTTCCTGCTGACTTGTCGTACAGAACTTGTAAGTCGCTTTGGATAAAAGCGTTAAATGACTAAATGTAAATGTAAACTAATTATAGCCGGACCCGGATACATGCCAGTGGGGAATCGTGATATATGTATGATTAATGTAAACAACTATGTGTACCGTATATCCTGTCTAACGTACAGTGCTACTTGATGCACTACAGTACTGTACACAGCTACTGGCTAGCAAAGGTTAAGCTATACTAAAGCACCACAACCACCCACCGACACAAGCCTGTGTGCAAAAGAAAGCCATTGCTATAAAATGTACAATGAACTGATACACATTACATAATTGCATGGCCTGCTGGTGCTAATGTTAGCAGCTAGCATCCATCACCATCACTAACATTATGCTTTATTTATATTATTTGTATTTAACCAGGCAGGTCAATTTACAATGACGGCCTGGCGAGAGGACAAAATGGCCTCTCGAAGGGTGACAAAAAACAAAACAAAAAAAATAGGTAAGAGACAGACGATACATACATTAGGGGAGGTAAGGGAAATAATTAAAACACACACCAAACAACCGAATAAAATTACAAGGTATGTAATACATGAAGCAGAACAGACAACTAGACAATTCCGCGTGGGGAAATTGTGAAAGTGTGTGTGATGCCTGTGCACCGCCGGCCAACGGGAGAGGGTCTGTATTGTCTCTGTATTGTCTCTTTCCACAGCAAACCGGTAGGCAAGGCACCTGTTCAGTAGTGTTCAGTACTGTTTCAAGATGCACAATGAGATCTTCTGAGAGAATTGTTGAATAGATACACAAATGTTCTAGAATGTTTGATTATGACATCATACTGTGACATCACAAATGTTCTAGAATGTTTACTTATGACTTCATACTGTGACATCACAAATGTTCTAGAATGTTCTATTATGACATCATACTGTGACATCACAAATGTTCTAGAATGTTCTATTATGACATCATACTGTGACACAACGGAACATGTTTGAGTCTATTTGAATAAAAAAAAATTAACAATTTATTTATCCTTTATTTATCTAAGAGTCCCATTGCGATACAAGATCTCTTCTTCCAGGGAGTCCTGACCAACACGGCACACAACAAGTTTCAACATAAAACAGGGCATTAAACAAAAAACATACAATTCAAATATAAATACAGAAGGTCATTTGTGCAGTGGCAAGGAGCATAATCACATCAACAATAGCATCAGGTAAAACAGTTACAATTCATGAAGGGCTAATCGTAGCATACCTTTAAAAGCATCATCAAGCAATAATATAAATAATATGTTTGGTAAGGCTGTCCCCGAAGCCTGTTTTTGGGACGTTCGAACCTTCGTTTTTAATTAAAAAAAGATATATAAAAAAATAAATTTATAAATTTTTTCTTTTTTTTTATCCTCAAACTAAATCCTCAATTTGAATAAAGTGATTCAAACTTCGTCAGGGTTTTTCGAACGGATGCTCGAACCTTCATTTTTTATTAATTATTTTTTATTAAAAAATAAAATTTAGATCATTATTTATTTTTTTATCCTCAAACTAAATCCTCAATTTGAATAAAGTGATTAATCTGATTAAATTAGTCTTTTTTCTTTCATTAAATCAACTTTCCAGCCCCCTGTCAACTGTCAAATGATGTCAACTGTCAACCTGAATTAACATTCAGTATTCAATATTGTCTGATTCAATATTAACATTCAGTATTCAAGTAGAACAGCTAGCTAGCCGTTGTGGACACTCACCTTTCCACAGCAAAACGGTAGGAAAGGCACCTTGGTCTAGAAATGCAGGCTTCAATCTATGTTGTTTAGTCTATCTGTTCAGTACTGTTCAGTACTGTTTCAAGATGCACAATGAGATCTTCTGAGAGAATTGTTGAATATCTACACAAATGTTCTAGAATGTTATATTATGACATCATTCTGTGCCATCACAAATGTTCTAGAATGTTCTATTATGACATCATACTGTGACATCACAACGGAACATGTTTGAGTGCCATTTGAATAATATAAATAATATGTTTGGTAAGGCTGTCCCCGAAGCCTGTTTTTGGGATTCAAACTTCGTCAGGGTTCTTCGAACAGAGTTTTTTTTAAAGATACATTTTTTGGCGTTTTATCGCTTTAATTTCTACTGGGCAGTCCAGTAGTTAGAGATAGAGGAGGAATGGGAGACAGAGTGGGGGGAAGACATTCGGCAAATAACGGGAATCGAACCCGGTCGGCCGTGTCGCGGCTGAGCGCGCTATGTGGTTCGCCACTGGGGCGCCCCGAACCTTTGTTTTTTATATATAAAAAAATAAAAAAGATTAGGTAGCACTTTATAATAACACCCTGTTATAATACATTTATAAGGTATTTGTAGATAATTAACTAATCATGAACAAACCATTTATATACATTCATAAATGATTATTAAATCATTTATAACTATATTTGTATACCATTTACAAAGTATTTATAACGCATTAGTGGATAATGAACTAATCATGAACAAAACCATTTACAACTGATTAGTACATCATTTGTAAATGTACTTGTTTAAAATTCGATCTGTTGGTAACTTTTTTCCACATGATCAACCTTATTTGTTCATTATTAGTGCAACATTTAATAATGATATCTAATGTGTAGTAACACATTTGTAGATGCTTTGAAAAATGGATATGAAAAAACTACTATACATCCATTTATTTGTTCATGTTCAACAAATGATTTGTTAGACATTCATAAAAGATCTATAAATCATTTGCAGATGCTATTGTGCGCCCTAATCTAAAGTGTACACTATTCATCATTAACAAATGTGTAATACAGTTTGTTCATTATTTGTTGACTTTCAACTCACCTGTTATGAACGATCTGGCTTTTATGAATACAGACACGAGGCAAAGACCAGACTTGTCTTTTCATTTTTAACAAATGATTTGTTAGACATTCATGAAACATCTATAAATCATTTGCAGATGCTATTGTGTGCCCTAATCTAAAGTGAACACTATTCATCATTAACAAATGTGTAATGCAGTTTGTTCATTATTTGTTGACTTTTTCATCACATGTTATAAATGTTCTAGACAGCTTTCGGATCCACCCTTCTTTGTGACATCAAACAGTGACAGAATTAGGACTATAGATAAATGCAATTGTATTAACACAAACAAAGCAAAGCAAAATACCAATACACATTGTTTATTTATTATTTATTTAAAAGAAAATGTGTATCTTTTGACACTCCTCACA
Source organism: Notolepis coatsorum (assembly GCF_963971535.1). Classification (NCBI taxonomy): domain Eukaryota; kingdom Metazoa; phylum Chordata; class Actinopteri; order Aulopiformes; family Paralepididae; genus Notolepis; species Notolepis coatsorum. Next base: position 65,799,135 of record NC_140167.1, on the reverse strand, counting down.
TCTTTTGACACTTTCTCTACTGTGTGGATTATTTTATGACTAACTAAAAGACTAAATGCTTCGTAACAGTCCTCATATTGACATGGTTTCTCTCCTGTGTAGACTCTTCTCTTCTGACTATCTGTATTGTACTTTTCTGATGTCATGAAGTATTCGGCCTAGGGGACCATGACAATGTTTTCTAGCAAGCCACTCAATGATGCCAGGTGGTCTTCAAGTGACTGCTCTGTGTGGTTCCCCCTGAGTCTCCACACCTCTGAATCTCCACACCTCTCCCTATGTTCTCCAGGCCCCAGCCATCCTGTGTTTCGGGGAAAATGGCAAAACAAGAAAGAAGAGATTGACATTGATTCAGAAACATTTATGATGTGAGCAGAAATTGGAGGTAATTCATTTTCATTAATCATGGTTGAATATACTGCATCCATATTTTTCCAAAATGGTGACATGGTTTGAATGAATGAATGAAAACTTTATTTAACAGATTGCAGAATGGGTACAATACAGTACGGCTCAATACATACAATTGTTAAGGGGATGCAGACCAGAGAAATACGTTTGTCTTGTTTACATCAGGGTCCCCCATTTTCAATTCATAGTGACATTTATGACATACACAACATACATGACACCAGACATTTATGGCATAGGGACATACATGACATACAGGTATATAGTACTGTTACATTTGTGACATACATGATGTGCAAATATACAGTACTGTTTATGGTTATGATGACCAGCTTAATCATTTGCAATGGCATTAGTTAATAGAAAGGTACAGGCTACTTGCCTTTCTTTTATGTCTGAAGTGACTCTCATCGATCACAACAAAGTGTCTTCTCCCCCCATGCACTGTCCTTTTCTTCTTCTCAACTTCTCCATCGCCTTCACGCAGGCCTGTCTCGAGGCCATGTTTAGACGAAGAGTCTCAACAGAAACCGCGGAAGTCGTCTTGCGGTCTCACTTTTAATTTTGCGTTTAGACTAGTGTTTTGGGAGGGAATTATTCGTGCAGACGAGGCTGTAAAAGTCTATAGTCGACTCGAGACGACGGAGCCCCGCTAACCCATACGCTACACTGCCTCAGGTAGTTGAGACAACCAAGCGTGCTGTGAAGACCCGCCCTACTCTTTCTCTGATTCGCAGACTGTGGGTGGGGGAATGTGATTGGACCAAAGCAGAGTCACTCACAGGGGGAATGTGATTGGACCAAAGCAGAGTCACTCACAGCCAGTGGCTCCAGTCACTAGATGTGATAGCCGCTGGACTGATTCTTGTGTATTTAAAAGTACTGCCAATGTGGTGATCTCCGTGGATAGAATCAGACATGCTTGTTCGCTTTGTTTACGCTTCTAGGCTACTGGCGTATGCCTGTGACTTTTACAGCCTCGTCTGCACAAAGAATTCCCTCCCAAAACACTAGTCTAAACGCAAAATTAAAAGTGAGACCGCAAGACGACTTCCGCGGTTTCTGTTGAGACTTTCCGTCTAAACATGGCCTCGAGACAGGCCTGCATGAAGGCGATGGAGAAGTTGAGAAGAAGAAAAGGACAGTGCATGGGGGGAGAAGACACTTTGTTGTGATCGATGAGAGTCACTTCAGACATAAAAGAAAGGCAAGTAGCCTGTACCTTTCTATTAACCAATGCCATTGCAAATGATTAAGCTGGTCATCATAACCATAAACAGTACTGTATATTTGCATATCATGTATGTCACAAATGTAACAGTACTATATACCTGTATGTCATGTATGTCCCTATGCCATAAATGTCTGATGTCATGTATGTTGTGTATGTCATAAATCAAGTTTCAAGTTCAAGTTTCTTTAATAGTTGTCATACAGAAGTACAGAATACTTTCATACAAAATGCTTCTTACTGTTACGCTCCAGAGACTGTGCTAGACAAGATAGTATCAAATAACATAGTATAGCATGTAAATTAGAAGTAGAAAATGAGGTCACAGTGTTCAGTATAGACATATGTACAATGTTCGATGCAGAATAGACGTAACTGAGTTACCATATAATATACAATACTATGCAGTGTACTAATGTACAATACTAGTGCAAAGCAGAAATGGGATTTACAATTTAGGTACAATTTAGGTACAATTTACAGTAAGGTGTACGAGTTGTAGTGCAATCCTTCATCAATAAATATAAAGTGTGGGGAGTGGGTGCTACAGTGTGTTTGTTTAAAGTGAGTGTGTGCTATAAAGTGTGGGGAGTGGGTGCTACAGTGTGTTTGTTTAAAGTGAGTGTGTGCGTGTGGATGTGTGTGCTATGTGTGTTTGATGGTTGTTGTAGTGTTCATTGTTCGTTGAGCAGCCTGATGGCCTGGGGATAGAAGCTTCTTCTGAGTCTTTCTGTGCTCGCCTTGAGACTCCGGTATCGCTTGCCTGACCGCAGCAGTTCAAAGAGGCAGTTGTTCGGGTGACTGGAATCTTTAATGATTCTCTTAGCCTTGCCCCTGCACCGCTTGTTGTAAATGTTCTGGAGGGTGGGGAGCCCCCCTCCAATTGTGCGTTCGGCTGAACGTGTCACTCTTTGTAGTCTGCTTCGGTCTTGTGCAGTGCTATTCCCAAACCAGGAGGTGATGTTGCCAGTCAGGATGCTCTCTATTGTACATGAGTAGAAGTTCTTAAGGATCTTCTGACTGACTTGAAACTTCCTTAGGCGCCTGAGGAAGTAGAGGCGTTGTCGTGCCTTCTTCACAACACTGTCAATGTGTGTGGTCCATGTCAAGTCCTCGGATATGTAGGCTCCGAGGTACTTAAAGCTGTTCACTCTCTTCAAATGTCACTATGAATTGAAAATGGGGGACCCTGATGTAAACAAGACAAACGTCTTTCTCTGGTCTGCATCCCCTTAACAATTGTATGTATTGAGCCGTACTGTATTGTACCCATTCTGCAATCTGTTAAATAAAGTTTTCATTCATTCATTCAAACCATGTCACCATTTTGGAAAAATATGGATGCAGTATATTCAACCATGATTAATGAAAATGAATTACCTCCAATTTCTGCTCACATCATAAATGTTTCTGAATCAATGTCAATCTCTTCTTTCTTGTTTTGCCATTTTCCCTGAAACACAGGATGGCTGGGGCCTGGAGAACATAAGGAGAGGTGTGGAGACTCAGAGGTGTGGAGACTCAGGGGGAACCACACAGAGCAGTCACTTGAAGACCACCTGGCATCATTGAGTGGCTTGCTAGAAAACATTGTCATGGTCCCCTAGGCAGAATACTTCATTGACATCAGAAAAGTACAATACAGATAGTCAGAAGAGAAGAGTCTACACAGGAGAGAAACCATGTCAATATGAGGACTGTTACAAAGCATTTAGTCTTTTAGTTAGTCATAAAATAATCCACACAGTAGAGAAAGTGTCAAAAGATGTGAGGAGTGTCAAAAGATACACATTTTCTTTTAAATAAATAATAAATAAACAATGTGTATTGGTATTTTGCTTTGCTTTGTTTGTGTTAATACAATTGCATTTATCTATAGTCCTAATTCTGTCACTGTTTGATGTCACAAAGAAGGGTGGATCCGAAAGCTGTCTAGAACATTTATAACATGTGATGAAAAAGTCAACAAATAATGAACAAACTGTATTACACATTTGTTAATGATGAATAGTGTTCACTTTAGATTAGGGCACACAATAGCATCTGCAAATGATTTATAGATGTTTCATGAATGTCCAACAAATCATTTGTTAAACATGAAAAGACAAGTCTGGTCTTTGCCTCGTGTCTGTATTCATAAAAGCCAGATCGTTCATAACAGGTGAGTTGAAAGTCAACAAATAATGAACAAACTGTATTACACATTTGTTAATGATGAATAGTGTTCACTTTAGATTAGGTCGCACAATAGCATCTGCAAATGATTTATAGATCTTTTATGAATGTCTAACAAATCATTTGTTGAACATGAATAAATAAATGGAGGTATAGTAGTTTTTTCATATCCATTTTTCAAAGCATCTACAAATGTGTTACTACACATTAGATATCATTATTAAATGTTGCACTAATAATGAACAAATAAGGTTGATCATGTGGAAAAAAGTTACCAACAGATCGAATTTTAAACGAGTACATTTACAAATGATGTACTAATCAGTTGTAAATGGTTTTGTTCATGATTAGTTCATTATCCACTAATGCGTTATAAATACTTTGTAAATGGTATACAAATATAGTTATAAACGATTTAATAATCATTTATGAATGTATATAAATGGTTTGTTCATGATTAGTTAATTATCTACAAATACCTTATAAATGTATTATAACAGGGTGCTACCAAAGATTATAATATTTTTTTATTTCAAAATCTTTATCCTCAAACTAAATTCTCAATTTGAATAAAGTGATTCAAACTTCGTCAGGGTTTTTCGAACGGACGCTCGAACCTTAGTTTTTAATTAAAAAAAATTCTAAATTTTAGCATTTTTTATTTTTTTTACATTTCTATAACCTTTATTTACCCAGGGCAAGCAAGTAAGAACAAATTCTGATTTTATTTATTGTCAAAAGTATGCATAATGTTGTGTTAATTCCACAACAAGAGATACGTAATGTTAATTACCTGAAATTATTCCGTTTTTGGGGGGGCGAAACCCTGCATATATCGGTATCGGTTGATATCGGTATCGGAAATTAAGAGTTGGACAATATCGGTATATTGGTATCGGTAAAAAAGCCAATATCGAGCATCCCTAGAAGGAATGGTAAAAAAATCAGATTTTAGCTAGAGTGGAGAACCCATTCGTGTCTATGTGGAGCATGACCGTTTAAAGTCGATTTGTAGCCAAACGGTGCCGTGAAACTTTCCAAGAAGTAATAGCAACTCGAGTTGGACCAAGCCGGTCGTTTTGATCCCTTACACGTGTATGTGGTGCGAAAGCTCTGGGAGGAGTTAGCGGACAAAAATCGGCGGAATAAAGAATAAAAAATAGTATAGATTACAATAGTGTGGGTGGTCAGTTAAACAGTTAAAAGGCTGGGTGACAGTTGCAGGTGTGTGTAAACAACTCTGCAATATGTCTAATTTACCGAACGTGAAACATGTTTATGTAACGATCACAGTGGCTTACTGTAGCTACTGGTCATAAACAAGGCTTTTTCTAACGATCGGATTTTCAGGGTAATACTACGATTCGGACTTATTGCATAACAGGTCCTATCTTGCGATCTATGGAAAAAGACTGGATTCTTTTGGAAATGGGCGATTTTCAGCGTGTAATAAACTACAAACTACAGTGTATAGAAACGAACGCCTTTTTACATGTTGTACTGCAAACAGTGTCTGTCAAATGAGCCATACTATTTTCCCCATAGCTATAATATAGAATATACAAATAGCTCCGCAAAGATCAGGCTTTCTTAATTTCAATGAGTTAAAAGTACTGTAGTGAGGGGTTACATTTTTCCATTTTCAAAGGACAAACTAGTTGGGAGCAGCAAATTGGAAGGAGGATTGACCAAAGGAAGTGTTAACACAGGGAATTCTTTTTTTCATGTCATGCTATCATACAGAATATGCTGTTGATCAGATGCACTGGTCTGGTCAGTACACTGCAACACTCACGCATGCCTGTTTCACTCACTCACTCACTCACTCACTCACTCACTCACTCACTCACTCACTCACTCACTCACTCACTCACTCACTCACTCACTCACTCACTCACTCACTCACTCACTCACTCACTCACTCACTCACTCACTCACTCAGTAAGCGACTGAGACTTGTATAAAAATAAACAGTGTAAACAAAGGTGCAGATGAGGGTCTGTACGTAGGCCCTATCGGTTATAATATACAGTATATGTTACAATAAATATAGGCAATATAGGCAATATAAATCAATTTAATCTGAATATATACTGAATATATACTATGAGTAAAATACACACACACACGCAGGGAGAGAGGAGGCATGGACATAAGGTGTGAAATACAGAGAAGGTAATTACTATGAGGATAGGGATGGTGTTTATTGGCTACATGCTGTTCTGAATCCTCCTCATATCCTGGACCTGGCACACGTGTGCGTGTGTGTGTGTGTGTGTGTGTGTGTGTGTGTGTGTGTGTGTGTGTGTGTGTGTGTGTGTGTGTGTAAATTGTGTGTCTGCCTGTATGTATGTGTGTGTGTGTGTGTGTGTGTGTGTGTGTGTGTGTGTGTGTGTGTGTGTGTGTGTGTGTGTGTGTGTGTGTGTGTGTGTGTGTGTGTGTGTGTGTGTGTTTGTGATGTGAAGTATGTGTGTGTGGAAATTGTATATCTGCCTGTATGTGGCAGGATGAGGGCTATATGACAGCACTCTAGCTGCAAGTGTGTTTGAGTCATCATTACCTTGACTAGCAATGAGCCTGAATATTAATTTAGGAAAGCATGGGTAATGAGATGGACACAGATATTTTTATTACACAGCTATTCATATTATTATTTGGGGGGGAAATTATGTTATGTTAAGCTCCACAGCGCACTCTGCCGAGGCACCACCCTGTCAAAAACTGTAGGACCTGTATAACTGGCCTGTCTTTTAGTTTGGAGCCACAGAAATATTAGTAATCATATTTTGAAGGTTTTGCCTTATTAACACTTTCAGTGCCAGCAGGGGGCGCACGATTTAGTGCTTGAATGCCCACCATCCACTTCAATGTTAGCGTTAATAACGCCTAATCTATGTTTTAAATTATGGCTATGTGTCTAATCTGCCCGTCGCTTATCAATGACTCGTTTTCCAGTCAACATTGTCGAAGCGGATTGTTTTTTTATCGGTTCATTTTCGTTTTATAGCATTTTGAAAAGCCCTCGTTTTCAAGGAAAATAAAAATATTCCATAATAAACGCCCTGTGCTGGAATATTCTAGAATACACAAAAACGTTGTAATTTTTCGGCCTATTTATGAATCGTTTTCAAATAAACGCTAGATTATCGATAGTATTATGTGTACGTATGCACGCTATATAGGCGATCTGAAAAATCGATTCTCTGATTTCCTCAAAGCCATCGCCCACACACACACACACACATAGGGCGAACGCTGAGAACTCAGCGAATACAACTCTGATTATCCCAAGACTTGTAAAATAAATTCCTTACCTCAGATCAGATGTTCTCCAAAAAGATCATTCCAAATTCCTGATCGCCATTCCAAAAATCGATCGCTTTTATTGATCCAACGCTGCATACTGGACATATGTATTCCACGCTGTTCTGAGGGATCAGAATGACTGCAATCGGCTCGGGTTACATGCCTGATAAGTAAAATGTGGATTCCGGATTTTTCTTTTCTCATCCATTTTCATTGAGTCCATTCCAAAAGCGTTCATTACCATCTGGGAGACGATAGGGGGCGCTTTTTTCACATCTGAGCTCCTGATGGGGCTGGTTTCCCAACGAGAGACTCGGTTGATGAAATATGAATTCAGATCGCTAATAAAAAAATAACACGCTAATTGTCGTGGTGGGCATTCAGGGGGCGGGCTGATAACACGTGTTATGTCGTGGTGGGCACTGAAAGTGTTAAAAGAGAGAAAGAAAAAAGCAAATGATCTCTATCTCGGCTATGCCATGACAGCAAGGTCTCCCCTACAAAAGTATAGAGAAAGCTTGTCTTAAGATTGTCTTAAATCATCATCATGTGTTATATGTGAAATTAATTATATTTATTGCGTGCATGTGCACTTCTTTGGATACCTATTTCAGAACCACCCGCCTCCTCTCCTACGTTACTGCACTAAGAGCATCCTTCACTAATCCAATTCCCCGAATATGATTTATAGATATCATTTATCTGTTAAAAAGTTGTCATGAGTTGGGTTGTCCTGGTATGACAAATACAAATGTGGTTATTGGTATACTGAATAAAAAAGTGCATGTTCTTCAGACACACCTTTCCAAATATACAAATATTTCCAAATATTCAAAACAATTTATGATGATAGGTATCTTGTGACTATATTCCAAACTACGATATTGGAACCAGGGTGGTATCCACTCGTCCTTCCTCATGTATGGAAAACAGCCCACAAATTTCATATTTAGGCTATTTGTATTTATCACTCTTTGTTTTCAGAACACAAAATCACACAAATTAGGTTAGATTAGATTTGTTTAGATTAAACTGTATTGTCAGAGAACAACAAAATATTATGGGCAGCCTACATAATATTAGTCTACAGGCTGAATAAAATGAGCACACCTGATTTAGCAGGGGAGAGAAGGTGTAAAAGCCTGCTGTTCTACACTCTTATCAAAAAGGGTGCTAAATAGCACCAATGGTTATTTGGCTCTTATCATCTATTCTACACGCTGTGTAAAAAGAGATACAAAATTATAAACCAAAGAAGTTCATACATTCGCCAAATTGAACATGACTTCCTTTAATCTAATGTTCATTTGTTAATTTGATTACATCTGTTCACATCTTGTATTGTACAAAAACTGTTGCAAAAAAACACTTCTGGTATAAACCACGGCCACTTCCGGCCTTCTATCCAAATATAGATCATTTCGTTGCTTGAACAGATACAGATACAGATAAAGATAATGGGTCTCATTCCCGAACGGATTTACGACCAAAAATTTCCTCTTAGGCAGATTTCTGCCAATTTAAGACATATTAGCGCTAGTAGCGCGATTCCCCACATTTTCCTGAGATCGGATTTGACCGTGGCTGGGAGCAGAATTTAAGAGTGCTGAGGAGCACACTTATGATTGATTGACTAATTGAAAATGTTATTAACTTGGCAGACTGTGTTCTCATAGTGATTCCTTCATGTCAACGCTACAGGCCTCCTTGGAATTAATTACTTAATCATAATTAAAATAAATATGACAATATTTGTACGATAAGAAATTAAGCATTTGATGTCGGAAAAATAAATAATATGGATTCATCTGATCACAGGGCAGCTGGATTAACCATATCTGAACCAGCTATTTTGGACAAATGTATAATTACTTTAATTAATCAGATATTCAAACACAATTATGCAATTATTGTGAAATTATTGAAAATAATAATTATTTAATGCCTTCTGTGGAATTTGTATTTCTTATTTGTTACATATCTGTTTTAATGATTAATTATACATTTGAAAGAATGCAGGTCAATATGCAATATATCCCATTGATTATATACAATGGGACAGACCTTTGTTTGATATAGCTATACACCTGCATTCCTTCGAATATATCATTAATCAATTAAACTTATATTGAAATACACTATATAGCCTATACACCAACACTGAAATGACAGTGGATAAATAAATAAATAAGAACTAAAGCTAATCGCGTGTAAATAGACTGCATTAATATTCCATAAGTCTTGTGTGCGCCAGTATAGCCTACGTGTCTAATGAATGAACATATAGGCTTATATTATTCTAATTACTTGTTTCATTAGGATTTAGTAGATACTATATGCTCTGCCCTACCTACGTACAATAAGTACAGTACACATATTAAGGCCGCCAGAGTCGGGCGTACCAGCGGACTGCATGGTGGACTGTACTACCTCTACGGGGTGGGCAGTGCAGTATATTTGCTGCTCTCCTAATAAAACAAGTCACGATTAGAATAATATAAGCCTATACTGCGTTCATTCATTACGCGCGTAGGCTGTGCGCGCATGTGTGTGTGTGTGTGTGTGCGCGCGCGCGCCACAAGCTATACTATATATGATGCCAATACATTAATCGAATCTAATTTCGATGGGTCGCAAAGCGCTTCTGCGTCCATTTTCACACGGCTGCATCATTAGTTGCCTTATAAGGAGCTCTGGAGGCGTTGTTTTGGATGCAAATGACCTGAACGGGGACGCGCATTCGCGTTTGAGACATGGTGCCATTCCCCAACGCAGATATCACAGGTGCGACCGTTTGAGCCACTTAAGACATCTTCCCAGCACGTTGGGGACTCAGAGTGAACTTGTCATTGATTCTGTCTCAGTCGGTTCCAAGATAAGTCTTCCAAGAGAACTCTTTGGAAAATATTCGGGAATGAGACCCAATGTCACCTGTAATATGTGTAATATAGATGCCTGCTCTGACGTGTGGGTTATGCATGACGAAGACAGAGAGAGAGAGAGAGCTGATACTCAGCTGATTTTGTTGTGCCCTTCCTGATGACTTGTCGTACAGAACTGACTTGTCGTACAGAACTTGTAATGGATAAAAGCGTCAGCTAAATGACTAAATGTAAATGAGGGAGAGAGAGAGAGAGAGAGAGAGAGAGAGAGAGAGAGAGAGAGAGAGAGAAAGAGAGAGAGAGAGAGAGAGAGAGAGAGAGAGAGAGAGAGAGAGAGAGAGAGAGAGAGAGAGAGAGAGAGAGAGAGAGAGAGAGAGAGATAAGATAAGATATTCCTTTATTAATCCCCTTGGGGAAATTCATGACACACACATACAGCTCAACGTCTCATTAATAATAACAACACATCACAATCATTACATTTTTACAGTAACAATGGCAAAGCATAAATTCAACATACATGTACATTTGTTGACACATGTCATCTACAGGAGGCCTGAGACGCCGTATGCAATAGTCGGCAGCATCAACACCGAGTAGTAAAACAAGGCATCGTCGCGCCAGAGAGATAGAGAGAGAGAGAGAGAGAGAGAGAGAGAGAGAGAGAGAGAGAGAGAGAGAGAGAGAGAGACATTTGTTTTTGATGTGTTTTTGAGTACATGCATATGTGTGTACAGTATGTGTGTTGAGCCACTAATTAATCCCAGCTGGTTTTGTGTCACTGACAGGTGACAACACAAAAATAGAACAGTAATTGCAGCACAGGTGTGTGTACGACGTACAGCACAGGCCTTGTAGACGCTGAAGAGACTTCATCTGTCAGTACGTATGACACCCTTCCTACCTCTCTCTCTCTCACTCTCTGATTAAGACTATGGGAACGTTGAGGTAGTGTAGTGAGTACGGACCAGATACGTGTTCTATAAGTGGGTTTATAGGCACGCGCAAGGCCGTCCTGCCCACTAGACAGACCATTCACTGCGCTTAGGGCCCCACCTTCCTTCATAGGGCCCCCAACCAATCAGAAAAGATAGTCTGTTTACTTTTCTGATAACTATATCACTGCATAACTCAGAGATATTTAGACAAGCTTAATATTTTGTTTTGTGATCTATGCATGCAAAGTCGGTGCATCAAAGTTATTATTACGGCATTTTCCTTCAAACTAATTTGGTCGCAGAGGTCCGTTTTTGTTACAGTAATAAGGCACTTGGGGCAGAGTTGTTTTGCAGGCTGTCCAAGCGTGGATGCAGCACTGCATTAGAAGTGTGGTAAACGTGCACTCACAAGCACACATACATACACACATATGCATGAACCAACCAACAAACAAACAAACAAACAAACAAACAAACAAACAAACAAACAAACAAACAAACAAACAAACAAACAAACAAACCCACAGAGCCACAGTGATTAGAGAGATGCATCTAAGAAAGACCATGATATGTGACCGATACCATAACTGCCAGCTATTGAAAGATGAAGTAATAAAGGAAAAAGGGGCAAAATCACTTTGTACAGCCCAAAATACAAAAAAGATCCAGGCGGAATTATATGGTAGGTGTAAAAGGGTTAAAGGTCATAATCAGTAAGATAATGTGATTGTATGTAATTAGAACCATGTAGACTGAAACCACCAAGTTACATTTTGTGGAATAAGCATGTAATTTGATGTTGGTTATCATTCCAAACAATTACATTTCTCACTGATATGACCGCCGGAGCCCTATTTTCTGAAAATCCGCCTAAAATACATACCTAAGTAAATGGAATATTGCTCCACTATAATAATAATAATAATAATAATAATAATAATAATAATAATAATAATAATAATAATAATAATAATAATAATAATAATAATAATAATAATGGATTGGATTTATATACCATTTGCATATTCTTGGTATTTAAGGACATCTATGGACCTCAGTGAATGTATTCCCAGTGTCAGAAATAGTGTCTATTACTAGGCTTGCTTAAATTGTGATGAAACAAAGGAGAATATGAATTATGATTTTTCTTTGCATCTTTGACAGTGAATAACACCATGCTAAAGATTAAAAAACAGACATGAAAAACTGCCACTGATCTCGTTCAGTACCTTCTTGAGATCATGTGTACAAAAAATCTACGGAAATGAATAAAGGGAAGATGGTTAAACAGAAGGTTCTGTAGATACAGTACTGAATTCTCCCATCCGGACCAATGCAATTTGAAATATTATTATAGAATATAGAATAGCAGGCTTATAAATTACCTTATTATAGCCAATTCGCACATTTATGGATTGTGCCAAATCTTATATTTCAAATGCCCGAGTTCAATTTGGATTTAGTATCACCAGGCGTGCATAAGAACAGATAATGAAATCGACTGTACGTACAGTAGCTTTTTAATTTTTGCCAGGGTGCCATCATTTTGAAACTAATTTCAAATCTGATTGTTGCTACATGCTAGAAATATGGGAGACAAACTAACTTCCCTCCCATATATGCCAATAACGTTAAGTTTTGTGGTTTATTATCCCGAGTAATAAGAGATATTAAAATAATTCACACAGAAGTAATTAGCTTGAAGCCCCATAGAGGCCTTTGGGAAGTATCGTTCGGAAAAATTCCAACGCTCATCGAAAGCTCTTGGTGTCCTCTTCAAAATGGTGTAAAAGAAATACAATTCGCGACGTAAAGTTTTTCCAAAATGGTCGACTTTCGCAACCAAAACAATAGAAAAACGAAAACGAAAATCTATCTAATAACACTTTAACCTATTGGTAAACTAACGTATTGATGATAATATACATTATAACTGCTGTATATAACTGTGACATGGTTATGATGTTTATACTTGAATACGTTTGAAAAATAAAACGATACTTTTGTCAGACAGTCTAGACAGATTGATTTATGACGGGTGGAAGAGGTTAAAGCAACAGAGATGAGGCAATATCGTGTTCAGCAATGGGGAGTGGGGGGCAAGAATAGAGATAAGCATTTGGGACGAAGTTCAATGATAACATAGAGGACAATAGAGAGCAAACTTTGATGAAAAAATACTGTCAAGTTATCATTTCTGATAATTGCCCCACTGCCTGAAAATGTTGCCAGTAATGTATGGCCATGTGGGCAATTATTTGAATAAAAGAAGCAGTGACGCCAGACCAGCACTCTCAGGTTCAAATTATTTGAAGCAATGCAGATGTTGATGTTCAATGTTCAATGTGAACAGGACAGTGGCTGTATGGAGCAAAAACACATTTCTCAGGTTATGGGCACAGCGTCCCCCTAATTACCACAGCACCCGCAACCTACAACCTCTATGACACCGCTCTCTCTCTCTCTCTCTCTCTCTCTCTCTCTCTCTCTCTCTCTCTCTCTCTTCTCTCTCTCTCAACTCCTGCCTGTCTGCAATAAAAGTCCTCAAACTGTATCACTGACCCCTATCTCCCCTTCCTCCAAGGCATGCAACCTTGGCATGACCCCCCCCCCTCTCTCTCTCTCTCTCTCTCTCTCTCTCTCTCTCTCTCTCTCTCTCTCTCTCTCTCTCTCTCTCTCACATGCCCTGCTGCTGAAACACTGATCCATACCTTCATCTCCTCCCATCTTCACTACTGAAACTCACTCCTCTACGGCATCACATCAGTGCTGCTCCATCAACAGACTGCAACTGGTCCAGAACACATCAGTGCTGCTCCATCAACAGACTCCAACTGGTCCAGAACACATCCACCCCACTTCTAACCCACACCAGATCCTGGCACCACATCACCTCAATCCTAAAAGACCTCCACTGCCCACTGGCACCACAACACCTCAGTCCTGGCTTCCTGTCTCTACTACAAAATCCTGGTGTTCACCTACAGTACAAACCCTCAGGCTTTGGAACTCCCTTCTCAAGATAAGTAAAGCGCTATTATTATTATTATTATTATTATTACTATTTATTATTACTGTAAACTACTAACGAGACGGTCGTGGTCAACCAGCACCTGCTAAAGGGTCGGACCCTATGGTCCCAGGAGCAAATCCACTTGGTTACATTGGTGGCAGGGGTGGGATCTCACTGCCCTGTGAATTTGTATCCAGGTTCACGTAGCAATGTGGGTGGGATCTCATCTCAGTGCCTTAGGAAAGTGCGCGCATGGACAAAATAACGTGCAAGGACCTACTTCTTGGGTGGAGGACAACTTTAAACTACTAACGAGTCGGCCACAGTCAACCAGCACCTGCTAACGGGTCGTACCCTCAGCTGGTTAGTGCGGCCGCCTGTGGATCCTATGGTCCCAGGTTCAAATCCACTCGGATACATTACTATTGCTCTCTATGACAACTTCTCTCTCTCTCTCTCTCTCTCTCTCTCTCTCTCTCTCTCTCTCTCTCTCTCTCTCTCTCTCTCTCTCTCTCACACACAGACACACACTTACAATGTCACTTATCTTATTTGTGCACACACACATGAACACACATACACACGGCATCCATGAGTGCATACATACACACACACACACACACACACACACACACACACACACACACACACACACACACACACACACACACACACACACACACACACACACACACACACACACACACACACACACACACACACACACACACACACACACACACACACACACACACACACACACACACACACACACACACACACACACACACACACACACACACACACACACACACACACACACACATGCCCCCTGGTGCATCGCTAGGGATTATCTGTCTCCCTGTTTATCTCAGCCTTATAAGCTCTAAGTCTCTGTCATATCAACCATATCATAATGGCCTCATATATAAAGGCACTGACCTGCATAGGAAACAGGTACAGAGACACCAGCACTAAGCCTGACTCCTACGCCTAAATGTAAACAGAACCTTCAATATACTACATAATTAGACAGAAGGGCTGTGTGTGGGTTGGGTGTGTGTGTGTGTGTGTGTGTGTGTGTGTGTGTGTGTGTGTGTGTGTGTGCGTGCGTGCGTGCGTGCGTGCGGGTGCGTGCGTGCGTGTGTGTTGAGTTCAGTCATGTCAACAATAGCCAGGTGCCTGTTCGAGATCGCTTTGATCAATGGAAATAAAGTTGAAATCTGCAGTAAAAAATGTCTTCTAATTAAAGGACAGGTTCACTATTCCTATTCAAACATCATCTGGCGTGATGTTGTTTAGTGCAGGCCATGAGTTCAACACTTTGGTGTTGAGAAGCTGAGCACTGTGCTGCATCCTCTCACCATAGGCTTAATATAAATCGAATCCAATGGAGCAAGTGTTTTAAAGCCTTCAAAAACCATCATTACGTGTCCTTTTCCAAAATAGGAAGCTCACAGTATTTAGCTGTGTCTTCATGTGTTCTACCTAGTACTACAACACTGTGAACGTTTCAGTGTAAACAATTACGTACATGTGTGTATTTGATTCTATTCGATTTGATTAAAATGTATCGCCATTATACAGCAAGCACAGTACAATGAAAAGTAGTTTGTCATCCAAGCAGAGTGCAAATGTAACAGTAATGGCAATAGATATACAATATATAATGTACAGGTGATATAAATATATATAAATGAGTACTACTGCAAAATAGTGCTAATCAGATGTATGTACAGAGTTAGAGTATTAATATGTACAGTGATACTGGCCAGCAGCGTAAATAGTAAGAGTAGGTAAGGGATATGTACAGATATAGATAGTATTTACAGATAATGTAAAAAGGACTATATGCAAGTATGTACAAACAGATGTGGATATATATATATATATATATATATATATATATATATATATATATATATATATATATATATATACTGTATATATACTCTCTATATATATACGGTAAGAATAAATAAATATATATATTATGGTACAGTATATGGTGAACCGGCCAGTGGTAAGAATAAATATATATATATATATATACTGTATATATACTCTCTATATATATACGGTAAGAATAAATAAATATATATATTATGGTACAGTATATGGTGAACCGGCCAGTGGTAAGAATAAATATATATACAGTATATATTATATGGTATATACAGCATTATTGTGCATCCTATCATGCAGAGTTGTATTGGTTATATGCCGGTGTATACGTAGGTATATAGAAGGATTATATGCAGGTATTATTCAGACAGATATATTATATGTGGTAAATATCAATATATGAATGTATATATATGGTATATAGAGCACTATTGTACATGCTATCATACAGAGTTATATGGGTAGACTATAGTATGAGGTAGGTAGTTATGATTATTAGATTACAGTTGTAGACAGTGAAAATAATAAATAATAATAATAATAATAATAAATAATAATAATAATAATAATAATAATAATAATAATAATATTATTATTATTATTATTATTATTATTATTATTATTATTATTATTATATAATAATAATAATAATAATAATAATAATAATAATAATAATAATAATAAATAAAAAATAAATAATAATTGACCACGACCGTGGCTTCTCCACCCTCTTGTTAGCCAGATTGTACCTGCCTGTAAGTTAAAACGGTAAAACGTATAGAATACTCAAGGCAATGTTAAAGGAACACAACCAACTTTTTGGGAAATTCGCTTATTTGCCATCTACCCTGGAGTTAGACAAGCAGATTGTTACGACCCTGGCTCATGGGCACGCAACCTATGTGCAAACCAACACCAAAACCCGTGCTCTAACTCAAAATGCTACTATATCAAGGAACTATTAATGTAAATGTAAACTAATGTACTAATGTAAACCCAACGGACACGGACTGGAGAATGTGACAGCTCTCCCTCTAAGCACCGACTCTGCATGTGTGTTACTAGGGCTGGCTTTAAAGCTCCCAGCAGGTAACCAATCAGCACTAATTGGCTAATTGGCAGCCCTCACCTGCATGCCCGTGACACAGGAGTAATCAGGCCTGCCTGCACAGTGACACAGGAGTGATCAGCTCCTGGTACATAACACCTCCCCCACCAACTGTTGCCCCAGAGGCAACCACCACACAACAACCCATAAACAAAAACAAAAAAACAACTGTGACCCATTAGTTGTCAGGGCCACTACCACAACAGCGATAGCGGGTCGGCCCCTGTCGAACACGACCACCAACCGTGTTGTATGCTCCCTTTCAACAGGCCCCTCCACCGATACCGATCTGTCAAAAATAGACTGCAAACCAAAATCAACCTGAGAACTGCGCTCAACAGAACAGAACACAGCACAACAAAAACCATAGATCACTGATACCACCACCGCACCCATATCCATCCCACCTGGCACTGGCAGTTCAGGATACTGCAAACCGTGAACATCCAGAGTAGGATGTACCGCCTCAGGTACAGCCCCAGCGTACCGGGAACATGGCAGTACGACAGTCACAAAAACGTCTGGAACACCATCTAAAATGGCGTCACCCAAAATAACATTGTCCTGATCAAAATCAAAATGGCTGCCACTCAACAGACCAGGTCGCGAAGGCGGCTCCTGCTCCACAGGACACAGGTAACTAGGTTGACCATCACACCTAGTGCATGGCAGAGAATCAGTGTGGACATGTGGATCAATGTCAGAATCATCAACTGACATACTGGGACCATCCCTGCCCACAAGTGAAACATTAGGGACAATAGAGCTACTGTGGGAAGGCTGGCAGCCTAAGTCAGGCTTAGTAGCCTCTCCAACTAGAACGGTGTCACATGAAACAACAGCACCTCTCATAGCATCCTTCCCACACTCATCCTCCAATTCGTTCGTGGCCTCAGCCACCGTACAGGCTGGGAAGAGCTTGAGACACTGCGCTGCCATATCATCTCCTGTCACATGCTTCTCCGGCACGCATGTCAACTCTGGTTTCACCACCGGGCCTAACACAAAGCCACAATCAAGAGAATCATTATGCAGAGGTACATCCACAGTGTGCTTTCCAAAATTCTCAACAGGTACACATTTTAATTCAACAAAGAATGTGTCACTAAGTGTAATGTCCCAAGTCGAAGTATCAACAACATCACTTTTGTCCTTTGACATTTCTCGTGCCACAGCACACACAGGGAACACTCCTGGATGTTTCTGTGCCAGCTCATTAGGGACCTCAGAAACCACAGGAATGGGAGTTACAACCGGAGTAGCCAACACTTTGTCACCAGCCAAATCATTCCCTAGAATGAAGGAGACCCCCTTTATGGGAATGTGAGAACATACCCCCACAACAACATTGCCTGATACTAAGGGAGAATTGAGCGTGACCTCATGCAAAGGTGCATCCACAAATCCACCCCCAAAGCCCCGAACAACGACACCGGAATGCAAAGAAGAGTTTTCTGAAAACGGCAAAACCCCCTCCAGAATGAGGGACTGAAAAGCACCGGTATCTCTTCAAATTGTTATAGCCTGTTTGGACTCTAGTGCATTAGTCAGAGAAACAAACCCATCCATCATAAACCTTGAGGAACCCTCGAGCTCTTTGTCCACACTTTTGATACTTCCCCCATCACCATCTAACGTTGGGATAGGCGTTCTGCATATGGTTTCTACCAGAGCCACGGTTCTGACATTTTTCTGCTCAAGCACCGGGACCCAGCAACGATATGACCAGGTTCTTTACAGTAGAAACAGATAATCCCTTCTGGGAATGCACCAGCAGAACCACCCCGCCTAGGAGGTGAAGTTAACTGACCAGCAGACACAGGTTTTGGGAAACGGCCCCCCTGAACAGGACGCCTATCCCCGGACTCAACACGGTAGTCCTCCAAAAACACGGACTTGTGTGTCAACACAAACTCATCAGCGAAGACAGCGGCGTCGCCTACTGTATCTTCGATACCTTACGCTCATTTAGATGTGTGGAAACGGTATCAGGAACACATCTTTTAAACTCCTCTAGGAGAATCAACTGCCTAAGCTGCTCTCTTGACTCTGCCTTCTGAGAAGTGCACTACCTGTCAAACAGGTTCTCCTTCTCCCTTCCAAATTCAACATAAGACTGCCCCTCCGACCTGCGATAACCTCTAAAACGCTGACGATAGGCCTCGGGGACCAACTCATAAGCCCTCAATATGGAAGCTTTAACAAGCTCATAATCAGCGCTTTGTTCAAGGGACAGAGCAGTGTAGGCTTCTTGTGCCCTACCAACTAAAACACATTGCAGCAGCAGTGTCCAGGCGGTATCAGGCCACTTCAATGTGGTTGCCACCCGTTCAAAAAGGGGAAAATATCTTTCCACGTCTTTCTCAAAAAATGGAGGCACCATCCTAATATTCCTGCCTACATCAAAACCGGAACGTGACTCTGGATGCAGAGCACCCGCCTGCAAGGCAGCATGCTTATATTCAAGCTCCTTCTGCGCACGCTCGTGCTCCAGCAACATTTGTTTCTCCTTAAACTCACGCTCCTTAAGCTCACGCTCACGCTCATGCTCACGCTCCTCTTTCCTCTCTCTCTCCTTAAGCTCACGCTCCTCTCTCCTCTCCTCACGCTCTCGCTCTAGCTGCCTTTCCTTAAACTCCAACTCCCTAATCCTCCACTCACCCTCTACACCAGGTAATAGCGGAGACGCGCCAGACGAAGGAGGCTCCTCCACCCTCTCCTCAAGCACCTGCTCCCTAATTAGTAACACCCTTAAAGCACTCAAGGCAGTCGGCTTCAAACGTTTCTCACCTGCAGAAAGCTCTACCCTGTAGTGTACAGCAAGTTCTAGAAGTTGTTCTTTGGAAAACTTCTCCAACATGTCATGAGACGGGCGATCAACAAAGTCCTTGATGGAAGCCATCGTCACTGTACCAGCCACCACAAGCTACACACTCTACCTCACAGTCACGAAGAACCACTAACGAAACACGAAGAACCACTAAAGACCCACTGAAGACCCCCTGACGAACCACTGAAGAAACACGAAGAACCACCGAAGAACCATGAAGAACTACTGAAGAATGCTAAATGCCAATAATAACAACCAGAAGGGAATGCGGTGGAAATGTGAGCTCTACGGAGCGCACCTTTCTAGGTCGCAAAAAAATTTAAAATAAAAATAAAACACACCCACCCTAAATAGACGTGTCATACACGCAGGGTGTTAGGTGCTACCAGGTATGCTCACCAAACACTCAAACAAACAAAATAAATCCAACAAACAAATCCAAACAGGTGCGCCTTCTAACCTGATATGACTACATATGCTTCTACGTCTAAACTGCAGTCAAAACCGGCCCACCACATGTCTACCCTAAGAAACACTAAATCAAGCCCTACCACACTACCTGTGTTTTCTGGCCGCCCTAATCTACCTACCCTTAAACGAATGCCCTGTAGACCTAACCATCTTCAACCACACCTGCTACCAGTCAAAGATCATACTTGACCATCCACCCGTCCAGTACATGATACGGTACCAGACAAGCAGATGGTGCTAATCCCTTCCCTGACTGCCCCAGGAGTACGTGGTGCACAGGACGCTAACCAACAATCAGAAAATAATGTCCCTATCTACATGTGGTGCCCACTAAACTATATATTTTAACAGCATAAGTAGTCACATCAAATTACAAACAAATACGGCATACTCACCTGTTTGATGAAATGGCTCAAGCCCCCATGTTACACCATATGTAACGAACACCACCCAAACCATAATACCATGACACCCCGTGTAACACAAAAAAAAAAACACCAAACAAAGTTCTAGGGGTAAAATATCCCGGACGAGCGCCCAACTGTTACGACCCTGGCTCATGGGCACGCAACCTATGTGCAAACCAACACCAAAACCCTGTGCTCTAACTCAAAATGCTACTATATCAAGGAACTATTAATGTAAATGTAAACGAATGTACTAATGTAAACCCAACGGACACGGACTGGAAGAATGTGACAGCTCTCCCTCTAAGCACCGACTCTGCATGTGTGTTACTAGGGCTGGCTTTAAAGCTCCCAGCAGGTAACCAATCAGCACTAATTGGCTAATTGGCAGCCCTCACCCGCATGCCCCGTGACACAGGAGTAATCAGGCCTGCCTGCACAGTGACACAGGAGTGATCAGCTCCTGGTACATAACACAGATACATACCCTTTTCTGTGCCAGTGTAGCCTAGTTCCCAACAGTCACAAAATACACTCCAAATACAACTCCAAAACACAGGTCACAACATGATTACAGGAAAGTTTAGCAGTTGTATTTGGAATGTATTTTGTGACTGTTGGGAACTAGGCTACACTGGCACACCTCCTTCCAGTGAATGACGCTAAGCTAGGCTAACGGCGTGGCTGTTCCCTAAGCCTAATGCATGCACAGAGAAGAAAAGGGTATGTATCTGCTTCTCTAACTCCAGGGTAGATGGCAAATAAGCAAATTTCCCAAAAAGTTGGCGTGTTCCTTTAAAGAATATCCCATTTTTGGACGTTAAGTTGTATGAAATACTTGACAGCAGTGTAGTTGATGATCAGGTTACTTACCCGTTTCCAACACAACATCCTCCTGCATTTCAGATTCTGCTATCACTTGGCACTATTTTGTTTCTAGAAAAAAGCCAGTGTATTAATATGTGCTATCATATGCGGCCTATCATCAACTGTTTCAAAATGCTGGAGGACTGTGGTTTTGTTTTGGAAATGGGTAACCCTGTTGCCTGCATGTTGTGGTGTGGATTCAAATTTTTTCGTTTATTTTTACCACAGGACTCTCTGTAAGTAAGCTACTAGCTTTGCATCAACTACACTACCGGCAAGTATTTCATACAATTTAATTTCCAAAAATCCAAACCATCCCTACAAAACAGATACACATAAGCTATTTACAGTAGTTTCCACTGAATCTGCAATATATTTGATAATGGTGAATAATAAGCATTAATCCTCAATGGATGGAAAAGACAACCATTGCCATTGCCAAAGGTTATTCAGTATTTCTATTTTCTATTTTGAGGAAATGAAATCCATCACCTGAACTTATTGAAAATAAACTGAACAAATGTAGGTAATGGAAAATGTGTTTTTGTTATGTTATATTGTCAACAGAGGTGATTCTTTTTGCAAAAAGTGATGACATTTTACAATATTTGAATAGTGTTTTCTTTATATTGTTACAAACATTTGAATGCTTGATACATGGTCTATTGTAAAGACGGTATGCTGTGGTCTGGTCCCTACACACTGTGTTAAGTCTTGTCATCCTGCCATAGGTGCCTTCACATACCGTTGAACTCAGCAAGCTGTTAATGTTTCTGTACAACATGGCCACGAGACAAACCCTTGTACATTCATTGTGTTTGGCAAATTCTGCGCTTTTGATTCTGATTCTGACACTGTTGCAGGCCCACTTGGCCACGGTACAAAGAACTGGCCCGTAGCCATCGCTGGGGCCAATGCCAGCTTGAAATATTTACAATATGATAGAATAAAAAAAAATAAACTAGAAAAGCTCATCTGAAACGGCAACCAGCTGAGAAATGTTCCCTTAATGGCAAAAATATGGAAATGGAATCATATAAATGCAAGGAAAACGAAGTGTACAGTGAAAGATTTTCCTGTTAAATATATAAATATTCTGTATCACTTTGAAATTAGTTGTGATGACACATATTAACACTGCTGGCTGTTACAGTATTCTCAATGAGCTGTTTCAAATCACACATCATGGCAGGATGAAATATTAAATATGCAGATAGGAAACAGCTCACAGGAGATGCCGATCGTCATCATCGCAAGTCATTTGATGATGATTTAGAAAAGAAAACCCAACGACTTTTATGGTATGAATAATGAGAAAGCTCTGGCTAACCCCGGCTTGGCCCTCTTGTAGAATCTGAGAGAAGTGGAGGAAGACCAATGACGTGATGAAAATACTCTCTCTTATGCTAATATTCTGTTTCTGATGATGAACATCCCAGAGATGATCATAAACCTTGGAAATCAGTTATATCCACCTCTCTTTTTCTCCGTTCTCCGAAAGGTGAAGAGAGGGGCTGCGATTTAAAAAGAAAGGGAAAATAGTCTCGCTCCCCTCCTGTACTCAAATTACCTGGTGCACGTTTGGACTCCCGTGTTCCCCTCTCTCATGCCGGCGTGCCAAATCCATTTCATTAGACATTAGTGCCTCGTCTCATTGTTGTTGCATCTTTTGCTTTTAAAACCGAGAATCTGGCATTGTATGCTAATCAGCAGATCAGTGGCGTAGATCAGCTCTCAGTGGGTTCCAAGTGGAAAATAACAGAGTGCAATTAGATGCAATAGTCATGTACAGCAGAGACGTGATGTCTCAATCCTTTTCCCACCTGGTGAAATCGGGACCAGGAGTAGGAGCCAGTAGATGACTGTTTCTTTAGAGCTTTTTCTTTTTTTTTTACCTGGAGGGCTCAAGCAGCGTACAGCTGCGGGGTTTCGGGCAGCTTTTCCAGTCAAACAGGTGAAACTGCTAGAGCCTTGACACAGAATGGAGTTTGGACCTCCGAAAGGGCACTCGCTACAGTACGTGTGAATCCAAACAGCAGAGGTGTTGTGAAAGGCCTTTAGACTGAGAATTACAAGGTCGGGTCAAGTTTGGAGGAAGTACAGCAAATCAACAGGGCAAGTACAGCAAATCAACAGCAAATCAACAGCAATGTGTGCCTCCGGGCATAAAGCTGGATTCACCTCAGCGGTTCTTTTGTTTTGTTGTTGTCGTTTGGTCTATCTCTTGAATAAAAGCAGTTCTGAAAAGCAAGTTCCGGTGTTGGTCCCAATGAGCAATGCATTTCTTCACTCCGGTTATTATTATGGAGTCAGAACACATTGGATCTTGAGTGTCATTCTCAGGACTGAGGCTCAATGTGGGAGGAAAAACTATCAACTCTTCATCTTACAGAAGGACATGTGCAATTACATTCATCTAAGCAACTTTGTCCAGGTGCTCTGTTCGAAAAAACAAGACTTAGTGAGTAATTATGAAGATAGGATATAGCCTCCCTAGCTTAATTTGCAACGTTTAAACCACAAGGTCTTCGTCAGGCACTGGCAGCCAAAGATGCAGCTTTTAATAATTCATCCACACCACAGAGACCAGCCAAGTCAGGGAGGGGGGGGAACGAGAGAGATCCAAAGGATGAAGTTTCAGTTAATTGCTTGTCTCAGTCCTGGTCTGTACTGGCATGTACCATACTCAGGGAGAGACGCGTATCTCAAACTGTTCTTCGGGATTTCAGTTCAGTTCAGACGTTTTCATTCATTGATAACGGAGTTCCCCAGTTGTACTTTCTCCATTACAGTATATCTTCATTTCCTTTTTGGTGCTTTATGTTCTTGTCACGTCCTCCAAACAGGCACAGGACAGGGACAGCTGACAGAAAGAATGCTGACACACTTTTAACCTGAATGAGGCGGGCACAAATTGACCAGCTATGCAAGTCAGCTACGGGTCCTGACACTTGATTGCTGCTGCTGTGTGTTTGGAGGGAGGAGGGGTGGAGTGGTGGGGATGGAACATGGAATGTAGAACTTTGAAGGATGAGTTGCTGTAGCAACAAGGCGACACCCTCCTCCTCCTCCTCCTCCTCCTCCTCCTCCTCCTCCTCCTCCTCCTCCTCTTCTTCCTGGTTGATCAGGCGTTGTTGTCTCTCTCAGCGAGCCCCCCAGACGAGAAGAGGGGTCAGGGTTGGCACCATCTGTCTATGTCGCGGGCATCCGTGCCAAGTGCCACAGGGGCCGGAGAGAGAGAGGGAGAGAAGGGAGGAGGCTGGGGAGAGAGGGAGGGAGGGGGTGGATACTGGAGCTGGGGATGGAAGAGATAGAAAGACAGAGGCTGGGGAAGGAGGTTTTCGATGGAGGCAGAGAACGCAGTCATCTGGGAATGGATCTGGTGAAGGGGCAGAAGGCAGGCGAGAGGGAGAAGGTTCTGGGTGAGACTGGGTGGGTGGGGAGTAGACTGGGGGTTAGAGGAGGTGACTGGGGGTTAGAGGAGGTGACTGGGGGTTAGAGGAGATGACTGGGGTTAGAGGAGGTGACTGGGGGTTAGAGGAGAGGACTGGGGTTAGAGGAGAGGACTGGGGTTAGAGGAGAGGACTGGGGTTAGAGGAGAGGACTGGGGGTTAGAGGAGATGACTGGGGTTAGAGAAGAGGACTGGGGTTAGAGAAGAGGACTGGGGGTTAGAGGAGATGACTGGGGGTTAGAGGAGAGGACTGGGGTTAGAGGAGAGGACTGGGGGTTAGAGGAGGTGACTGGGGGTTAGAGGAGAGGACTGGGGTTAGAGAAGAGGACTGGGGCTAGAGGAGAGGACTGGGGTTAGAGAAGAGGACTGGGGTTAGAGAAGAGGACTGGGGGTTAGAGGAGAGGACTGGGGCTAGAGGAGGTGACTGGGGTTAGAGAAGAGGACTGGGGTTAGAGGAGATGACTGGGGTTAGAGAAGAGGACTGGGGCTAGAGGAGAGGACTGGGGTTAGAGAAGAGGACTGGGGTTAGAGGAGGTGACTGGGGTTAGAGGAGAGGACTGGGGTTAGAGAAGAGGACTGGGGCTAGAGGAGATGACTGGGGGTTAGAGGAGAAGACTGGGGGTTAGAGAAGAGGACTGGGGCTAGAGGAGAGGACTGGGGCTAGAGGAGAGGACTGGGGCTAGAGGAGATGACTGGGGGTTAGAGGAGGTGACTGGGGGGTAGAGGAGAGGACTGGGGGTTAGAGGAGAGGACTGGGGCTAGAGGAGAGGACTGGGGGTTAGAGGAGGTGACTGGGGGGTAGAGGAGAGGACTGGGGGTTAGAGGAGAGGACTGGGGCTAGAGGAGATGACTGGGGTTAGAGGAGGTGACTGGGGGTTAGAGGAGAGGACTGGGGGTTAGAGGAGAAGACTGGGGGTTAGAGGAGGGTGACTGGGGGTTAGAGGAGGTGACTGGGGGTTAGAGGAGGTGACTGGGGGTTTAGAGGAGATGACTGGGGGTTAGAGGAGAAGACTGGGGTTAGAGGAGAAGACTGGGGTTAGAGGAGAAGACTGGGGGTTAGAGGAGAAGACTGGGGGTTAGAGGAGATGACTGGGGGTTAGAGGAGGTGACGAAAAGGAGGAAATGTTGAAGAAAATCCAATTCCTGAAACGATTGAATTGAAAGGGAACTGAGACATAGCCGTGGTGCGAGAGAGAAGAGAGAGAGAGAGAGAGAGAGAGAGAGAGAGAGAGAGAGAGAGATTGAGAGGAGAGAGAGAGAGAGAGAGAGAGAGAGAGAGAGAGAGAGAGAGAGAGAGAGAGAGAGAGAGAGAGAGAGAGAGAGAGGATAGAGAGAGAGAGAGTGAGAGAGAGAGAGAGAGAGATGAGAGAGAGAGAGAGAGAGAGAGAGAGAGGAGGGGGAAGGCTGAATGGGTCTTTATGGTGGCAAGCTGGGTCTCTCTCTTCTCTCTCTACTGTCACACTGGACACAGCCAACAAGGGGCCCCGGGAACCTTCCCCTGTCTCTGTCCTCAAATGAGACAAGTCACACATGTCACTGTCCCCTCCCCCTTCACCACAGCATGGCACTCTGAGAGAGAGAGAGAGAGAGAGAGAGAGAGAGAGAGAGAGAGAGAGAGAGAGAGAGAGAGAGAGAGAGAGAGAGAGAGAGAGGGGAGAGAGAGAGAGGGGGGAGGGAGAGGGGGGGGGAAGGTGTACATGGGGGAGCGAGATATATGGGGATAGAGGGATAAAGTGAGAGGGGAGGAGAGGGGGGGAGAAAGGGAGAGGAGAGAGAGAGAGAGAGAGAGAGAGAGAGAGAGAGAGAGAGAGAGAGAGAGAGAGAGAGAGAGAGAGAGAGAGAGAGAGAGAGAGAGGGGGAAAGAAGGTGTGTACATCAGAGTAGTGAGTGAAAGAGATAAAGGAGCCAGACCAGAGAGAAACCACATCTGATGTGTATGTTGCACCAGACCACCTGTAGGAAGTGGTCTGGCTCTCATTGTGGTCGTAATTCTCTATAGTCTGGGTATAAGCCCTGACCCAGTTTTGAACTGACAGGATCGATGTCTGCAGAATGGTGATTCACCAAGACTCCCCAACAGCTATACCGCTGGAATACAGTGGCTTCCAGACCTCCAGTTGAAGCTACAGTATAGCACCACTCGGTTTGGCTACGGCTGGAAGCAATCTGGCCACAAGCAACATAAACAAACAGAGAAGAGGTGCAGGGGGGGGAAGGTAAATGTGATCTCACAACATCAGAGTTTCATGATCAGATATCAATAATGGAATTGAAATGATAAGAGTTCGGGGTGGGTGACGAATTGGAATATGACGATGTCCATGGTGAAACATTGTGATGGATAATGATGTTGTCATTGGGGGGGGGGGGGGGGGGTCAGGGTCTATATATATATGCATGTTGTATATTAATTACTAATTGTATTTTTTTCTTCTATAGCCTAAAAGCTACTTCATTATAAACAGATAAAAAAATATATATATATCTTAAATAGTCATAGTAATGTAAAGTGCAGAATATACCAGTGCATCTTTTTAAATCACAATGTTGGGCTCAGTGGTGATGGATGATACCAGCCACTAATCTTTGATGTTTGATGTTCCTGTGTAAATGCAGCCAAAAGGTGAAGCATGGTTATCACCACCAGTCGCCATCCTAATCTAAATGAAGGTCAGGTTTAGGAGAGAAGTGGATTAGGAGAGAAACCTGTTTCAGTTGGCCCAAATCACTTTTGATCTTTTTCCTTTTTTTAAATCAGGGATTCAAAGCCTGAAATTGAGCTCTCTTTTGCTCTCTTTGAATTTTTCACAAATATCCATAATATATATATGTGGACAAGGCCATTAGTCACCATGTCAGCGTTTTCCATAAACTGCGGTTTCACCCGTCCACAAATACATCATGCGGAAACCTTCACCCTGGTTCCTGCACCCTTCAGCGTTTCAAAAAGGTCCATTCAAACGGGTATGGACTAGAGATGTTCCGATACCATTTTTCCCTTTCCGATCCGATTCCGATACCTAAGCTTTGGGTATCGGCCGATACCGATATTTATCCGATACCAGTGCATACAAAAAAAAATAAAAAATTATATAAATACTTTTTTTTTTTTTTTTACAGATACTGTTATACTGTTTTTAGTAATAACTGGAAAGTAATGGTATTTATTCAACAACAGGTGATTGTATAGATTTGTATTAGTATCATTAATCAATGAGTATGGGCTGCAGCACTGCAGATATACCCTACTCCAATGATCCACACGGACATTAAACGGTGTTGCACTCGCTACTCCGTGGCTCTGCAGATATACCCTATTCAGTCTGTAAGCTAGTGGCAGATAGAACGTTCATGTTGTGATTTTTGATGCAAAATAAATATTCAACATTCTCTTTTGAAACTCCGCCTCAGACTCTTATCCTTTGGCACTTGCTGTACTTTGCTTGCAGGTCTGCAGCCATTATTGCTGGATTATAAATAGCACCAACTTTAGACACGGTAACGTTATCAAGCTAAGCTAACTGACCTAGCTCGTCTTCCCGCATTGACATTTGATAACGTTAGTAATAGTCAGCTAACGCTAGTCAGTAGCTACTTAACTTAAATACAATTCACTGTGGGTGCATTATTGTTGATAGACGGTCACGGACAGTGTTAGGTCCTGGAGAAAGGACAGGCGATCATCTGATTTGATGTAACGTTAAAGCGGATGTTGTTCCAACTAGCTATCTTTCCAGCTAATGCTATCATAACACCAGCAAAACACATCCCGTCCGAGCTCCCCGTCACACCGCACTGTCGGGGACAATGGAATTTAAGAAAGTGTATCTGCTGTTAAAATGACACAGCATCACACTTTAAAACATGTTCATTTTATAATCCGCACTCTCCGCAGGACTCGGCAGGAGATAAATTACATCATGGGATCGGAGGCTAGAATTTACGTGTACTCGCCGATACCGATACCAGCATTTTAGGCAGTATCGGCGGCATTTCCGATACTGGTATCGGTATCGGAACAACTCTAGTATGGACACGGTTTCAAAGATACCCGCATGGACAAGGCCTGAGCCTCACCCGGGGAGCCAGGCTGTTCATAAGATGCAGGTAGGTGGCATCACCATCAGCCATTCATCCCTTGGGTCATATGCTATGGTGTAATTCATCCCTTGGGTCATATGCTATGGTGTAATCCATCCCTTGGGTCATATGCTATGGTGTAATTCATCCCTTGGGTCATATGCTATGGTGCAATTCATCCCTTAGGTCATATGCTATGGTGTAATTCATCCCTTGGGTCATATGCTATGGTGTAATTCATCCCTTGGGTCATATGCTATGGTGTAATTCATCCCTTGAATCATATGCTATGGTGTAATTCCTCCCTTGAGTCATATGCTATGGTGTAATTCATCCCTTGAGTCATACGCTATGGTGTAATTCATCCCTTGAGTCATATGCTATGGTGTAATTCAATCCTTGAGTCATATGCTATGGTGTAATTCAACCCTTGAGTCATATGCTAGAGTTCGTCCCCCTGTAGGACCCAGTCAGGTGCAAATGACCTTGACTGCTGTCGGGGCAGAGAGGCGGCTTGTCACTGGAGGCATTACGCGGGCACCAAGAAGGCTCAGCAGCAAATTCCAACATCCTGGAACCACACTCGTCTCAGCAGACGCGTCACCACCACTACCGACAAAACTCACTGCTGACAAAACTAATTCAACATCTACACGTTTAAAACATACTGGTGTTCTTTAACCTTGCACAGCAGCTGGCTTTGCAAGATCACACCATAATCTATCTTGTGAGGGTCCAAGTTATGTGCATATGCCCGAACCACTGTGGTTTGGACCCAGTGGTGGAAGAAGTACACAGTTCCTTTACTTAAGTAAAAGTAAAAATACTCAGATAAATGAGTACTCTGGTAAAAGTAAAAGTCCTCTGTTCAAATTCTAGGGAATTTTTTGCCCCAACCAAAAAATAGTGAGGTATAAGCTATTGAATGTACTTAAGTATGCATTCTACATGTGTATTCCAGTGCTTGGGAGCATTCAACCATCAATCCATTGACCTCTGAAGGTTATGTTAAAGTGGTATGAGGTCCAGTTCTGCTGCTCTGATTAAAGGTTATGTTAAAGTGGTATGTGGTCCAGTTCTGCTGCTCAGATTACGTCTTCTTGAAGTTGACAGGCTTCAGTATATAATCTTCATACATCTTTGCCATGTTTTCTATGCAAAATGTTTTTTTCTTCAAAGTAACTGGCAACTGATGGGTTCAGATACATGTAGTGGAGTAAAAAGTACAATATTTCCTTCGAAATGTAGTGGAGTAAAAGTATAAAGTTCCCCAAAATAAAAATACTCATGTAGAGTACAAGTCGCTCGGAATACTTGAGTAAAAATACTTAGTTACTTTCCATTACTGGCAGCGATGGGGTTGGTTTAGGTGTAGTGCCGGCCCTGTTCCTAACAGATTCAAGTGATGGAATTCTGACATGGTTCTGTGTAACAGACTATCCGGCGGGTCAGGTTAAGTATTCTTGCTGTGTTGGTACATATCAAAACAAAAGATGTTCTATCAATGAATAAATAGTTTCAATGAATGAGTAGTTTATTTTGAACAATAAAAGAATCAAGAAATAACTATGTAAAAGATAATTTTTTGTGAAAAGATTAAAAAAAAAAAAGTAAAATTATAAACAAAACAGTCCCTTGTCTGAAAAGGAACAGGAAGAAGCATGATGCTTATCAGATCATACCCCTTATTGCAATACACCCTTAACACATTTTTAAAACATAGTGTTACATTTTCTTCCAACAAAATCATCTGAAAACAACATAACTTGTTCATCGATCAAGTTAATAAATAATCATTACTGTTAATAAATATTAGTAATAATAATCAATTGTTGGTGAAGGTACTGTAGGAGTAATTTAAACAGGCTGCATATCTCACAACCTCTCTCTCGATTGGTTGATGAGGTACGATGGGTTTACATTTTTTTCTTTGTTGACTTGCTAGTTTCCTCTCGTCTGTGTGGAAGTGAATATTCAGCCACACCACAGTCGGAACCCATTCGGCCCTCAGGTTATATGGGGGTGGACCTGTGTGGCATGATGTTCCTCAGCAGGACCGCAGCCAGAACTCAGGCTGTCGCCAACACCAAGATCACACACACACACACACACACACACACACACACACACACACACACACACACACACACACACACACACACACACACACACACACACACACACACACACACACACACATACACACACAGACACACACACACACACACACACACACACACACAGACACACACACACACACACACGCACGCACGCACACACACACTGCTGCCACTATTACGTGCACACCTTATTTCTATAGATAGAGGGTTTCTGGCAGGATTTTATCCCAGGCTAGCAGGGGTCCTGACCGCCACACCGTCCCTGAGAGCCCCTTGTCTGCCATGTCTGTCAAATGTGGTAGCCATTTCAGCAGCTTATTTTTTTTATATAGTTAAAGTGGTTCCCAGTGGTTCCCGTTATCCACATTACCACAGCAGGGGAAGCCAACAGGACCACGGCTGGCTCAGTTAAATGCTTATAACACGCAGGCCCCCATCCTGCATCTATCCTGTATTATTACCACAGACTTTTCCAAACATGAATTGACCAGACCACCTGTAGGAAGTGGTCTGGCTCTCATTGTGGTCGTAATTCTCTATAGTCTGGGTATAAGCCCTGACCCAGTTTTGAACTGACAGGATCGATGTCTGCAGAATGGTGATTCACCAAGACTCCCCAACAGCTATACCGCTGGAATACAGTGGCTTCCAGACCTCCAGTTGAAGCTACAGTATAGCACCACTCGGTTTGGCTACGGCTGGAAGCAATCTGGCCACAAGCAACATAAACAAACAGAGAAGAGGTGCAGGGGGGGGAAGGTAAATGTGATCTCACAACATCAGAGTTTCATGATCAGATATCAATAATGGAATTGAAATGATAAGAGTTCGGGGTGGGTGACGAATTGGAATATGACGATGTCCATGGTGAAACATTGTGATGGATAATGATGTTGTCATTGGGGGGGGGGGGGGGGGGTCAGGGTCTATATATATATGCATGTTGTATATTAATTACTAATTGTATTTTTTTCTTCTATAGCCTAAAAGCTACTTCATTATAAACAGATAAAAAAATATATATATATCTTAAATAGTCATAGTAATGTAAAGTGCAGAATATACCAGTGCATCTTTTTAAATCACAATGTTGGGCTCAGTGGTGATGGATGATACCAGCCACTAATCTTTGATGTTTGATGTTCCTGTGTAAATGCAGCCAAAAGGTGAAGCATGGTTATCACCACCAGTCGCCATCCTAATCTAAATGAAGGTCAGGTTTAGGAGAGAAGTGGATTAGGAGAGAAACCTGTTTCAGTTGGCCCAAATCACTTTTGATCTTTTTCCTTTTTTTAAATCAGGGATTCAAAGCCTGAAATTGAGCTCTCTTTTGCTCTCTTTGAATTTTTCACAAATATCCATAATATATATATGTGGACAAGGCCATTAGTCACCATGTCAGCGTTTTCCATAAACTGCGGTTTCACCCGTCCACAAATACATCATGCGGAAACCTTCACCCTGGTTCCTGCACCCTTCAGCGTTTCAAAAAGGTCCATTCAAACGGGTATGGACTAGAGATGTTCCGATACCATTTTTCCCTTTCCGATCCGATTCCGATACCTAAGCTTTGGGTATCGGCCGATACCGATATTTATCCGATACCAGTGCATACAAAAAAAAATAAAAAATTATATAAATACTTTTTTTTTTTTTTTTACAGATACTGTTATACTGTTTTTAGTAATAACTGGAAAGTAATGGTATTTATTCAACAACAGGTGATTGTATAGATTTGTATTAGTATCATTAATCAATGAGTATGGGCTGCAGCACTGCAGATATACCCTACTCCAATGATCCACACGGACATTAAACGGTGTTGCACTCGCTACTCCGTGGCTCTGCAGATATACCCTATTCAGTCTGTAAGCTAGTGGCAGATAGAACGTTCATGTTGTGATTTTTGATGCAAAATAAATATTCAACATTCTCTTTTGAAACTCCGCCTCAGACTCTTATCCTTTGGCACTTGCTGTACTTTGCTTGCAGGTCTGCAGCCATTATTGCTGGATTATAAATAGCACCAACTTTAGACACGGTAACGTTATCAAGCTAAGCTAACTGACCTAGCTCGTCTTCCCGCATTGACATTTGATAACGTTAGTAATAGTCAGCTAACGCTAGTCAGTAGCTACTTAACTTAAATACAATTCACTGTGGGTGCATTATTGTTGATAGACGGTCACGGACAGTGTTAGGTCCTGGAGAAAGGACAGGCGATCATCTGATTTGATGTAACGTTAAAGCGGATGTTGTTCCAACTAGCTATCTTTCCAGCTAATGCTATCATAACACCAGCAAAACACATCCCGTCCGAGCTCCCCGTCACACCGCACTGTCGGGGACAATGGAATTTAAGAAAGTGTATCTGCTGTTAAAATGACACAGCATCACACTTTAAAACATGTTCATTTTATAATCCGCACTCTCCGCAGGACTCGGCAGGAGATAAATTACATCATGGGATCGGAGGCTAGAATTTACGTGTACTCGCCGATACCGATACCAGCATTTTAGGCAGTATCGGCGGCATTTCCGATACTGGTATCGGTATCGGAACAACTCTAGTATGGACACGGTTTCAAAGATACCCGCATGGACAAGGCCTGAGCCTCACCCGGGGAGCCAGGCTGTTCATAAGATGCAGGTAGGTGGCATCACCATCAGCCATTCATCCCTTGGGTCATATGCTATGGTGTAATTCATCCCTTGGGTCATATGCTATGGTGTAATCCATCCCTTGGGTCATATGCTATGGTGTAATTCATCCCTTGGGTCATATGCTATGGTGCAATTCATCCCTTAGGTCATATGCTATGGTGTAATTCATCCCTTGGGTCATATGCTATGGTGTAATTCATCCCTTGGGTCATATGCTATGGTGTAATTCATCCCTTGAATCATATGCTATGGTGTAATTCCTCCCTTGAGTCATATGCTATGGTGTAATTCATCCCTTGAGTCATACGCTATGGTGTAATTCATCCCTTGAGTCATATGCTATGGTGTAATTCAATCCTTGAGTCATATGCTATGGTGTAATTCAACCCTTGAGTCATATGCTAGAGTTCGTCCCCCTGTAGGACCCAGTCAGGTGCAAATGACCTTGACTGCTGTCGGGGCAGAGAGGCGGCTTGTCACTGGAGGCATTACGCGGGCACCAAGAAGGCTCAGCAGCAAATTCCAACATCCTGGAACCACACTCGTCTCAGCAGACGCGTCACCACCACTACCGACAAAACTCACTGCTGACAAAACTAATTCAACATCTACACGTTTAAAACATACTGGTGTTCTTTAACCTTGCACAGCAGCTGGCTTTGCAAGATCACACCATAATCTATCTTGTGAGGGTCCAAGTTATGTGCATATGCCCGAACCACTGTGGTTTGGACCCAGTGGTGGAAGAAGTACACAGTTCCTTTACTTAAGTAAAAGTAAAAATACTCAGATAAATGAGTACTCTGGTAAAAGTAAAAGTCCTCTGTTCAAATTCTAGGGAATTTTTTGCCCCAACCAAAAAATAGTGAGGTATAAGCTATTGAATGTACTTAAGTATGCATTCTACATGTGTATTCCAGTGCTTGGGAGCATTCAACCATCAATCCATTGACCTCTGAAGGTTATGTTAAAGTGGTATGAGGTCCAGTTCTGCTGCTCTGATTAAAGGTTATGTTAAAGTGGTATGTGGTCCAGTTCTGCTGCTCAGATTACGTCTTCTTGAAGTTGACAGGCTTCAGTATATAATCTTCATACATCTTTGCCATGTTTTCTATGCAAAATGTTTTTTTCTTCAAAGTAACTGGCAACTGATGGGTTCAGATACATGTAGTGGAGTAAAAAGTACAATATTTCCTTCGAAATGTAGTGGAGTAAAAGTATAAAGTTCCCCAAAATAAAAATACTCATGTAGAGTACAAGTCGCTCGGAATACTTGAGTAAAAATACTTAGTTACTTTCCATTACTGGCAGCGATGGGGTTGGTTTAGGTGTAGTGCCGGCCCTGTTCCTAACAGATTCAAGTGATGGAATTCTGACATGGTTCTGTGTAACAGACTATCCGGCGGGTCAGGTTAAGTATTCTTGCTGTGTTGGTACATATCAAAACAAAAGATGTTCTATCAATGAATAAATAGTTTCAATGAATGAGTAGTTTATTTTGAACAATAAAAGAATCAAGAAATAACTATGTAAAAGATAATTTTTTGTGAAAAGATTAAAAAAAAAAAAGTAAAATTATAAACAAAACAGTCCCTTGTCTGAAAAGGAACAGGAAGAAGCATGATGCTTATCAGATCATACCCCTTATTGCAATACACCCTTAACACATTTTTAAAACATAGTGTTACATTTTCTTCCAACAAAATCATCTGAAAACAACATAACTTGTTCATCGATCAAGTTAATAAATAATCATTACTGTTAATAAATATTAGTAATAATAATCAATTGTTGGTGAAGGTACTGTAGGAGTAATTTAAACAGGCTGCATATCTCACAACCTCTCTCTCGATTGGTTGATGAGGTACGATGGGTTTACATTTTTTTCTTTGTTGACTTGCTAGTTTCCTCTCGTCTGTGTGGAAGTGAATATTCAGCCACACCACAGTCGGAACCCATTCGGCCCTCAGGTTATATGGGGGTGGACCTGTGTGGCATGATGTTCCTCAGCAGGACCGCAGCCAGAACTCAGGCTGTCGCCAACACCAAGATCACACACACACACACACACACACACACACACACACACACACACACACACACACACACACACACACACACACACACACACACACACACACACACACACACACACACACACACACACACACACACATACACACACAGACACACACACACACACACACACACACACACACAGACACACACACACACACACACGCACGCACGCACACACACACTGCTGCCACTATTACGTGCACACCTTATTTCTATAGATAGAGGGTTTCTGGCAGGATTTTATCCCAGGCTAGCAGGGGTCCTGACCGCCACACCGTCCCTGAGAGCCCCTTGTCTGCCATGTCTGTCAAATGTGGTAGCCATTTCAGCAGCTTATTTTTTTTATATAGTTTACGCTAAATACCTATTTTGTGGCCGGCTTATGAACAGTATTTTCATGAGAGAAACCACTGATTGACTCCTTGCTTCCTCATCGACATCTCACCACTATGACTTACCATCCAATGCAAAGTACTTACCCCTGTTTTGTCATATTTGTATATATTTGTTCTTATTATACGTTATTTCTATTTTCTTTTTCACTCTCTTTCTCAATTCAATATATGCTTTATTGGCACAAGTGTTACAAATACAATCTCTCTCTTCTTTAATCTCCCTCACTCCTCCTATTCTCCTCCCTGCCACGAACACTCCTTATCTCTAACCTAATAACTTCACATCTCCTCTTTTCCTCTCTTTTCCTTACATACCTTCTCACTTACGTTCTCACTTACATACATTCTCAATGTCTCATGAGCAACCACAAGGTATTTTTACCTAATGAAAACTATGAGGTTTCTACTCCTCATTTTGACCCCTGAAGATAGTAAATGTGTAGTTCACACACTCATGTGCGATGCAGGGACGGTCAAAACCACAGTCTGACACTGTTGGCCACTGAGCAACTCCACTGGAGCAGTTGGGGGTTAAGTGCCTTGCTCAATGGCACTTCAGCAGTTGGTATTGAGGGATGGGAGAGAGTTATTCATTCACTTTCCCGACCCCACATTTCTCCTGCCGGTCCAGGGGATGAAGCCCACTTCTCTTACCTTTAAGCCACCGCTGCACCGAATATTTTGGGGTCACTTGACAAGAATTTCTATTCTCCATTAGAGAGATCTAACATCTACCATGCTTACATATATGATTTCTGACATGTTAAAGGCAAAAAAAAAATTTTTATCAGGGCAATTCTCTGATATAATAATGTGAGCCTGGTATCGGTGCGATATCCAATACAAGTATCATTACCTAGTGGTTCCCGTTATCCACATTACCACAGCAGGGGAAGCCAACAGGACCACGGCTGGCTCAGTTAAATGCTTATAACACGCAGGCCCCCATCCTGCATCTATCCTGTATTATTACCACAGACTTTTCCAAACATGAATTGACCCTATTCACGTGGCCATTTTGCTCTTATGTCATGCTCAGGTTGGGTTCCTTTCCACCCTGTTCCCACCCAATGGATGGAGCAGCAGTCTGCCCTGCCAGTCATCCAACCATTAGTCATTTAGCCGACGCTTTTATCCAAAGCGACTTACAAGTTCTGTACAACAAGTCAGCAGGAAGGGTACAACTGGTAACTCTAAGTACGATTCTTCGTCAAACAGTGTTGAACTTGAGTGCCAGTCTTGAATGCATAGTAGTATAGACATATTAGCATAGTAGGTAGTCGTATAGGCAAGGTCGATTACGTAGCAAAGTGCATAATGGTAAGACAAAAGTTATGGATTTATTTATTCATTTCAGATATTGATTGAAGTGTTTTAAGGCTGTCCTGACTGTGGTTCAGCTCTGTTCACCACGGGACCCAAGAAGGTAAATCACGATAGCGTTGTTTTTAGGATGAAACTGACTGAACGAGTGGAAGAACGAGTGAGCTCTGCTCCAGCCCTGTTGGCCCTGCTGTAGACGAGAGGCTGTTGATGGGGGGGGGATGCGCCATGTCGTCCTCTGTTGGCCACAGCTGCGATATTAAAACACTAATCAAATCATCAATTAACATGCACGTCCCCTTCTGCACCAGCTCCTGCTGACGATGAGGGAGCAGCTCACCTTTTATTTCAGAGCCCCCCGCCCCCCCACCCTGGCGGGCTATAGAATTATTCAAACTGACCTGGCTGGCTGGCTGAACGGCTGGCTGAATGAATAGACGGATGATTGGAGGGGATATCTGGTTTGCTGCTTGGCTGGTTAGATGATTACTTGGCTAGCTGACTGACCGGCTGCTTGGCTGGCCGGAGGAATGACAGTCTTGTTGTCTGGTTGAAGGAAATGCTTGCTGGCCGGCTGACTGGTGGAATTGGAGAGCCGGCCACAACCTGATCCACGTAGGGCAGGGATCCAGATGCTTGGCTAGACCTACTGCTCCCCCAGTCCTAGCCCTACGCTCACTGCCCCACCGTTTGATGTAATAGGCAGTGTCACTTTACGCTGTGTCATCTTCAATATGAGAGTGGAGAGTTTTGGAACGGCGCGTCCTGCATTACTTTTCAACACAGCCTGTCTCCATAGCAACACGTACACGATTGTGTCAACACATATGTGTTGCTGTTAAGCCATGTTTAATTGGCTTGTAAAGAAACCCAAGATGGACGTTGTCCCAAATTACTTTAACAATTTGCAAATGACACATCACTAAGAACTCAATCAAGATTAAGGGGGTGCAGATTTGAGCTACTTGAATGAAAGAAAGAAAGAAAGAAAGAAAGAAAGAAAGAAAGAAAGAAAGAAAGAAAGAAAGAAAGAAAGAAAGAAAGAAAGAAAGAAAGAAAGAAAGAAAGAAAGAAAGAAAGAAAGAAAGAAAGAAAGAAAGAAAGAAAGAAAGAAAGAAAGAAAGAGGAGAACAGTGTACTTGCATCACCCTTTCTGAATTCAAATGTACTTGCATCCCATCACCCTTTCTGAATTCGAACAAAGACTGTGCTATACTGTGTGTGAATAGAATAGAATAGAAATACTTTTATTATCCCGTGGGAAATTTGACACTGCAAATCGCTCAACATTTAAACATTTAGACAGAACAGGTCACGAATTAGAATAATAAAACAAATCAAATCAAGTTGCCTAGGATAAGAGTAGAGTAAAATAAAATAAAAATGGAATAAAATATACAGTAAAAATATACTGAGGTCTACAGTAGGTGTAGTATTGCACAGTGCTGTTTCGAACTAAGTCCAGGAAGATGGTAACTGCCACTCTGTGCTCAGTGATGCAGTGAGGCACAGTGATGCATTGTATAGTCTGATGGCTGTTGGAATGAAGGACTTCCTGTGCCGTTCAGTGCTGCATTTGGGTAGTGTGAGCCTAGCACTGAACATGCTCCTCCTGTCAGCCAAGTCTGTGTATAGTGGGTGGGAGGGGTTTTCCCTGATGGCCTGGAGTTTAGCAAGGCTCCTCCTCTCCGCCACCCTCGCTAGGGAGTCCAGCTCCACCCCAACCACGCTACTGGCCTTCCTGACCAGCTACATCCAGCCTGGTTGTGTCCCCTGCTCTCAGTCTTCTGCCCCAGCAGGTCACAGCGTACAAGAAGGCGCCCGCCACCACCGACTCATAGAACATCCTCAACATCCTTGTACAGACATTGAAGGATCTCAGCCTTCTGAGGAAGTAGAGTCGGCTCTGGCCCTTCTTGTACAGTGCCTCTGCGTGTTTTGACCCGTTCAGTTTGTTGTCGATGTGCACACCGAGATATTTGTACACCTCAACCATGTCCACATCAACTCCCCTGATGGAAACGGGGGTCACAGGTGCACTCCTCCTCCTCCCCAGCTCCACAACCAGTTCCTTGGTCTTCGCCACATTTAGCTGCAGGTGGTGTTTATCGCACCATGTGACGAAGTCCACTACCAGTTCCCGGTATTCCCTCTCGTCACCGTCGTTTATACATCCCACTATCGCAGAGTCATCAGAAAACTTCTGAAGGTGGCAGGACTCTGACCGATAGTGGAAGTCATTGGTGTAGACAGTGAAGAGGAAGGGAGAGAGGACTGTCCCGGTGTTGCTGACACACAGCTCCGTAGGCGCACGTACTGTGGTCTGCCCGTGCTGCACTTCCTGGTTTAATAGCACAGTCTTCAGGTGCTCAGAGTCAGAGATATATATATCTGTATGTCATGCATGTCTTAAATGTCATGATTAGATTTGTACATAATCCAACATATGTGTAAAGAAACAACATATTCCAGTTAACGGTATATTTTTTAAATGATTCGTTACGGTATAAATTAGGTTAACTGGAGCTTAGTATTGCTGGCTGGTTGCCGCGGCTCATGCGCATGCGCAGGCGTACGATAACTGGCGGCGATAAGGGGGGCGTAATAGCGTAGGGTCACGTGGGCTTAGTGGCCAATCAGAGGAACCCGGAAACCCAACTGCGTTGTAGAAAGCATACACACCAACTGGAGTAGTGTCGGGGGGGAGGAGGGCCAGACTGGCCGGGGCCGCTGTATCAAACCTATTGTAAAACAGGTTTAGCTCATTAGCCCGGTCCACATCTCCATCCACTCCCCTTCCCCCTGCCGGTTTAATGCCGGTTATGGTCTGCATTCCAGTCCACATGTTAGGGGAGGTACAGTATATTCTATATATCAGGGGCCAGGCTCAACCCACTCTCACTTCAATCACTTCAGAAAATTGAAATTGTCTTGAATAATTAGTGAAGTGAATTAAAGTGAAGATTTTGTTATTCTAATAAAGGTCCTTGTTAGTGTTATTACTCTATTGTTCACTTAGACTAGATTAGATTACATTATATTCAAATTGATTGTCATTATACAGCAGACTCTCCTCTGCCTGCGTGCCTTCAACTGTGGAATCGCTGTCTGACTATAGTGCACACCAAAATGGTACACCTGGCTGATAGATAGATAGATAGATAGATAGATAGATAGATAGATAGATAGATAGATAGATAGATAGATAGATAGATAGATAGATAGATAGATAGATAGATAGATAGATAGATAGATAGATAGATAGATAGATAGATAGATAGATAGATAGATAGATAGATAGATAGATAGATAGATAGATAGATAGATAGATAGATAGATAGATAGATAGATAGATAGATAGATAGATAGATAGATAGATAGATAGATAGATAGATAGATAGATAGATAGATAGATAGATAGATAGATAGATAGATAGATAGATAGATAGATAGATAGATAGATAGATAGATAGATAGATAGATAGATAGATAGATAGATAGATAGATAGATAGATAGATAGATAGATAGATAGATAGATAGATAGATAGATAGATAGATAGATAGATAGATAGATAGATAGATAGATAGATAGATAGATAGATAGATAGATAGATAGATAGATAGATAGATAGATAGATAGATAGATAGATAGATAGATAGATAGATAGATAGATAGATAGATAGATAGATAGATAGATAGATAGATAGATAGATAGATAGATAGATAGATAGATAGATAGATAGATAGATAGATAGATAGATAGATAGATAGATAGATAGATAGATAGATAGATAGATAGATAGATAGATAGATAGATAGATAGATAGATAGATAGATAGATAGATAGATAGATAGATAGATAGATAGATAGATAGATAGATAGATAGATAGATAGATAGATAGATAGATAGATAGATAGATAGATAGATAGATAGATAGATAGATAGATAGATAGATAGATAGATAGATAGATAGATAGATAGATAGATAGATAGATAGATAGATAGATAGATAGATGGTGTGGTAGTGAAAGGTTAACCTTCTGTAGTGTGATAGTGAAAGGGTTAAAGAGTTCCCTCTGCATCAGTGTGCAGGGGAAACAAAAACGTGTTTGCCAATGAACTCAACCAATCAATTAGTCGACATTTCCTATGACTATTACTTTAGTCGACTAGAAACACATTCAGTGCCATTCAATGATTAACACGTTTCTGAGACCCGACCGTTGAGTGCCAATCACGTGTTAACAGGTTTCTGGATCGTTTTAAATTTTTTCCGATTTTAATGGAGGTACTGTAGGGCTGGGCGGTTTCAATTTCAATTACGATTTTGGCTCCCCACAATCATGAATACAAGATAATCGAGATGAAAGGATTTGTGTTACTCTCCTTTTGTCTCATGTTGTAAATGCAGCACACCCTTCCCTTTACAGCCCAAACAGTACTTTCAGCTGGTGTCGAGAGGGAGGAGGGAGCCACGGCACATTTCTTTTTTTAAATGTCTTTGGTAACTTGTAGAAGATGACAGAAAGGCAGCCTTCGGTCGAGAATAAAGTTCCAACTAATTCAGTCGTCAACATATGATGTTCTGCGGGCAGTCAGGTGGCGTAGCGGAGATTGTGCTCGTCACCAATGCAAGAGGCTGCGGTCTCGACTCCCGGAGAGTCAGCATTGCTTTGGCTCGGGCTGATCACTATTCGCTATACTAACTCGTTTGGCTGAGTTAGGGGGAGGGAAGCCGTGGGTGGGTCCTGGGCGTTGTGGACAGTGCCCCCTACAGTTCGG
The DNA here is from genome assembly GCF_963971535.1 of Notolepis coatsorum. Taxonomy (NCBI): domain Eukaryota; kingdom Metazoa; phylum Chordata; class Actinopteri; order Aulopiformes; family Paralepididae; genus Notolepis; species Notolepis coatsorum. The sequence continues at coordinate 65,756,692 of NC_140167.1, read as the reverse complement.
TCGGGGCGCCTGCACAGCGAGGGTAGGATCTGGAGAAAGGTAGTGTGACCTTCCACACGTTACACTCTCCCGGTGAGAATCTGCGCTGCCGGCTGGCTGCACATGTGTCGGAGGAAAGCATGTGACAGTCTCCGGCCTCCCGGACCAACAGTAGGGGGGGGGTGCGCAACAACCAGGAAGGGGGTTGGGAATTGGCATAACGACTAACAGTGGGATGGGAGAAAAATCGGAAAAAAGGATTGGGAAAAAGATAATAAAAAAATAATAATAACAAAACATATGATGTTCTCAAATCAATTAATAATCGTGTTTAATAATCGGGATTTACAATATCATTCAAAATAATCAGCATTATGATTTTTGCCATAATGGAGCAAAAATTAGCCGGGGGTAGAGTGACCTGTAGTCTCCCTCTACAGTTTGACGTGCTGGAAGTGAAGTTTACCCTAACCCTGGTGGCTGTGTGTTGTGTACTAAGCTACTGTGTGTTGTGTACTAGGCTATTGTGTGTTGTGTACTAGGCTACTGTGTGTTGTGTACTAGTAGTAAGGGCATTTTATCAGATATTTGACCGATCTGCAAACTAAATCCTTACCAACCAATTTCTTCACTAATGTGTTTGTAAAGGTGTGTAGTAAGATGTATTAAAAAGTTGAAGTTCAAATCCTGTATGTTTTTTCGTAACAACTACTCAAAGTTGAGGTACCGAATACCGATTTTCGAACAATCTAAAATGTTCAGTTTGGCCTTGGGTAACTTGTGTGTCAAACTATGGGGTTTTCATGATTCTGAGTTGATTGCAATCATTTATTTTTCACTAAAATCATTCCTTTGTGGAAAAATGGCTATGCCCACCTTTCCCGCTCGGCCCCCCACCCCCCCACAATGCCTTTCCACTGCTAGCATAAAAATGTTTGATTACTTTACTATTTGCCCTTTTAGGACTTATAATAATATATTATTATTATTATAGTTGGTTGGCATTCAGAGTGAGGAAGTTTAGAGTTAACATGCTGAAGCCATTTGCAACCTTCATTTGATCATGGACAGACTGCTTTTTACGCCTGATATGTAAGTATTATCTACATTTTTTACTTGAAATATTTCATGTCACTACTTTGGTAATGAAATGTAACATCCTGTACAAGTTGTCAACTTTGCTTACTTGTTAGCTGTGTAACAGTAGGCGCAATAATATGGTTAGCTAGCTAACGTTAAATCCATGATGTATTACTCCATGATTAGTTGTCAACTTTTCTTACTTGTTAGCTATGTAACATTAGGCGCAACAACATGGTTATCTAGCTAACGTGAAATCCATGATGTATTACTCCATGATTGTATCCAACTACCATGATGTATTACACACCTCAAACTGAATCTTATGATCATTTTATTTTCTTGAATGCTAGCTTTCTGGCCCATTAAGTTACAGTGGTGTATTGTCTCTGACAGGATCTTTTGTGTTTAACGTTACTGTGAAGCAGATCTTCTATTTTCCTTTGCAATAATATCTATTACAATGTTAATCATCTACTGTACATGATATTGTCTTTAATGTCACAAAATAATGATATTATGACTGAATAATACAATGTTTATTCTACTTTGTAGGACATATTAGTCTAGCTGCAGTATGGATGGACTCGACTCCACCTTTGCTAAATTGTTTCATCTGTGAAAGCCCAGAGACACCAGCTCAGAGGCTGATACAGCCAACTCCTAAAGGCTACCCTACTTTTTTGGAACAAGCACAAGTAGTTGAAAATGCTAAGATTTTGGAGCGTTTGAAGGAGGCTCAGAACATAGGAAGACTCAGGTACCACAAAAAGTGTAAAGATGATTTATACAACAGATTTGTTGAAGTCACCAAGAACTCAAGCCAAACATTAAAGGCAGAGAAAGAGTCAGCAAAGAAGAGAAGATGCACTTGCTCTGACTTCAGTGCAGCTTCTGCATGCAGTTCTACAAGTTCATGGTCCATTCAGCTTCTGTACAAGAATGTATGCATTCTTTGCAACCAACCTGCACAGATCTACAAAACTTCCAGAGGAAGCTAGAAAGAGATACAGAGTGCCAGATAATTTTACTGCCGATAGACTGAAGGCAAGCTTGCGGAAGACAGCACAGAGTCGTGGGGATGACTGGGGCACTGAAGTTGTTGGACGTCTGGAAGGGATCAATGACCTTGTGGCAGAAGAAACCCTGTACTATTTGCGCTGCAAAACTCTTTTTGAGACAGGTGGCCATTACTCCAAGACTGAAGATAGAGGACAAAGGAAGAAATTGATGAGGAACGAGAGGCTGTTTTTGTTGAATTCTGTGATTGGTTAGACTCAGAACGCGAGCATGGGGTGATGACTCTTGACCAAGTTCACAAAAAGCTACAGCAGTTTGATCTGTCACCAGATAAGAGCCTCTATTCAAAGTATTGGCTAAAGAAGAAACTCCAAGATAAATTCCATGACACCTTGTATTTCACATCACAGGAGAGAAGGGCAGATGTGCTCTGCCTCAAAGATGACACAGACAACATTCTGTGAGAGCATCATGCTAATCTTGAGCATGGAGATGAGAAGACTCAGATCATAAAGACTGCACTAAAGTTTGTATGCAACGACATCGCCATGGTCGATCTAGACCCAAAGTCATATCCCACAGCACACAGTATGACTGACATCCTGTCATAGTCACGGCGAGAGCCTTCCTCACCCCTCATCCTCTCACACCCTTGTATGGGCAGCATCCGACCCCAGGATTCCCACGCTGCCAGTGGGACACTAATTGACACGGCTGTGATGGATTCCCTCGTCAGCGAACTACTACTTCAGCCCACGGATCCTGCTCTACCCTCGTCACAGTGTTAACCTAACTTCCTAGGTACGACAACAAACCCTAGCCTTGCTACTCTATCCTTGTTGAAATAACTTGTCCTAATCTTGTTCTCTCTGTGCCCAGGACCACCGCTCTGGTACACCTCCCACCTGGACACCCTGTGCTGCACAAGGAGTGCACCTGCTCTCGTCCATTGCACATTCTTGTACCTGTTGCACATTCTGATGTTGTAAACCTGTCTGCTTGTGGGTAAACATTAAAGCCAACCTAAAACGCTCCATTCTCTCTCCACCTGTGTTCTGCTATTGGGCTCCGCCAACCCCTGCCCTAACACATCCAGAGTCAGATGTTCCTGAGGCCAATAGTGAAGACCGACGAAAGAGTAGCCATTTGGGGGCAGAACTTCATAAAGGCCTGTCGGCCTCGATCAGGAGTTTTGCCATAGATGGGGCTTGCCATACAACTTAATCATAGATTTGGGTCAAAATGGATGCTCAACAAGTTACACCAGCTGGGATACACAGAGTCGTATTCCGAGACACAAAACTACAAATACTGCTTCCTTAATGACAGGAATGGAGATGGCATCCAAGATACTTCTGATACTCTTTATACCATTGTGGAAGAAACTGATGAGCAGATCGATGATGAGGTTGCGGTTGATCTTGAGGATCTATCATTTACGATAGCCAGTGGAAGTGAAACTAGCCATCACAATCGGGTGGTCATGGAGGTTGGGGAAACAACCAATGTATTCACTCAGTTTGTCGGAGACAATATAGATTTAAGAATTGTCTCTATTCAGGGAAACATTCCTTTCCATTCAGTGGGTTGGATCAAAGTCACCTCTCCGGCACCATCTTTGCCAGATCCCCAGACGACAGCAGCTGTGAGTGAAGTTGAAGGCACTTGACGGAGCTAAGATCCTGAGAGGAGCTGAAGTGAAGATTCTTCCATTCACCAACAGAACAAGGACAGGGATAAACACCATCACATTTCTTCCCATTACTGAGCTCGCCTCTTCTGTGACACAAGACCAGCTACTCCTCACTCCGGGCGATACACTGGTCAGCAGCGTATATGTCTCTGAACCCCAGTGACTATGGATGGACATTAGGTGTACATGGCTATGAGCCAGTCCCAACACTAGACCCCATGGCTCCTGAGGAGCTACTGCAGTTCATAAGCTGCAACTGTAACGGAGATTGCAGCAACCGGCGGTGCAGCTGCAAGAGGAATGGCGTTAAGTGCATCTCAGCATGTGGAGTCTGTAAAGGAATTTCATGCAAGAATTGTGGTCATGATGGTGGTGAGTCTGGAGAAGACTCAGAGATTGACTCCTGAAGTGATCAGCACTTGTAACTACAAATAAAACTACTTTCGAATTTAAATATGAGTGGGCGTGGCCTTTTTTCAACCAAGGAATGATTTTAATGAAAAATAAATTATTGCAATCAACTCAGAATCATAAAAACCCCCTAGTTTGACCCCTCACACGTTACCCAAGGCCAAACAGAACATTTTAGATTTTTCGAAAATCGGTATTCGGTACCTCGACTTTGAGCAGTTGTTACGAAAAAACATACAGGATTTGAACTTCAACTTTTTAATACATCTTACTACACACCTTTACAAACACATTAGTGAAGAAATTGATTGGTAAGGATTTAGTTTGCAGATTTCCATATATTTCCCTTATTATAGGAACTGTGTGTTGTGTACTAAGCTACTGTGTGTTGTGTACTAGGCTACTGTGTGTTGTGTACTAAGCTACTGTGTGTTGTGTACTAGGAACTGTGTGTTGTGTACTAAGCTACTGTGTGTTGTGTACTAGGCGACTGTGTGTTGTGTACTAGGCTACTGTGTGTTGTGTACTAGGCTACTGTGTGTTGTGTACTAGGCGGCTGTGTGTTGTGTACTAGGCGGCTGTGTGTTGTGTACTAGGCGACTGTGTGTTGTGTACTAGGCGGCTGTGTGTTGTGTACTAAGCTACTGTGTGTTGTGTACTAGGCGGCTGTGTGTTGTGTACTAGCCGACTGTGTGTTGTGTACTAGGCGGCTGTGTGTTGTGTACTAAGCTACTGTGTGTTGTGTACTAGGCGGCTGTGTGTTGTGTACTAGGCTACTGTGTGTTGTGTACTAGGCTACTGTGTGTTGTGTACTAGGCGGCTGTGTGTTGTGTACTAGGCTACTGTGTGTTGTGTACTAGGCTACTGTGTGTTGTGTACTAGGCTACTGTGTGTAGTGTACTAGGCTACTGTGTGTAGTGTACTAAGCTACTGTGTGTTGTGTACTAGGCGACTTTGTGTTGTGTACTAGGCGACTTTGTGTTGTGTACTAGGCGACTTTGTGTTGTGTACTAGGCTACTGTGTTTTGTGTACTAAGCTACTGTGTGTTGTGTACTAGGTGACTTTGTGTTGTGTACTAGGCGACTTTGTGTTGTGTACTAGGCTACTGTGTTTTGTGTACTAAGCTACTGTGTGTGTTGTGTAACCTCTACTACACCACTTCCTGTGCCATACGGTTGCCATGGTTGCTGCTGTCTGCTGCTGACTGTGGAACTAAGCGCCCCTCTGGGTTGCAGGTCGTCTCACATTCTACCCGACACTCCGCTACACCCGCTGGGAGGGATCCATGTCCTGTGCACACACACACACACACACACACATGCACTCACACACAGACGCAAATGCAAACGCACAGGCTACAGGTATGCACACACACAAACACACACACACACACACACACACACACACACACACACACTAGGGCTGTCTTTGACTAAAGAAATTATAGTTTGACTAATAGGATTTCGGTCTAATCGATCAGTTGATTTCATCAACAAATCTGTAAACATTTTGTTTTAAATACACTCACACATTCTCACTCTCTTTCTCCCGACACCTCTAATGTTGGCTTTTCTTATGAAGAGCCAGTATGATCACACACACACACACACACACACACAGATGCACACGCACACACAAGCTGCTGTCACCTCTCAGTGTCTCTCCTGCATCCATTCAGCAGCAGTGGGCCTTTGATGCTGGGAAAAAACGCCTCCAGTGCAGGAAGATCGCCCCCGAAAAGTCCCAGAGCAGCAGAAATAGGCTAATGGTGGTACAATTACTGTAGACTATACTTTTATGTACACACATCAGATCAGCAGACACCAAAATAAAGTTCACAAGGTGCTGATTACTGGCTTAACCCTTTCACTACCACACGACCAAATGGTTAACCCTTTCACCGTGACAATACAGAAGGTCAACCCTTTCACTGCCATACGACAAATTGTTAACCCTTTCACTACCACACTACAGAAGGTTAACCCTTTCACTCGTGTGGTAGTGAAAGGGTTAACCTTCTGTAGTGTGGTAGTGAAAGGGTTATTAGGAGAATTAAATCACACATTCCTCCTATGTGCACAGATACGGTCAGGGACATTAACAAATAGCCCTAGAGACCAGCAGATTTAATGCCACCCCAGAGGACAAACTTTGTTTGGTGTGTGAGTTAGAGGTGAAATTGAGAACGAGGTTCACTTTTTGTTTTACTGTCCTGTTTACGAGGATGTAAAGGAAGTACTTTTTTAGTCAAATGTCCTCCATTTATGTTGATTTTCTTGAGCAGGATGAATATGCACAACTTGGGTTGTGCTTCAGGAAGGGAACTTTCTTTGTAGCAGATTATTATTTGTTAAACTTGGGAGAGAAAAGGCAGAATACATTGTTTAAGACCGAGCTGTAATCTGTATTTATGTAATCCGTATTTAGATAATGACGTGTAATGTGTAATGTATGGAACACTGCAACAGTATTTTTGGTGTCTTATATAAACCCATGAGAGTTGGGTGATACCGCCGTGGCTCCTCATGTTCATGTGTTTATTTGACCAGACTCTTGGCTTTCTATCTAGGTTATTAGATCCACCCAACTGATCTACACACAGCTGCAAGCAGGTGGGACAAAGGGATAGGCCTCAACTCTTTATATATTGATCTGTTGGGATAGAAACGACTTCTATAGACCATCAAGATCCTCCTCCCCCCCTCTCTCTCTCTCTCTCTGTCTGTCTTTCTCTCTCTCTCTCTCTCTCTCTCTCTCTCTGTCTCTCTCTCTCACTCTGCCTTTTCTGCTCCCCCCTCATCTGTCTCGTACCCATTCCATCCCTCTTTTTATCTGCCCCTCTTCTCTTTCTCTCCCTCTCTCCCGCCTCCCTCTCTCTCTTAACTGTTATGGCGCACAACATGTTTTATGGATTTCACCATTCAACTGACCTTTGTATGTATGATAAAAGACCTATAAATTGATTAACCGCAGTTTATACGAGGCCAGGCGCTATTGTTCTGTTTGGTTAGGGCAGATCCACTGGGGCAGAGGTTGTTGGGATTCAACGTCAACATAATGTTTTACTTCCTGTTTCTGAATAGAATGTAACAATTCATTCTTATGGGGGGGGGGGGGGGGGTCTCAGTTCTGCAAAGAGAAACGTGTCTGGAAAACCTCTTGGACTCTGAAACTCTCTTTCAGGAGTGGTAATTGAGTTGATATAAAGGAAAGACTTTAACGTCTTTGTCTCTTGTGCCACTGGTGGATCAAGTAACCAATTTTCCACTTTCATAACTTCACAAAATATCAAATCAAAGGGGGATGATCAGTGAGTTCAGAGGGAATAAAATATGACTTTTATTCAATTAAATTATAGACACAGCAGAGGGTTTCTCACACAGCAGAGGCTGCTTTTGGATGACTATCATGAAGAGGGGGATGATTTATTTATTTTTGGCCAAAAATAGATAATTACAAAACCAAATAAATAGGTGAGTGATTAATTTTATATATATATATATTGTATTATACATATTATATTCGTACCATTGGTGCCCACTGATGTCAGTCAATTATCAATGGTTTGGCTTTGTGACAATGTTGTGAAACATTTGTGTGTGTGTGTGTGTGTGTGTGTGTGTGTGTGTGTGTGTGTGTGTGTGTGTGTGTGTGTGTGTGTGTGTGTGTGTGTGTGTGTGTGTGTGTGTGTGTGTGTGTGTGTGTGTGTGTGTGTGCGCATGTGTGTGTGTGTGCGTGTGTATGGAGGGATTGGATATGAGGTTTTCCAAAACACTGACAGCATCCCCTGTAGTACTGTGTGTTACAGTTTACCAGATAAAGGCAGATACAAAAAAAAACTTCGCACCTGGTCCCCGATAAACAACAAAAAGTGGATAATACCAAGAAAGAGGTGTAAAACGGCAGAAAAGTTAGATGTAGGGGTAAGATATACTATCTCTGTGGAGTGCTACTGTATGATCGGTTCATTATTTCACTTACCTGTGCGCGTGGATGAGATCATCTGTCGTCGTTCAACGCTCACGCCGTGTCCGTGTCTATCGGTGTTCTGTATTACCGTCCCGATCCATAACTGGGCTTGTTTCTAATTCCCAGGCAGTCTGGTGGCGACGCGTGTGGCACACGCACACGCACAAGTCTCGACAGTCAATGCATTTATTTATCCAGCCTATTCCCCCTTCTAATAAAAGTGCGTGTGCTGCTCCAAAGACGATCGACTCGGCTTCTCGCCCTCTCTCTCTCTCTCTCTCTCTCTCTCTCTCTCTCTCTCTCTCTCTCTCTCTCTCTCTCTCTCTCTCTCTCTCTCTCTCTCTCTCTCTCTCTCTCTCTCGGACTTTCCCCCGCTGGATGCAGGTGTGGCCACGCACGCAGTAACTAACGGCAGCGAGCGACGCAGGTCGGGTGAGGGGGGGGGGTTGCTCGGTGCGACCTTTCCCCGCCAGCGCCGCGTCCCGTGGGAATAACAGCGCGCGCATCCCGTGATGAGAGGGCGAAATAAATAGCACATTATGATATCAAAATAAATATTAACCATGATTAGCCATAAACTATCGCGCGCACACACGCACGCACACACACACGCACGCACACACACACACAGCCTCCATTTGTGCATCATAGCCTCTGACAGGCTATGCAAGCTATTTGACTGGGATCTTTTCTGAGAGGAAAATAGGCTTTGCAGTCAATTGTTTATGATGAATAGCTCGCCTCGGCAGAAGACATCGACCATCGCTACTCTGATACAATGTTTTTTATTGATTTGATCTGACCAGCCAATAGCTATTTCCTTTAGCCTGCAGCACAGGATATACAAACTGAAAAACCCTTGTTTATTTAGTTCTGTATTGTGGTTATCGACATTAGCCTCTTTCTTTCTTTCTTTCTTTCTTTCTTTCTTTCTTTCTTTCTTTCTTTCTTTCTTTCTTTCTTTCTTTCTTTCTTTCTTTCTTTCTTTCTTTCTTTCTTTCTTTCTTTCTTTCTTTCTTTCTTTCTTTCTTTCTTTCTTTCTTTCTTTCTTTCTTTCTTTCTTTCTTTCTTTCTTCCTTCCTTCCTTCCTTCCTCCCTCCCTCCCTCCCTTACTTCCTTCCTTGTTTAAATATAATTAACTTACTATTGCTGTTTGAATATCAATCCAGATGAAAACCATAAATTATTATATATGTTTTTTCCCCCGGCTGGATAAATTCCAATCATGGAATAAGTCCTAAACAAATAAATCATGTTTCAGTGTGACGTTCATTCAATTGATAGTTGACTTATGATGAGACTACAGTATTTCCAAATGTCCATCTGGTCCAAATGGTCACTATGAATTGAAAATGGGGGACCCGGCCTGATGTAAACAAGACAAACGTCTTTCTCTGGTCTGCATCCCCTTAACAATTGTGTGTATTGAGCCGTACTGTATTGTACCCATTCTGCAATCTGTTAAATAAAGTTTTCATTCATTCATCTCTCTCTCTCTCTCTCTCTCTCTCTCTCTCTCTCTCTCTCTCTCTCTCTCTCTCTCTCTCTCTCTCTCTCTCTCTCTCTCTCTCTCTCTCTCTCTCTCTCTCTCTCTCTCTCTCTCTCTCTCTCTCTCTCACACACGTTGCATTGAACTTGAGACCCAGCTGACAATGCTCACCTTGGGGGATCGGACGAGTGCCATGTGTGGGGGAGTTTTATGTTTACTACAACTATTAGATTAGATAAGATTAGATTAGATTAGATTCAAATGTATTATCATCTTCATGCAGTACAAGTACAGTATATGTGGACTGGAATGCAGACCATAACCGGCATTAAACCGGCAGGGGGAAGGGGAGTGGATGGTGAGCTGAGCAAGTTACACGCAGGCAAGGCTGCGGGTCCTGATGGGGTGAGCCCAAAGGTACTCAAAACCTGTGCCTCTCAGCTGTGTGATGTGCTCCAGCTCATATTCAATATGAGCCTGAGGCTGCAGAGAGTCCCGACACTGTGGAAAACCTCCTGTGTGGTCCCTGTCCCTAAGTGCCCGCGTCCCAGCACGTCCAAGGACTACAGGCCGGTGGCTCTAACCTCTCACATAATGAAGACCATGGAGAGGTTAGTCCTGGAGCAACTCCGCCCGGTGACCAAACCCCACCTAGACCCACTCCAGTTCGCCTACCAGCCCAGACTGGGGGTAGAGGATGCTGTCATCTACCTGCTGAACCGAGCCTACACTCACCTAGACAAGCCGGGGAGCACTGAGTCATGTTCTTTGACTTCTCCAGTGCTTTTGATACCATAAGGCCTGGGCTGCTGGGTGAGAAGTTGGAGGCGATGCAGGTAGAGGCCCCTCTGGTGTCCTGCAGGGTTGTGGACTATATCTGACGGGCAGACCACAGTACGTGCGCCTACGGAGCTGTGTGTCAGACAGACTGGTCAGCAACACCGGGGCCCCGCAGGGGACAGTCCTCTCTCCCTTCCTCTTCACTGTCTACACCAACGACTTCCACTATCGGTCAGAGTCCTGCCACCTTCAGAAGTTTTTTGATGACTCTGGGATGATAGTGGGATGTATAAAGGACGGTGACGAGAGGGAATACCAGGAACTGGTAGTGGACTTCGTCACATGGTGCGATAAAAACCACCTGCAGCTAAATGTCGCGAAGACCAAGGAACTGGTTGTGGAGCTGGGGAGGAGGAGGAGTGCACCTGTGACCCCCGTTTCCATCAGGGGAGTTGATGTGGACATGGTTGAGGTGTACAAATATCTCGGTGTGCACATCGACAACAAACTGAACGGGTCAAAACACGCAGAGGCACTGTACAAGAAGGGCCAGAGCCGACTCTACTTCCTCAGAAGGCTGAGATCCTTCAATGTCTGTACAAAGATGTTGAGGATGTTCTATGAGTCGGAGGTGGCGGGCGCCTTCTTGTACGCTGTGACCTGCTGGAGCAGCAGATTGAGAGCAGGGGACACAAACAGGCTGGATAAGCTGGTCAGGAAGGCCAGTAGCGTGGTTGGGGTGGAGCTGGACTCCCTAGCGAGGGTGGCGGAGAGGAGGAGCCTTGCTAAGCTCCAGGCCATCAGGGAAAACCCCTCCCACCCACTATACACAGACTTGGCTGACAGGAGGAGCATGTTCAGTGCTAGGCTCACACTACTCAAATGCAGCACTGAACGGCACAGGAAGTCCTTCATTCCAACAGCCATCAGACTATACAATGCATCACTGTGCCTCACTGCATCACTGAGCACAGAGTGGCAGTTACCATCTTCCTGGACTTAGTTCGAAACAGCACTGTGCAATACTACACCTACTGTAGACCTCAGTATATTTTTACTGTATTTATTTACTGTATATTTTATTCCATTTTTATTCTATTTTACTCTATCTTTGGGTGCACGGAGTGCAACCCCGTCCCATGAAGAACGCATCCCTGGGTGGGAAGCCTGGAGGCCTGGAGGTGCATGACAGTAACTAGTAGAGTAGATACGGGATATGTACAGATATTAGGGGTGTAACGGTACACAGAAGCCACTGTTCGGTACGTACCTCGGTTTTGGGGTCACAGTTCGGTACAACATATTTATAATGATTATTCTATATTTATAATCATTATTATAATAATTATTATTAAATATAATATATTTTTATTAAAGGGAAACTATTTGACTATTTCTTTCACTATTTGGGCACTTTTACACAATTACTGTGAGTCTATGTACGTTTCTTTATTTATTGTTTTGTATTTCTAATCAAGTACTCAAAAACAGCATTTTTCTACCTCAAGATCTTAAGCCGTTTTGAGGCTGGGCTCCAACCAATGTGTGGCCTGGTGCCAACTGCCACATCAACTGCCACATTATTATGCAGCTGAGAAATCTCTGACATCACAGATATGCACATTTTCAGATGACTCAGTTCAGCGAGGGTGAATATTGTGAGAGGAGAATTGGAAGAATGCGCCAATATGATAATTAGAGACATAGATCCTATTAATATAAGGCCACATAGCTAGGAAACAATGTTAAACACTGAAAAAGGCCATTTATAAGATAGTTCCCCTTTAAGTTATGTGTGTGTGTGTCTCTTTCCATTGGTTAACATTATTAGGCGAACAAGAAAACTATGAACATTTTCAGCCTAGTGTAATGACCCTGCTGTGTTACAAACATATCATTCAAGTTCAAGTTCAAGTTCAAGTTCTTTAATAGTTGTCATACAGAAGTACAGAATACTTTCATACAAAATGCTTCTTACTGTTACGCTCCAGAGACTGTGCTAGACAAGATAGTATCAAATAACATAATAACATAATATAGCATGAATTTAGAAGAAGAAAATGAGGTCACAGTGTTCGGTATAGACATATGTACAATGTTCTGAGTTACCATATAATATACAATACACAATACTATGCAGTGTACTAATGTACAGTACTATCTAGTGCAAAGCAGAAATGGGATGAGGTACAATTTTAGGTACAATTTACAGTAAGGTGTACGAGTTGTAGTGCAATCCTTCATCCATAAATATAAAGTGTGGGGAGTGGGTGCTACAGTGTGTTTGTTTAAAGTGGGTGTGTGCTATAAGTGTGTGGAGTGGGTGGCGGCTAGGTGGTGTAGTGGGCAAGGCACTCGCCACCAGTGTGGAGACGCTAGGATTCGCGTGTTCGAATCCAGCTCTCCACATTGTTTTCAGTTTAGCTGGTCGTCCGCAGTAATACACATTGGCCGTATTACGGGGAGGGAAAACTGAAGGGTGGGGATCGAACGTTGTGAACAAGCGACTCCTACAAGTCGGTTGGTGCGCCTGCGCAGTAGAATCAGGAAGTGTCGGGGGCAGCGTGAGCCTCCCACGCGTTACTCCTCGACACTGAGAGATCGAGCTGCGCAGGTGAAAAGATGCGACTGCTGTTACCTCAAGTACCGGAGGGGACTTGTGCTATGTATGACTTAGTCCACATTGCAGCCGGCTTGTGGGAGGCAAGAAACAGCGTTCGTGACAGGGGAGGGTTGAATTGGATGATACGAAATTGGGATGGGAGAAAATATAGAAAAATGGGAGAAAAAGTGGATAAAAAAAAAAAGTGTGTGGAGTGGGTGCTACAGTGTGTTTGTTTAAAGTGAGTGTGTGCGTGTGGATGTGTGTGCTATGTGCGTTTGGTGGTTGTTGTTGTGTGTTCATTCATTGTTCGTTTAGCAGCCTGATGGCCTGGGGATAGAAGCTTCTTCTGAGTCTTTCTGTGCTCGCCTTGAGACTCCTGTATCGCTTGCCTGACCGCAGCAGTTCAAAGAGGCAGTTGTTCGGGTGACTGGAGTCTTTAATGATTCTCTTAGCCTTGCCCTTGCAACGCTTGTAGTAAATGTTCTGGAGGGTGGGGAGCCCCCCTCCAATTGTGCGTTCGGCTGAACGTGTCACTCTTTGTAGTCTGCTTTGGTCTTGTGCAGTGCTATTCCCAAACCAGGAGGTGATGTTGCCGGTCAAGATGCTCTCTATTGTACATGAGTAGAAGTTCTTAAGGATCTTCTGGCTGACTTGGAACTTCCTTAGGCGCCTGAGGAAGTAGAGGCGTTGTCGTGCCTTCTTCACAACACTGTTAATGTGTGTGGTCCATGTCAAGTCCTCGGATATGTAGGCTCCGAGGTACTTAAAGCTGTTGACTCTCTCAACCGGTGCCCCGTCGATGCTGAGGGGGCTGTAGTCCTTGACCCCCGACCTCCTGAAGTCCACAATCATCTCCTTTGTTTTGCTGACGTTCAGGGAGAGGCTGTTTTCCTGGCACCATCCCGCCAGGACCTTGACCTCTTCCAGGTAGGCCCTCTCGTCGTTGGCAGAGATCAGGCCCACCACCACTGTGTCGTCAGCAAATTTGACGATTGTATTGCATTCATTAATGGTTTAGTTTCAGGCACACCTGTAGTAAGGGGAGGGGATGAGGGGAGAAACGGCCAAGTGCAGACTAGAGTGTGCGGTTAATTTGTTATGTCGGCTTGTCATCATGCATTTACAAGCCTCAATGTTTTATTCATCATCTAAATGTGGCAATACAAGCTTGATATTCAACGTTAAATGAATGACCTTCTGTGTTAAGACTGTTAAGGTGCTCCCATAGTCGAGCGGACCGTATAGGGAGCAGACTCCTGCGGGCTCAAAGCTGACCCAAAGGGTACTCAAAGCAGACCCAACACAGAGTCCAAGTGCGAAGCTCCTATTTTCTGACGCGCGGACGTCCGCGGCGCCCACTTGGTGTCACACAAACTGTTGCGAGGTGTAAACTGGTGTAAACTGGCACGAGACATGTAGGAAATTGGTCCGCGGAGATCCCCTCGACTATGAATGCTCAAAGAGTCCAGTGGACCTCCGCAGAGTCTAGTCCGTGTACAGTCCACTCGACTATGGGAGCACCTTTAGTAAGCCAGTGTAAAGTAAAGTAAAGATATTGAGCATACATTTGTAAAATGTGCAACCCTAGTTTCACCTAGTGGTATGAGACGTATTCGTTGTATGGCTGGATGTACCAAACCGTGTGAACATGCACTTCCCAAAAAGAAACTCAAAGTCTAAAGCCCTGAAAAGCCTATGAAGCCATGACGCCTACAAGACAATTAAAAGTAGGCTACTGTGAAGAGTAGGCCTAGAGGAGGATGTAGTGGAGGGTAAACCAGGCTACTGTGAAGAATAGGCCTAGAGGAGGATGTAGACAGTGGAGGGTAAACCAGGCTACTGTGAAGAATAGGCCTAGAGGAGGATGTAGTGGAGGGTAAACCAGGCTACTGTGAAGAATAGGCCTAGAGGAGGATGTAGTGGAGGGTAAACCAGGGTACTGTGAAGAATAGGCCTAGAGGAGGATGTAGTGGAGGGTAAACCAGGCTACTGTGAAGAGTAGGCCTAGAGGAGGATGTAATGGAGGGTAAACCAGGGTACTGTGAAGAATAGGCCTAGAGGAGGATGTAGTGGAGGGTAAACCAGGCTACTGTGAAGAATAGGCCTAGAGGAGGATGTAGTGGAGGGTAAACCAGGCTACTGTGAAGAATAGGCCTAGAGGAGGATGTAGACAGTGGAGGGTAAACCAGGCTACTGTGAAGAGTAGGTTAAGCCTAGAGGAGGATGTAGTGGAGGGTAAACCCACCTGCATTCTGTTTACGTCTGGAGAGTGGTGCTTCGCTGGATGCTTCTACTTATAGTATAGGCCATTTATTCATGATTATTCTACCTGACATTATGGGATTCACAAACCTGTTCAATTGTTGCTGTTGTTGTAACTCCTCTATAACAGTGTTCTTCCCTAAAGCAGAATGCACTCAGTATGTAATTTCCATTATCTTCGATACTTAAAGTGGTAATCCACAACATACTTATTTTTGTTTGTGTTGGTGACACCTATTAGTGATGTGCAATTGTTACTGTTGCTTTTTTGCTCTGTATTGACTTGCTTTCTATCTTGAAAAGTCATGCTAACTACTGAGTTAATCTTCTATTCATCGACGGGGCATCATTGGTTCATCATTCAGCATCGACGGGGCACCGGTTGAGAGAGTGAACAGTTTTAAGTACCTCGGAGCCCACATATCCGAGGACTTGACATGGACCACACACATTGACAGTGTTGTGAAGAAGGCACGACAACGCCTCTACTTCCTCAGGCGCCTAAGGAAGTTCCAAGTCAGTCAGAAGATCCTTAAGAACTTCTACTCATGTACAATAGAGAGCATCCTGACTGGCAACATCACCTCCTGGTTTGGGAATAGCACTGCACAAGACCGAAGCAGACTACAAAGAGTGACACGTTTAGCCGAACGCACAATTGGAGGGGGGCTCCCCACCCTCCAGAACATTTACAACAAGCGGTGCAGGGGTAAGGCTAAGAGAATCATCAAGGACTCCAGCCACCCGAACAACTGCCTCTTTGAACTGCTGCGGTCAGGCAAGCGATACCGGAGTCTCAAGGCGAGCACAGAAAGACTCAGAAGAAGCTTCTATACCCAGGCCATCAGGCTGCTCAACGAACAATAAACACTATACAACAACCATCAAATGCACACAGCACACACACCCACACGCACACACTCACTTTAAACAAACAACACACTGCAGCACCCACTCCACACTTTAGATCACCTAAACACACTTTATATTTATTGATAAAGGATTTGCACTACAACTCGTACACCTTACTGTAAATTGTACCTAAATTGTACCTCATCCCATTTCTGCTTTGCACTATATAGTATTGTATATTAGTACACTGCATAGTATATTGTATATTATATGGTAACTCAGTTACTTCTATTCTGCATCGAACATTGTACATATGTCTATACTGAACACTGTGACCTAATTTTTTACTTCTAATTTACATGCTATACTATTTTATTTCATACTTATCTTGTCTAGCACAGTCTCTGGAGCGTAACAGTAAGAAGCATTTTGTATAAAAGTATTCTGTACTTCTGTATGACAACTATTAAAGAAACTTGAAACTTGAAACTATTCATTCCAAACAAACAGCTGTTGCTGCTGCGGTGAGGTAAAACATATCACTTCCTGTCTGCCAGATGGTTTATTATTACTTTAACCCTTTCAGGTGTACATTTTTGGGATTTTATTTTAGTATTCTATTATATCTTAGAATTCTACCAGTTTATAGCTTTCACCCAGCTTTCAGCCAGTAACCAGTGTGACATAATTATTAGAATGTTCAGCTCCCAACATTCTAATCTCATAATGTGAGATTATAAAAAGCTGCACTATGTCTTGAGAATAATCCGACGTTATTCCTACAAAGGGTTCATTATTATTATTGTTATTCCCATAGAGACATTTATTGCAAGTATTATATTGTCTGGTGCCGCCTAGTGGGCATCCACTGGAACATGCGTCTAAGACTGTGGACAGGTGAGTTGCCTCTGCGCCGGCGCGACACGCTATTTAAGCGACACTCATATAGGCCTGTAAGGTGAAAAGCCCCGTGGGCGATCTGACTGGCTAACGGTACGTTGCATTGTATGCACCGATTATATTCGCAATTATCATTTATATATGCATAGCACATGTGGCTAATGAATGCCGTTTTATTTCCCATTTTGTATAGGTAAATAATCTACTACTACTGACAACTGCTGATGCTAAATACTGATGCTAACTACTGACTGTTTAACTAAATGCTACTGACTACTGACTAAAGCTACTATCTAACTGCTGGCTAATTGACCACCTGGTGGCTGTTTGCTAAACAGAGTTGTTTGAAGCTTGAGTGTTTGGACATGACGTCCGAATAAATATCATTCTAGCAAAGTCGGAATTGTTTCCTTTGGTCCCTATTTAAACAGTTGGTCGCCTGCACCCTTCCAAAGGGGAGGTCTAGTTGACACATTGACGGTGACTGCTAGACACACACACCACTGAGGATAAACGGGGCTACCATGGACAGGGTGAGCAGCTTCAAGTACCTGGGGGTCCACATATCAGAGGACATGGACCTGGACATGGACATGGACATGGACATGGACATGGACAACACACATAAATTCAGTCGTAAAGAAGGCGAAGCAGCGCCTCTACCACCTGAGACAGTTAAGCAAGTTCAGAGTATCTGGGAAGATACTCCAGTCCTTCTACTCCGGAGCTGTAGAGAGCATCTTGACTGGAAACATCACTGCCTGGTATGGAAACAGCACGGCACAGGACAAGAAGGCCCTACAGAGAGTGGTGCGCTCAGCCGAGCGTACCACGGGTATTGCACTACCAACCCTGCAGGTCCTATACAACAAGAGGTGCAAATCCAGAGCCTGCAGGATAATGAAAGACCCTCACCACCCCAACAACAGCCTGTTCCAGCTGCTGAAGTCAGGCAGACGCCTGCGAACACCAGCAACTAGAGACTTCGGCTCAGCTTCTTCCCCCAGGCCATCAGAGCCTTGAACACTGCACTCTCCACACACAAGCACACATGAGCACACACACAACACACACACTGTGTACACGCTCACACACTAGCAGCCACTTTAACATGAGCACACACACACTCATGCTGCACACGCTCACACTTATGGTCACTTTACAAAAGGAAAGGTCACTTTCAGAATAGTATATAGTATAACTTGAGATTGTATAATATAGCATTGTATAACAGTGTACATAAAGACCCAGTGCCTCATCCGTAGCTAACAGTGTATTGCACTACCACAGGACCTAGCATGTCCTACCATGCTCTGTAAATAACTCATGTACATATACCGATATGCCCTACTTTGTTTACTTGTTTTATTGCACAATGTCGTTCTATTGGATTCTTATTATATATTACCATTGTATTATGCACATCGTTGCGGGCAAGACCCCCCGCATTTCATTGTATACTTGTATGCCGTGACAAATAAAACTCTTGACTCTTGACTTGACTTGATATTTGGACAATGTCGTTTTAGGGGGAAATAATTGCCTCTAGAATGATTAGTTACACATGCTTAGAAGCTGTTTCTAATCACAACACTAATCCAATAGATTATTTTCCAACATTAACCTCAGAAGATGTTTTGTAAATTTGGTGGGATGGTAGATTATTTTGGGACACTTTATCTATTCAGTACTAAAGATATAACACTATAACACTACCACTTTCAGACAGCTTAAAACCTATCTCTTTGCTCAGGCATTTCACTGATAGATATCTGCTACCACCTAGTGGCAAGAGGAAACATCAGGGATATCCTGACACAACTTGTATTTATTCTTACCCTGCCTACTCTTTTACACTGCCTATCAAATTCATGTGTCGGTTATTGCACTTTTTACTTCTTACTGATGACTATTTTTAAACTGAATCATTTGAAACTATTCTTATTATTAGCTAGATCCAAATGTGAAACACTGATTATTTGTTCATGAATTACAGGAGTATTACTGAATAGAGCACTTTTTACTTCTTACTGATGACTATTTTTAAACTGAATCATTTTATTCTTATTATTTGCTAGATCCAAATGTGAAACACTGTGATTATTTGTTCATGAATTACAGGAGTATTACTGAATAGAGAGCCTATTAGGATGCTAGATCCTAATGTGAAACACTGTGATTTGCCATATCTTGCTATGCTCGCTCATGCCTGTATTTTTTATGTCCGTTCTATTTTATAATTTTTTGACTATTTTTAAACTGAATCATTTTAAACAATTTTTACTATTTGTGTTACTGAAAACTGTAAGCGGAGAGCCTATTGGGATGCTAGATCCTAATGTGAAACACTGTGATTCTACCTGTCTATCTTTTTATGCTCGCTTATGCCTGTATTTTTTGCTGTTGTGAAGCACTTTGAACTGCAACCTCTGTATGAAAAGTGCTATACAAATAAAGTTATTATTATTATTATTACTTTCAGAGGTTATATTCTATTATTATCTCTTATCACGATTTTGGTGAATTTTAAAGTTGCTTTGTTGTCAGAGTCTGGCAGAAGAAGTGTCTCACTTTGAGAGAATGTTCTATGAAGCCCTGAAGTAAACGTTAAAGGTCAACAGTGTAAACCCACAGGTAAGCATGCCCTTTATGTCAGATATGGCAGGGCTTTCCCTGAACAATGGTATAGGGGCGCAGCACCACTATGACTACACGCCAGCGCCACCAAGGGGGGGGGGGGGGGGGGGGGGGGCTTAGAAATAGACGCATCATTGTCTAATATGCGTGTATGTGTGCATGCGTGCATGTGTTTTCATGTTAAACTATTGTGCACCGTTATAGTACTTAAATAAATAAATAAATAAATAAAAAACGTATTTGGAACTTACCCTTGTGTTTGCTATTTTATTGAACTTATGTTTTTAAGTTGCAGGAAATTACAGCAAATGGCTTTCTTTACTGCAAATAAACAGCCCCCCTCCGGACCACCCCCTAGTCATGACTCAGCACCATCACACTATTACACTATTACTATTACACTATTACACACTATAACACTATTACACACTTAAGCATGCGGGCATGGTTAACTTAGAACAATGAAAGTAGTAGTCTGTACTGAGTTCATTGATACCTCCCATAAGTCTTTGGACAAACGGTTCTTGAGCTCCTTCCTCAAGTCATTGATCTCATTGATCGGCAGCATGTTCACATGTCAGTCATGTATGTTAATGTTTCCAATTACCCAAAGAGGGGGCCTGACTGAAAATAATATGGTAGGAAAGTACAAGGAATAGAAAACGT
This sequence comes from Notolepis coatsorum, assembly GCF_963971535.1. Classification (NCBI taxonomy): domain Eukaryota; kingdom Metazoa; phylum Chordata; class Actinopteri; order Aulopiformes; family Paralepididae; genus Notolepis; species Notolepis coatsorum. The sequence continues at coordinate 65,736,348 of NC_140167.1, read as the reverse complement.
TTGATTTTAGTGAACGCAACTCAAATAAAATATAATTGTATATGTCTTTTTAACATGTACAGTGATACAGATATAAAGACAATAGAAGAAGAAGTAGTCTTTATTTGTCTTGCAGCAACACACACATGTAAGATGGGCGACACACAGGAACACACACATGCATTGGGTCGCCGATTAAATGCCCCTCTGCGCTTGACCCATCCTGTCATCCTTCCCCCCCAAGGGCAGCCGCGAGCAGACACGGGCTGCGGTGTGGAACCAATCCAGGTGCTCCTGTCCGTCCGGGGAGAACATGCAAACATTGCAACCTGGTCCCCAAGCAGGAATCGAACCCAGGACCTTTTTTCTGTGAGGCGACGGTGTTAACCACTACACCACCGTGTATATGTATATACGGTATATACAGCATTATTGTACATGCCATCATACAGAGTTATAGGGGTTATATGCAGGTATATAAGTAGGTATATAATAGAAGGATATATTCAGGTATATTCAGACAGATATGGATAGTATATGCAGACAGATTACACTAATTTGCTTGTGGATAAACAAGGTTGTATTGTACAAACTTTCAGCTGCCTCCACCCTGGAGTGCCGGTCACCTACCTGTCTACCCTCAGGATTTTGACGTCGTCAGCGTGTCTCTGTGAGCTGTCACGGTACATCTTCCTCTTCAGGATGTCAACCTCTCCGGGGACTCCCTCTGGCGACCATACTGCTAATGCATGTCCTGCATCTAAACTCACTAGCTCCACCTGGAAGAGACGAGAAAGTAGCGAGACAGAGGGAGGGAGGGAGAGAGAACGAGTGAGAGACGGAGGGAGGGAGAAAGAGAGAGAGAATGAGAGAGAGAGACAGACAGAGAGAATGAGGGAGAAAGCGAGATGAGGGAGACGGAGAGGGATGGAGAAAGAGAGAGATACTCTTATGTTGTCATGTTTGAAATGGTCTATACCAGGATTTAACCCATTTTACCAGCATTTAACACATTTAGGAGTCGTGGGGCAGCCACAGTCCAGTGCCCGGGGACCAACTCCAGTTGTAATGCCAGTGTCTGCAATGGCAGGAGTATGTATCTAGCATGTATGTATTTTATGGTGTGGGGAGAAAACCCACGCGGACATGGGGAGAACATGCAAACTCCACATGGAAAGGCCTCACGCCAGGGTTCAAAATCAGGACCTTCTAGCTGTGAGGTAGCAGTGCTAACCAATGCACCACAGAGTAGTCCTGTTGCGGCAGACATGAAGGTAATCAATGAATGTAGAGGGGACACAGACTCTTCACATGGCTCTGGTGAGGGTAGCGGTGACACAGGCTCTTCACGTGGCTCTGGTGAGGTGACACAAGCTCTGCACGTGGCTCTGGTGAAGGTAGCAGTGACAGGCTCTTCACACACAGTACTTCAGCTACCTGGGCGCGTGTATACCTTCCGCAACGGAATTCGGTTTCCGGGTTCCTCTGATTGGCCGCGACCGCCACGTGACCCGCCCCCCTATCCAGCGCTGCCGCTGCTGCGGCAGCCAGAGCGAGCGGCCGCAGACTCACTCGCTTCCTCAATTTATACGCATGGAAGTATTGACTGAATGAATGAATGAATGAAAACTTTATTTAACAGATTGCAGAATGGGTACAATACAGTACGGCTCAATACACACAATTGTTAAGGGGATGCAGACCTGAGAAAGATGTTTGTCTTGTTTACATCAGGGTCCCCCATTTTCAATTCATATAGAACGACTACGCCGTAACAAATCATTAAAAAAATATACCGTTAACTGGAATATGTTGTGCCTTTACACATATGTTGGATTATGTAATTGGTTTGTCATGACAAACAAATAAAAAAATCGCGATTTACCCGCTGGCTACAACAACACACAGTGACTGCATGTAGTCACTGTGTGTTGATGTTGTAGCCACCTCCTCAGAGGCAGGCGTACTAAGCTCCCCCTTAAGCTCCAGGAGAGAGGGGAGAGGCTGAAAACCCGCAGTTCTTGCCCAACAGTTCTTCCGATTTGTCTGATGAATACCCCCAAAACATGGAGGTCCCGAATGCATGGAAGTATTGATTGCGCCGTAACAAATCATTAAAAAAAGATACCGTTAACTGGAATATGTTGTGCCTTTACACATATGTTGGATTATGTAATTGGTTTGTCATGACAAACAAATAAAATATCGCATCGCCGGCTGTCTCTGGCTTGCTCCAGCGGACACCAGAGCTCAGCCCGCGGCGAGAATGTGCTGCCGCGAGCGGCATCGCTGAGCTCTGGCTCTGACTACATGCAGTCACTGAGTGTTGTTGTAGCCAGCGGGTAAATCGCGATTTCTTTATTTGTTTGTCATGACAAACCAATTACATAATCCAACATATGTGTAAAGGCACAACATATTCCAGTTAACGGTATATTTTTTTAATGATTTGTTACGGCGTAGTCGTTCTATGTCAGGAATGGAGGTAGGTGAATTCCAATGGGTGAAGGCAATCACAGAGACGGAGAGTGTTTACTCTTGAACAGGTTTGACTTTAATAGTAAGAACACAGAGTAAATTCTAAGAGAGACAAGTGCTAAATAGCACAGGCAGGAATAAGGTAAATAGGAGCTTATTGGAGGTCCAGAGTTGAACCGTCCGCGTTATCCCCGAACGCAATTAGTGAAGACCTGACAATGAACAAGCAGAAGACAGGTAGGTTACATAGACACCAAATACCAACATTCCACACACACCCCCGTGACAGCCAATCAGGAACCACCCCTAAGTGACAGCACTAATTGACAGGGAAAGGACAGGTGACAAGCCCAGTGACATATGCCAGGAATGTGGGTGGTCACCGACCTCAGTCGGTGTCCAGAACGTAACAGTACCCTCCCCCGATGAACGGCACCAGACGTTCACCTAGGGGCCTCGGGATTCAGCCGCCGGAAATCAACGATCAGGCTGGGATCTAAAATATCCCTTTGAGGCACCCAAGAACGCTCTTCTATCCCGTACCCCTCCCAATCCACCAATAACTGAAACCCCCTACCCCTCCGCCTACAACCCAGTATCCTCCGCACCGTGTAAATGGGTTGACCGCCAATAAACCGGGGCGGAGGAACCACAGGCAGTGGCGGGGCCAAGGGCGATGAGAGGAATGGCTTCAACAGGGACACATGAAACGTCGGATGAACCCTCATAGAGCTCGGAAGTCGTAGCTTGTAAGCCACTGGATTAACCCGATGAATCACTTTAAATGGTCCTATAAAGCGAGGAGCCAGCTTCTTGGATTCCACCCGGAGAGGGAGATCCCAGGTGGAAAGCCAAACCCGCTGCCCTGGACGGTAAACTGGAGCCGGACGACGCTTACGGTTAGCTTGCCGTTGGGTACTAACCGAAACCTTCTGTAGCGCCTTCCGAACCTGTTTCCACGTCCTGCGACAGTGAGCCACATGTGCCTGGGCCGAGGGCACCTCTGCCTCCTGCTCCTGCTCGGGAAACAGAGGAGGTTGAAAACCATACTGGCACTGAAAGGGAGACATACCGGTAGAAGAGGAGAGAAGGGTATTATGCGCGTACTCAGCCCAAGCCAACCTCCTACTCCACGTTGCCGGACTACCGGCAACGTAACATCTCAAGACCCCCTCCAAATCCTGGTTGACCCGCTCCGTCTGCCCGTTCGACTGCGGATGGAACCCAGACGACAGACTGACAGAGGCGCCGAGGCCGGCGGCAAACGCCTTCCAGAACCTGGAGGCGAACTAAGGACCCCGGTCCGACACGATATCCACTGGCAGCCCGTGGACCCGAAAGACATGCTGTATAACTAAATCAGCAGTCTCCCGGGCCGATGGAAGCTTGGGGAGAGGGACAAAGTGAGCCGCCTTAGAGAACCGATCCACCACCACCAAAATGGTGGTGAACCCGTCCGAAAGGGGAAGACCAGAAATAAAGTCCAGAGATATGTGTGACCAGGGTCGTTTAGGAATAGGAAGTGGTCGGAGGAGACCCGCCGGTGCCCGTCGAGAGGTCTTACTACGTGCGCACACCGGACAGGCCGCCACAAAGGAACGCGTATCCCCCTCCACTGTCGGCCACCAGAACCTCCTACGGATAAATTCCAGGGTCCTGGTTGCCCCTGGGTGGCTGGTGAGGGATGACGCATGTGCCCACTGTAGCAAGCGTGAGCGCACCACCTTGGGAACATACGACCGTCCCGGAGGACCCCCACCTGGAGCGGGCTCCCGCGTTAGCGCCGACCTTACCACCCTCTCTATGCCCCAAGACACGGGTGCCAAAATCAAGGCCGGTGGAATAATGGGATGGGGCTGCTCCTCCCGACCAAGAAGATCAAACTGGCGCGACTAAAGCGTCAGGTTTGATATTCTTGGAGCCGGGTCTATAGGAGATGGTAAATCGAAATCGTGTGAAGAACAACGTCCACCTGGCCTGGCGAGCGTTAAGGCGTTTAGCCCCTTGGATGTAAGCCAAGTTTTTATGATCAGTCCAAACAATGAAAGGATGTGTCGCCCCCTCTAACCAATGTCTCCACTCCTCCAGTGCCAATTTGATCGCCAATAACTCCCGATTACCCACGTCGTAATTACGCTCGGCTGGTGACAGACGGCGAGAAAAAAAAGCACACAGGTGCACTTTCCCATCCTTTAAGCATCTCTGAGAGAGCACCCCCCCCACCGCGATGTCAGAAGCATCCACCTCCACAATGAACGGAACCTCTGCGTCATGGCGGATCAATACAGGAGCGGATGTAAAACGACGTTTAAGATCGCAGAAGGCCGACTCAGCCCTAGGCGACCATTCAAAGCCAGGGAGAGAGGCCTTAGTGAGAGCTGTTAATGGATTGGCTAAGGCGCTAAAGTTGCGAATAAAGCGCCTGTAAAAATTTGCAAAGCCCAAAAACCGTTGTAACCCCTTGAGCGACAAAGGCCGTGGCCAGTCCAAAACTGCACTCACCTTGGCTGGATCCATGCGCAGATCGCCCTTCGTCAACACAAAGCCCAGGAAGGACACGGTGTCCGTGTGAAACACACACTTCTCAGCCTTAACGAATAGTTGATGCTTGAGGAGACGGTCTAGCACCTCCCGAACGTGCATTTGGTGTTGCACCATATCGCGAGAAAAAATCAGGATATCATCTAAGTAGACAAACACAGACACCCCAATCAAGTCTCGCAGCACGTCGTTAACCAGGGCTTGGAAGACTGCCGGAGCATTAGCCAAACCAAAGGGCATGACCAAATACTCATAGTGCCCATTGGGCGTGTTAAATGCAGTCTTCCACTCGTCTCCCTCTCTAATCCTGACCAGATTGTATGCATTACGTAAGTCAAGTTTAGAAAAGACCTGTGCCCCCTGTAAGCACTCAAAGGTCGTGTCCATGAGAGGTAAAGGATATCGGTTCTTGATGGAAACGTCATTCAATCCCCTATAATCAATGCATGGGCGCTGATCCCCATCTTTCTTATCAACAAAGAAGAAGCCAGCGCCGGCAGGGGAAGTGGACGGGCGTATGTGCCCCGCAAGCAATGCCTCCTCTATGTAGGTGTTCATGGCCAAGGTTTCGGGGCGTGAGAGAGAGAACATTCGCCCGCGAGGCGGGGAGGTACCGGGTAGAAGATTAATGGGACAGTCGTATGATCTATGAGGCGGAAGTGCTTTAGCACGCGTCTTGCTAAAAACGTCCGCCAGGTCCCAATAGATCTCAGGCACCCCTATCAAATCGGGATTAGAGGGTAGATCAGAATCTGCCACGCTCCCCACTATCCTGGAGAAAGAGGGAGGAGACAAAAGGGAAGAGGGGGGGGAAGACAAGGGTTTGGGCAAACTCCCGCTGACGATCGACTTGACGTCGGCCGCCGTTGAGAGTTCGCCCGTGCTCCAATTAATGATATGAACACATGACGACAACCAGGGATGACCCAACACCATGACAGAATAGGGGGAAAAGATGACAAAAAATGTAACCCATTCCCACTCCCCACCCGCCACCCGGATGTGTAAAGGAACCGTGCGCTGGGTGACGCTCCCACTGCCCAGGGGCCGACCGTCCAGGGCGTAAACCGGTAAGGGAACCCCTAAATCCTCCACTGGGGTTCCCCACTCCTTCACCAATCCCACGTGAATAAAATTGCCCGCCGCCCCTGAGTCAATGAGAGCCTTAGTTCCCCTAATGTCACCCCCACAGTTGATCGCCACCTCAAAAAATTTACGTGAATCAGTGGGTTTGGCAGGAATGAGCCCACCTGCTGGCGCTTTCTCGAAGCCTGACGGCGCACCTTCTATTCCCGACTGGCGCCGAGCCGATACAGCCTGGACCCGACAGCTGCCGAAGCGGTGACCGGTGCGACCGCACCGGAAGCAGCGTCGCTCTTTGATGAAGCACTGCCTCTCGTCGTCCGAGAGCGACATCGCTCCAAGCTGCATGGATTCATCACCCAGTGGCCCACTCGTATAATGCATGGACGTATCAACACCAGGAGAAGAAGGAAAACATACCTGGGTGTTGTTGACACGCTCCTTCTCCCTCTCCTGGTGCCGATTGTCCATCTTGATGGCGGTGTTGATCAGCACTTCCAGCTGCTCGGGGATCTCACGCGTGGAGAGCGCATCTCGCATCCGCGCTGAGAGTCCCCTGACGAACAGAACCATGCAGACGTTCTCCGCCCAAGCTGTCTCCCGAGCCAAGATCCGAAAATTGATAGCGTAAGCTGCGACCGTGCGGAGGCCCTGCCGGCAGTCGAGAAGACAACCGCCAGCCTCGAAAATCGAGAGTACCCGGGAAGTATCGAATACTCTTCTCAACTCCCGGGTAAAGGCGTCCAGACTGTCGCAGATTATCGCTCCCGCCTCTAATTCCGCCGTAGCCCAGGAGAGAGCTTGACCGGTGAGCAGTGTGATAATATACGCTACCTGTGCTGTCTCCGATGGAAATGATCGTGGTTGCAGCCGGAAAACGAGTAGACACTGGGTGATGAATTCCCGACAACCATCCGGTGATCCATCATAGCGAGCGAGCGCCTGCAGTCGTGGCTCGTGGGACCGTTCCTGGCCCCCGAACACCCCCTGACTCTCCTCTGCGTGGACCGCTGCTTCTCCCGTCGCCGACTGAACTCCAGCCACTCCTTCTTGGGCTTGTCGGGCTGTGGCCAACGCCGACTGCGCCACCGCTTGGGATGAGCCGACGATCCCGTTGAGTCGGACAAACTCGGCGCTGACCAGCTGTTGATGTTCTTCCATCCGTGTCTGGGCCGCTCCCTGCGCCTGGAGCATCTCCATGATGGCCTCCATGGAATTCTGATGGTCAGGTCTTCTGTCAGGAATGGAGGTAGGTGAATTCCAATGGGTGAAGGCAATCACAGAGACGGAGAGTGTTTACTCTTGAACAGGTTCGACTTTAATAGTAAGAACACAGAGTAAATTCTAAGAGAGACAAGTGCTAAATAGCACAGGCAGGAATAAGGTAAATAGGAGCTTATTGGAGGTCCAGAGTTGAACCGTCCGCGTTATCCCCGAACGCAATTAGTGAAGACCTGACAATGAACAAGCAGAAGACAGGTAGGTTACATAGACACCAAATACCAACATTCCACACACACCCCCGTGACAGCCAATCAGGAACCACCCCTAAGTGACAGCACTAATTGACAGGGAAAGGACAGGTGACAAGCCCAGTGACATATGCCAGGAATGTGGGTGGTCACCGACCTCAGTCGGTGTCCAGAACGTAACAGTTCTATATGAATTGAAAATGGGGGACCCTGATGTAAACAAGACAAACGTCTTTCTCGGGTCTGCATCCCCTTAACAATTGTGTGTATTGAGCCGTACTGTATTGTACCCATTCTGCAATCTGTTAAATAAAGTTTTCATTCATTCATTCATTCATTCATTCATTCATTCATTCATTCATTCATTCATTCAGTCAATACTTCCATGCGTATAAATTGAGGAAGCGAGCGAGTCCGCGGCCGCTCGCTCTGGCTGCCGTGGGAGCGGCAGCGCTGGATAGGGGGGCGGATCACGTGGCGGTCGCGGCCAATCAGAGGAACCCGGAAAACCGAATTCCGTTGCGGAAGGTATACACGCTTCCTGGGCTCCTGTAGGATGCCCCTGCAGTCATGGAGGTCAGACTTCAACCTGTACCTAATAGAGGGGGGGAGGGGACGGGTAGGGAAAGGGGGATTAGGACATTGGGGAAGGAATATGGGAGAGGAGAGGAGAGGAGGCACCGGTCGAGAGAGTGAACAGTTTTAAGTACCTCGGAGTTCACATATCCGAGGACTTGACATGGACCACACACATTGACAGTGTAGTTAAGAAGGCACGGCAACGCCTCTACTTCCTTAGGCACCTAAGGAAGTTCAAAGTAAGTCAGAAGATCCTTAAGAACTTCTACTCATGCACAATAGAGAGCATCCTGACTGGTAACATCACCTCCTGGTTTGGGAATAGCACCGCACAAGACCGCAGCAGACTACAGAGAGTGGCCCGTTCAGCCAAATGCACAATTGGAGGTGGGCTTCCCACTCTCCAAGACATTTACAACAAGCGCTGCAGGGGCAAGGCTAAGAGAATAATCAAAGACTCTAGTCACCCAAACAACTGCCTCTTTGAACGGCTGCGGTCAGGCAAGCGATACCGGAGTCTCATGGCCAGTACAGAGAGACTCAGAAGGAGCTTCTATCCCCAGGCCATCAGGATGCTCAACGACAATGACACTATGTAACAAACCATCAACTACACTCACAGCACACACATCCACACGTACACACTCACTTTAAATAAACAACTCACTGTAGCACCCACTTTACTCACTTTAGACACTTTAACACACTTTATATTTATTGGTAAAGAGATTTGCACTACAATTCATACCTCATTGCACCTTACCCTATGTTGTACCTCATCCCATTTCTGCATTGTACTGTATACTGTATTGTACTGTAACTCACTGTTACTCTTTTTTACTCTGCATTGTATATTGTATATATATATGTATATTGACTGAACACTTTTTGTTTACATACTTCTGACTTTCTATTTTATACTTTTTATCTATTTTTATCTAGCACACTCCCAGGCGCTCATACAGGAAAAAGCATTTCATGGAAAAGTATTCTGTATTTTACTATGCCAACTAATAAAGAAACTTGAACTTGAGAGGAGAGGAGAAGAGAAGAGAGGGTGAACTGGAACTGGATCTAATAAAACCATATTGCTACCTGGCCCACAAGCTTAAAAGAGAAACTATGCCCAATTTAAGAATTCATTCATTATGGTCTAAGACCATACACAAATATTAGTGAACATTAACAACTAAAAACTGTGCTAAAGATTGATGTTTTCAAGTATAATGTTTAGAGCCGCACTATAGACAATTTATTGGGAAAGGTGTTATAAGTGACTGGGACACTGAGAACACCCAGGTGAATGTTCTGAGTATACATATACTCACAACTGAGAACACTACTATAGGATAAAACACAGGTTGGTATAAAACTGAAGCAAATATTCTGGGGGTCCACAAATTCAGTGTCTACCACTCACTGTCAATGGAGCAGCTGCAGACTTTGTATACGTGATGACGTCACAAGTTGGAGAGGCTAGCTTATGTTCGCAGATATTGATTGAACTTTCCAGGGCCACGGAAATAACATATTGGAATTCTTAAATTCGGTTGGTGTTCCCCCTTCAAGAGACAGTGGTTCATCTTATTTGACCACAAGGATGAGGTGCATATGAAATGTTCACGGATGAGTGGATGAGTTATTTCCATTCGCGCTCCTTCCAGGGACGGGGGAAGAAAGGAAGAGAAAACTGGGCAAAAGTAAATGATGAATTAGAGACTTGTGCTGATATAGCTGCTGGGTACTTAGCTTCCCCGATGGAAGCACCAGACTGTGTATTCGGTGTTTGTGTTAATAAATGGTAGGTGAACAATTTAAGCAAAAAGGAGCATGCAAGCAAAAGAAAAAAAGTCAACCTCACAGAATTCCATATATTTTAAATGACAAATAAAATAAATTAGAGAAACCCGCAGATTGATTCTAGCGATGCAGTGGCATAAATGCACTCAGATGCTCAAATTAATAGCATAAATGAATTACATACGCACGAATGCTGCATACATTCATTTTAAATGTTAAGTTCTATTCACCTTCTCTGTGCATTTCACACTCTGCCTCCGGTACACACACACGCACACACACACACACACGCACGCACACACACACACATTGCTTTTCTTTGTCTGTGTAGGTGAGTTTGAGTTTCAGCTCAGAGATCTTTACTGTTGCGTGGTCTTCTTGTGGACGCTAGCCACTTTTTCATCCATCTAACACACGTACACACACACACACACACACACACACACTACCACCATTCAAAATCTCTCTCTCAATATAACCTTAACCCTTTCACTGCCACACGACAGAAGGTTAACCCTTTACTATCACACAACCGACGGTCGACGGGGTTAACCGGCTGTCGTGTGGCAGTGAAAGGGTTAACCTTCTGTGTATTGTCACAGTGAAAGGGTTAACCGTTTGGTAGTGCGGCGGTGAAAGGGTTAATACGTAGGCCAACATCTTGAAGCCATGTAGACGGACTGTATTATTGCTTTCAGCCAGGATGAAGATTGGCTAACGGGACTAACTAACAATCAATGTGAATATAATAGTGGGTTTTACATTGCGAAGTCTTCAGAGACGGCTGCTGGGTGACACTTTCACCCAGAATGTCCCCGAAGTCGCTCCCTAAAAGGTGCGCATGTGGTTTGGCCCCAAGTCGCTCCCCAAAAAGTGCGTGTGGGGTTTGGCCCCAAGTTGCTCCCCAAAAAAAAGTGTGCATGTGGTTTGGCCCCAAGTTGCTCCCCAAAAGGAGCATGTGTGGTTTGGCCCCAAGTCGCTCCCCAAAAGGTGCACGTGTGGTTTGGCCCCAAGTCGCTCCCCAAAAGGTGCATGTGTGTTTTGGCCCCAAGTCGATCCCCAAAAGGTGCACGTGTGGTTTGGCCCCAAGTCGCTCCCCAAAAGGTGCGCATGTGGTTTGGCCCCAAGTTGCTCCCCAAAAGGTGCACGTGTGTTTTGGCCCCAAGTCGCTCCCCAAAAGGTGCACGTGTGGTTTGGCCCCAAGTCGCTCCCCAAAAGGTGCACGTGTGGTTTGGCCACAAGTCACTCCCCAAAAGGAGCATGTGTGGTTTGGCCCCAAGTCGCTCCACAAAAGGAGCACGTGTGGTTTGGCCCCAAGGCGCTCCCCTTGGTTTGGTTTTCGGTAGCCGATTTTTGCCCACAAGATGACGTTGATGAAAGAAGGATCTATAGAGTTGGGTTATAAAGTACTGAGAACTGACTTCCAGTCAGGATAGATGAATAGAGTTGGGTTATAAAGTACTGAGAACATACGGTTATCCTATAACCATAGTTATATGAGTATAGCGAGCGCTCTGCTCGTAGTGGAACTTATCCCTTTCAATCTAATTCTGAATAAAATTTCTCCACATGTACACATCCATCCGCCTGGCCACACCCACATCCGCTCCTCTACATAAGTGGGGACGTGGCCATACTAACAGCTCCTTCCCAAGTCTTTCACCACCGAAGGCAAAGACCACAGGGTCCTCAGTGAGTCCGAGCAGAGCTCTCGCTATACTCATATAACTATGGTTATAGGATAACGTATGTTATATTATCGTATAGCTTACGCTCTGCTCGTAGTGGAACACAGGAGCAGAGTGGAAGCTCGACAAATGTACCCGCTGAGGCCCCCCACAACCATCAGAACCGGGGAGGACCCAAGCCCCTGGACCCCCCTAGAGGAGGACGGGAGGGAATCGGATCCGACTGTGCGAAGAGGGTTTAGCCACTCAAACGCACAGGGTGAGCAGATCGTGGGACTTACCTTCACACAGAAGAACCCGCGACTACATAGGCGCGCATCCCACATGCCACCAGGGAACGAACGGGAAGGGGAAAAAAACCTGTTACAATCCCTAACAACACGGGGTCAAGGTCAAGAACCCAATCCCGTGGCAAGGCCGTAGCAGCGGAGCGCGAAGGAGGACCCAGCCCCAGGAACAGCTTGAGGGTCAGGACCCCCGGAAAGGGGGCCTGGTGAGGCCAACGATGCTGCAGCATCGAGACCCCACCAGACGGTCACTAGTGACACCAGCCCCCACATCGCCAGCTTATCGGACAGGGCCCATCCAAGAGCAGGCCCTTCCCTCCTACAGCACGCCGCCCTGAAGCACTCCAAAGAGGCTACACCCCCACAACACAGTGGGACCAGGCAGCGAACCGGGGAGACAACCCCCAAAGAGGTTGATCCCTCAATCCAGGCAACAGGTCAAAAGCATAACTCGACCTGTGCCCGGAGCACTGCGGGCTAGACGGGCGCCTAAGGGGTCAGCTAAGAACAGCACCCTGGTGGAAGGGCCGTTCGGTATGCTGTGCACCATGTCGCAGCCTCCACAAAAAAAACCGAGAGGCCGAGGCAGAGAAGGCTGACATGATTGGCAGACGTCATGAAAAGGTGCGGGGGCACACTCGCAGGCAGACGGGGTCAAGCCCGGCCTAACCCGAGAGTCGACTCCGCTACCAACACACCGGGGAACCAACCACCTCCCTATGTTTAGTTTAACAGGAGGCGGTTGTTCCTATAACCCCCCCAAGAAAAAACTCCGAAACACACCTGCGGGTATACACCGGCTATACAGCAGTACAAGTGTTTCAGTTCTCAAGAAGGGGTTAACCCAGGCCAACAGGTAGACGAGAACGAGTCCGGACCTGGGCCCGCCGGACCGGGACTTACACAGGGATGCCAGAGGGGTACAAAAGAACCACCTCGACAGCCCCCTCCCAGCCCCGCCAAGCAGGGGAAGAGAAGGGCGAAAAAGAATGGAGAAGGACCAGGCTCCTTAGCACAGCGCAAGGTACAACACAATATGGACCAAGCAACAGTGAAGGATAACACGCAGTGACATAACCACAAACACCTCCATAACATCAAACCCTGCAACGCCCGGGCCAACCTGGCATTTCCCCTCCGAAAAAGCACAAGTCCTTCAGGGTACCAGAACAGCAGATCTGCGCCCCGGCGGACAACGGGTTAACTGACCTGGTCCGGCGCGACCAGAACCAGTCCCGTGTCCTAATCACGCCACCATCCCCAGTCCTAAGAGGCGGGTAGGTACGCGTGTCGATCTAAAACATCACAGAGGGCGCCACCAAGACGGTCAGAACATGAATGCACCTCGCCCGGTGGCCCACCCCAAGGGCGTGAGACCCCTCCGCCAATGCTTTGATTTATTCCGTCATCTCCCCCAGAGATGAATGAAAATTCGTCGAGACTAACCTAGTACACTGGCGCTCGGAAGAGATAAACTCCATCCTAGTTGCTCCATAAAAAACGCTGTTTCCATGATGAGCAACCAAGGCGCACCAGCACTTGCACCCAGGGCCAGCACTATGTACACGTCGAGACCCAAAACACATCAATGGTAATTCTAACAAGAACCCAGATAACGTTCCCTCCAAGCCGCCTGGGAGAGTGGCAGGAAGCTGGCCAAGGGACACAGATATGGGTCCCATATGACACGTCTGAGGGAAAACACCCCTGTTAAAAACCCTATTCTGTATAAAAGAAAGGAGACAGGGAACCCCCAGAGATACCTCCCACGTGAGTAATAATTGAAAAGATATATGTAACATTGAGCTACGTGACCAAAAGCTCAATACATATGCAACAGAGCGCAGAGCAGAAAACAAAGTTCTCACGCACCGCATAACCCAATCTTGACAATAACAGCGGTCCACAACATGGAGCCTGAAAAGAACTCACGGAAGTCTCACGACCAATAGAAACGTGCCCAGTGACGTACTCAATGGCGGGGGGAATTCCGTGACCCACCTGCCCAAATATGGCGTGGGACCAGGGAACTCCCTCCCCCCTCTCCCTACCCTGTGACGTGTGACGCGCTGACCCAACAGCGTGACAGGAAGCCCGAAGGACAGGAGGTCCAACCCCCTGACCAATCAGAAAAAAAGGGGAGGAGGGGTTTATCAGTTCACCCCCTCATGACCCCACACCCCGGATACGATGAAAACAAACAAGCAGTGATGATACCAGTTTACCTAGCATGCTACATGAAAAAGCGTATATCCACTAGGATAAGCTAAAACAACTGCACGTCAGCCACAGACGATAAAGTCGCTTGCGAACGGGTTTTACATACAAGGCTTTAGGCTCATGTGCGAACACGTCACCCGTGTTTATGTCTAAAGAAAAACACAGACGTTTAAAGAGAGGGTCAAAGACCTCAGTACAAGCTACATATATGAATACTTCTGTAGGCAAACACTCTAACCAGGTTGTGGACTCGATGCCATGTTTCCCAAACGTAACAGAATACACACAACCCCCTCAGATAAAAAATGTAAAGTTCACTCTTACTATTGCAAGAAGAACACAGTCTTCTTCATGATGAGGGAAAACAAGTCTTTCGACCGAGTGCTAGCCACAGGCCTTGCTAAGCACACATATATATAGCGACCAGAACAATTTACAAGAAACTGTCCTACTCTCTTAAGCAAACACACAACCCCACAAGTAGGTGAGGGTTTACACATCGTATCCCCAATATATAATAGTGAATAAACACACAGTTTGTAACAAAAAACAGTCCCCCACCAGGAGGGACCTTTTATTTAGTAACAAAAAATTATATGTTGGGGAGGGGAAGGGGACAGGGGTAAACAGGGGAGTCACTAGCGGCGCCTGCCACGTGCAGCGCGGTGCTTGCCCCCACGGGGAGCCGGCCCGGAGAGACGGTTCTGGGGAGCCTGGTCACGTCGATCCCTACCATCACCTCCGGGCGTGGTGCGGCTGGCTGCGGCGGACGAGGCACTCCCTCCACTCCTGGCCTTCGATGAAGGCCCAGCAGCGGCGGCAGTGATGGCGGAGGCAACGGTTGCGGTCCTCTGCCGGCGTTGCTTTTTTCGGCCATCACCGTTGGCATCGGGTCGGGGGAAATGGGGTTGGAGCACAGAGCGCTCCTCCTCCATCTCTCTGCAGGCAGCCGTCATCTGTTGCATGGACGACCCGAACAGCCCAGAGAGGGGGGCCGTGAGCAGGGGAATCCCCTTCTGTTCCGGCACCCGCGCCTGCTCCAGCCAAAGGTGGCGCTGGGATAGAGTGGCCAGGGCGTGCTCCTTCCCGGCGGCTATCGCCTGCAGCTGGGTAAGGTGCAGGATGGCTCCAGCCGCCTGGGCGTGAAGATATTGCTGATGTTCATCCAATACCGACCCACCCGCCATCATCCCCGACATGTAGCGCGCTAGCTGTGCGATGTTAGAAGTCGCAGCTAGGCTCTGAGTCACGGCGATGTACGCCTGGTCACTCAAATCAAATCAAATCAAATCAAATTTATTTATAAGGCCTGACAACACACGTTAATGTCCCCATGGGCCGTACAGGTCTTCTTTAAACAAGTCAAGAAGAAAACATAACAATAAGTCAAGAACAGAACAAGAACACCATAAGGTCCAAACATTTTTAGATGAATGCAAAAAATTAAAATTAAAAATTAAAGAATGCAAGCACTCCCAGACATACCCCACGCGAATTAGCCATCTGCCTAGCCGATTTCCCTTGGGGAATCGGCTTCCGCAACGGCTCCCACACCATTTCGGGACAAAGTATGGATGCCATCGGGCTATCAAGCCGAGGCACCCCGTCCCTTAGCCCCTGGACCAAACCCGCCACCCGCGTGACTGGCACGTAGGCGGGGGTAAGGCCAGTGATGCGGGAGATTACCTGTCCCTGTTTCACATAGGCCTCCATTGATGGTAAGAATGGGCAGACAACGCCCGTCTCTCTCACAGGACGACGTTGCCAGAGATGACCTATCATGTCATCAGGAACAGGTGCAGACAGAGGCTGTGGCAACACCACGCCATTAGCGGCTGCGACGGCCGCCATGAGCTCGGGGAACAAGGCAAGCAACTCCCCTTGCGTACCTCCCTCCACGTCACTCACGTACAGGAGGCTGCCATGTCGGGCGCCACCATCCGACGCGGCAGATAGCTGGGCATCTTGTCTCAGGGTCGGAGGTTCTAACCCAACACCGGAGAACAAGGGACCCCAAGGAGACGCAACACTCCCTGCCACACCCTAAGGGGGAGAATGATACGTCTCCACTGGGGCATCGAACAAGAGCGCTCTCGCCCCCTCCATGTGATCCTCAGTCTCCATCGGAAATGGAGACAAGGCAAGAGCACTCTCGTCCGGCTCCAGCACAACCTCAAAGCCAGGCCGTTCGCCCCTGCAGCTCGCCGCCCTACGATGGGAGCGAGCATAGGCGAAGAGTCTGCGTCGCAAATCCCCAGCCACCAGAGGAGCTGTCGGCCTATCGGCCGACTGTCCACTGGCGTGGGAACCAGGGCCGGAACCACGACTGAGTCAGAGCCGCCCCACGACGCACGCGGCAATGGAGAAGCGCTGGTGAAGGGTGACGTTGTGAGCGCTCGAACCCTCCGAAGGTGCAGACATTATGTCTTAGCTTTTCTCGTAAATTGGCGAGAGAGAGAAGAATAAGATATAATGTCCACGTAGCTCCTTTCCAACAACTATTTCAGCACTAAACTCAAGTGGTGTATACAGACACTTGTCGGTGGTGAAAATAGGGAAGGAGCTGTTAGTATGGCCACGTCCCCACTTATGTAGAGGAGAGGATGTGGGTGTGGCCAGGCGGATGGGTGTGTACATGTGGAGACATTTTATTCAGAATTAGATTGAAAGGGATAAGTTCCACTACGAGCAGAGCGTAAGCTATACGATAATATAACGTTAGGTTATGACTATAACCAAGTTCCGTTAGTATAGCGACGCTCGGCATCACTAGTCTGCACTATCTCGCATATGTGCACGCGCACTGAATAAAGACCACAAATGTACCTTTAATCCCAATATTCGTCTGACCACACCCCTATCAGCTTACCCATATAAGCAAGGGTGGGGCCACCCACTCGCCTCCTTCCCAAGCTTTCGCCACAAGGCGAGGTCAAAGGCTGCAGCGGCGTCGGATGCCGAGCATCGCTATACTAACAGAACTTGGTTATAGTCATAACCTAACGTTCTGTTTCGTATTCGCTCTCGCTCGGCATCACTAGTCTGCACAAGGGAGGCCGAGCGAGAGCCAACGGCCGACAAATACACCCCGCTGACAGCCCCCCACAACCATCAGAACAGGGAGGGCCGAGCCCCCCCGACCCACCCTAATGGAGGGCACCCCCCCTATTAGGGGCTTCACAGGAGGGCGACGGACCCGACCGTGCGAAGAGGCACTCAAGCAACTCAACGCACAGGGTGAGCAGACCGTGGCTTGACCCCACGACTACACACACGCACAACCCGCATGCCACCCGGGAACGAACGGAGGAACAACCTCGTTACTGCCCCCAGAATCACGGGGTCAAGGGCAAACCCAACCCCGTGGCAAGGCCGTAGCAGCGGAGCGCGAAGGAAGACCCAGACCCACCAAAAGGACTGGACTCCCTGGAATGGGGGCCCGGAGAAGTCCATGATGCCAGCATCAAGACCCCACCAGATGGGCACGTAGTGCCCCGCCCCCCACATCGCCAGCGTATTCGGACAAAGGCCCCTCAGCCGAGCGGGCCCCGTCCCCCCAATAGTACACCGCCTGGCACACTGACCCTGCAACAGGCAGTCAGCATGGCCGTAAGCACACAAAAAAGGTTAACCAACGGAAGCAGGCAGCGCACCGGGGAAAAACCAGGCAACAGGCTATTAACCCTAGCCTGGAGACTGCGGACGAGACAGGCGCCAGAGGGGACAGCTGAACACAGCCGCCCCGGCGGAAGGAGTGTAAGCTGGCGGTGTTGCATGACCAAGCCTCCATTTAAAAACCCCCACCCAGAGGGGTCGAGGCAGAGAAGGCTGACACGATTGGCAGACGTCATGAACGTGCAGGGGCACCCTCAAACGGTGAACCCGGGAGTTGACACTGCTCCAACACACCAGGGAATCAACCACCTTGGTGTTACCCAATGCGGTGGTTGTTCCTATAACCCCTCAAGAAAAAACTCCAAAACACACCTGCGGGTATACACCGGCTATACCGCAGTACAAGTGTTTCAGTTTTCAAAATACCCAACCAGGGTCTCCATAGCGCTTAACCCTGTGACACCCGGACCGACCTGGCATTTTTCCCCCTGAAAAAAGCCCAAGTCCCTCAGGGTACCAGAACAGCAGATCTGCATCCCCGGCGGACAACGGGTTAAACTGATCCGGACCAGCGTGACCAGAACCAGTCCCGTGCCCTAACCACGCCGACATGCCTACTCCAGGAGAAAGGGCAGATATGCGTGTCGATCTTAACATGAAAAGAAGGCGCCACCCAGACGTTCGGGCGAACCGCGCCTGGTGGCCCACCCCAAGGGCGTGAGACCCCTCTACATATGGTCAGATCCATTCCGTCATCATCCCCCAGACATGAACGAGAATCCGTCGATAACCAACCCAGGTCGTGGGATGTGGTCGTCAGAAGAGGAAAAACCCCCATCTCAGTTGCTTTATAAAAACGCTGTTTTAACCTCAAGCAACCAAGGCGTGCCAGTCAGTCGCCTGTTTACAGCGAGCTAGCACTATACGTGCGTCGGGACACACCCCCATCAATGAACAGGCTATTTAAACCTGTCATTGAATCCCCAAGGCGCCCAGGGGAACGACAAGAGGGGTGTGACACTTCCTAACTCCAACACTTTTTGAATAGAAAAGAAGGAAGCACCAACAGTATGTATCCCAGTCTACACAGCCGGGGGTAAATTTTTTTCACATTTTTACATCCCACCACCCTCCCATAGGAAGGAGATGGGGATCCCCAGAGAGACTTCCCACGCGAGCTGTACAGATTGAAAAGAATATATTGCACCTTGAGCCATGTAAAAAATTGGTTTTAGGGCTCTCCGGGGAAGAGGCACTGAACCCATACACACTCAATAATCAAATTGAATCGAATACATACACAATAGAATAGGACACCTTCTAGAGGGTCCACTCACTTTAAAAATCTGAGGAGGAAGGCTCTGTACTCTGATGGAGGCTCCCTCACATGGAAAGGAGGAGTCCGAACTCACAGAAGGCCCGAAAAGGCGCTTGGTGAGGAGGAGCCCTGACCACCCCCCCGAAACAGATCCATCACATGGACCTGAACAGCACACGGAAGTCCTACCAACAGAGACGCGCACGGTGACGTACTCTATGGCGGGGGAATTTCTGCGGTGCACACGCCCAATATACCAGGCCGTGGGACCAGGAAACTCCCCCCCCCCCCCCCCCCCCCGTAACGTGCCGAACCGCAACGTGACAGGAACCTTGAAGGACAGGGGGTGTACCCCTGACCGACAGAAACAAGGGGGAGAGGAAAGGTTACCAGTTCACCCCTTTACGACCCCACACCCATGATACGATGTAATGACAAAAAGAGAATATGACAGTCATAGTCAGCTCTATGAAGCGTTTGACAGCTCCACACAGCGCATGAGCCAACCTGCTATCTGATTTTTACTAAGGAAAAAACACAGAATAGAGAGGGCTCTCTAAGAGCCCCGGTCCAACATACACATGTGCTTCTGTGGCCAGTCCAACCCAGTTGTAGGTCACATGACACACACAACCCATCATCACCTACAAAAAATGGCAAAAACACTCTACAGAGGAACGCCGTTTTTCATAATGAGAGAATACACAATTCTCGATTAGTATCGGCCACAGGCCTTGCTAAGCACACACGACAGCGACCAAACAATCTTTTCCTTTAGGAAAATAAAGTTTCTCCAGCAGTTTTAGCACAACCTCAGCTAGGGCCGGACTGGGGAAATAATTCATACCGGGAGATATAGCGCGAAATATAGCCCCAGTCAGGCCACTTTTTAAGCGGGGGGTCTGGGGGTCCCCCACCAGGATTTTTTGTTACAAAGACTTAATTTCCTGCATTCTGGTGAATTTTTGTGCATGTGAATCACAAACTAATGAGCCAACAATTGCTTAGTACAATGTACTGTTATGAACCTCAAATAAAACTGTTGTGGCACTAGCAATGCTACTCTCTCCACCTTCAAAAAGAAAAAAGCAAGAGCACAACATATTTGTCTATTTACTATTATAATACAGTTAACCACTCTCTCCACCTATTCAAACAGAGCAAGAGCACAATACCATATTCACTTTACTGATGCACTACCCATCAACAGTTAAAATAGCCCTTACACAAACATTAAATAACAGACCTTTAATTATTACAAAACTACCTGGCTCACTGCCTGGCTGTTACAGTATTCTGCAGAGTGCCATCTGCCATTCCATTCGCCGCCTCCACTGTCAATCAGTTGTATCGCCTGGTCCCGCCTCCACCAATCACAAGCGGCAGCACGGCTCCATTGTGTGTGTGTGATCCGAGGGAGAGAGTCAGATAGTTCTCCAAGTCTGTCGCAGACAGTGAAATCCTGGTTGTTCCCCACCCACCTAGGTTATCTAACTATCGCGCCGCACCGCCGCCACAACTAGAAACAATGGCCTGGCAAAAAAGGAAAAAAAAATTATAAAAAAAAAAAAATTATAATATTTTTTTTTTATTTTTTTTTTATTTTTTTTTTATCTGTGCAGGCCAGGCCACCGGGAAAACTCCCGGTGCTCCCGATGGCCAGTCCGGGCCTGACCTCAGCAATCAAGCTAAGGGTTACATCGCATCCCTACCACACAAAAGACACAAAGTAGTGCACAACATGTCTGATAGGAGGATGAAAAAGTCCCCAGGGAACCGGGGGGAAACACAATCCTCTAATTTTACCCTTAATACGGCCAGTTAAAACAGGAAAACCTGTTAATATGTGAACACACTGTTCATTGTCATCACAGGCTGAGAAAAGAACATTATTTTACTCACTTGTCACTAAGCATAGCTTCATAGGTTAGTTACCTTAGTTGTGAGTACACGGTACATATAACACACATGATGTTTCTCACACAACAACCAGATCATTTTCACATCTGTAACAACAACCCGATTTGCACGGAGAAGCTAACTGCCAGTGACAAAAACAGTTCACACATAACTCGCGTCGTATCCTAAATGCATTGCAGCAACACACGTTTTGGGAAAACATCGTTATTCACAAAACATTTAGAAAAGTAAAACCAGAAGACGTGTTATAAGGTCTGGTCAAACCTTGTCCTACCCGGAACGTAGATCAGCGAAGTGCAGACTCAAGACCCCGTAGACAACACAGCCGATCCTGTGTTGCTCGAACTGGGCAGCGTCGTCGCTCCAACCAGTCGCTACAGTCCTCTTTGTTGACGCAATCCCCGTCCAGGCTCAGGGCAGGGTCGACGAACATCCCCTGTCAGAGATGACGTCGTAGTCAAGAGTGTAAAACATGTTATAATCAAAGCACGTTCAACAGAGTAGCATTAAGCTAACGGTCGCCCCAACCGTCGGTCGCTACCGCCCCTGCTCGCGAGACGCAGAGCGAACGGCGCACGCGACCAGAGGGAAGCACGCGGCGGCGCGCGAGGAGCCGGAGGCTACCCCGCGCTGGCCTTGTCTGATAGCAGCAAGCTAACGTTTCCTAGTGATCACAACCGGCTAGCGCCGCAGCTAACAGCTGACTGGCTAACAGTAGGCCCACCTCTGTAGGCCACGCAGCAGCAGGCTAACGCCGCAGCTAACAGCTGACTGGCTAACCGTAAGCTAAGCAGCTATCACCTGAACTTTGTACACAATGACATAACACTCACCCAGACAGGCCGCCGTTCTGAAACTCTCCTCACTTTTTAAGCGAAAAGAGAAACAAGATGTCACACAGCTTTACAACGGTGATTTTACCAACACCCGACGGAATCAGCACAATACCAAACTGGCTTGTGTAGCTGACTTGGACATGGATCTGCCGCTATCGCACATCCATGCACATATCTCCTCGTGAAGGAATACTCTCATTTGGATATGAAAGAAGGGGCTTAACACGGGACAGAGAGATATCCACTCGTCCAGAACACACAGGGATCACCAGTGTTAATGGTCGTGGCCCACTAGTTAAACTAAAATGGCTTCAGACCAAGGTCTTCTGTCGTCTAGGAGACTGAACAAAGGACCCTAGCCTGGGGCCGGTTTTCATAAACATTGTCAAGTAGCCCCCATAGCACTAACAGACAAGTGAAGCCTGCCAGCAAACATAACTCACCAGAACCAGGAACCCACCGCGTCTCACAACAGCGGCGCGTCCTACAGCCCAGCTGTGCCTTTACCGCAACCAGCACACAGCAAAGACTGCAGTTGGAAAAGCATGTAGCGGCACGAACTCCCAATACGAAAACCGGTGGAGGATTTTTAGAATGATCATCATCTTCCAGACACTCCAGTACGAAGACAATATCGCCGTATTTTCTCGAAAATAGTGAGAGAGAAAATAAAGATATGATGTCAACGTATCCTTGTTTCCCAAAGCTGCTCCTAATTCTTTCTTCCAGCATGGTGTCAAGTGTGGGGATCTACCGAGGCACTTCTTCCTTGTGGTGAAAGCGAGAAGGAGGCGAGTGGGTGGCCCCACCCCTGCTTATATGGGTAAGCTGATAGGGGTGTGGTCAGACGAATATTGGGATTAAAGGTACATTTGTGGTCTTTATTCAGTGCGCGTGCACATATGCGAGATAGTGCAGACTAGTGATGCCGAGCGAGAGCGAATACGAAACAGAACTGACTTCCAGTCATGATAGATGAAGAGAGTTGGGTTATAAAGTACTGAGAACTGACTTCCAGTCAGGATAGATGAATAGAGTTGGGTTATAAAGTACTGAGAACTGACTTCCAGTCAGGATAGATGAATAGAGTTGGGTTATAAAGTACTGAGAACTGACTTTCAGTCAGTCACAGACAGAGCCATCAGGATACCTCCACCCTTTGTCTTGCCAGAGAGTTCCGTGTCGCGGTCCGCTCTGTGGAGTTGGACGCCGGCCAGCTGCAGCGCAGAGTCAGGGATTAATCCACTCAGCCACGTCTCCGTGAAGCAAAGAACAGATGATGAGGAGAGGTCTCTGTGACTAAAGTGACAATGTGTAATTTTTTTGTTTTTGTCACCTTCTTTCTATTAATTAATTAAGTTCGGCAGAACAAATTGAGACCACCGGTGCTTCAATGCGACACTCACCTTCGCTGCTCTGGCCTCAAAGGTCTGGTGAGACACGACACTAAGCACACGACCCAAGAAAGAAAGAAAGAAAGAAAGAAAGAAAGAAAGAAAGAAAGAAAGAAAGAAAGAAAGAAAGAAAGAAAGAAAGAAAGAAAGAAAGAAAGAAAGAAAGAAAGAAAGAAAGAAAGAAAGAAAGAAAGGTGGTCTGTACACGCTCAGAACTTGATTAACTCATTGAGCGCCAGTCACGATGATAGTCGAGTTAACTCGCCGACCGGTCAGCGCCAGACCGAGTATAGTCGGGTTTTAATCGTTATTTCTTTTATTAGCGATATCTGTTACAAAGGATCAGATTAAACCGAATATATATATTTATTTATTGATATATATTGCATAGTATTTGTATATCGTTTGATATCCCCTGTATATTCCTTGTACATATACACGGAATATCCCTTTAGCCCAGACCATAATAGTTCATTCTCCTATTGGACAGCGGTCCACCGGCGCCAGGGACCGGCCTCCGGAGCCAGGTTCAAAGTCACCGTCAAGATGTGTCTGGACATGCCCGCCCTTGCCCAGGGATACGCGACAGAAATGAGAGTGGA
>NC_140167.1:65705894-65712336 GCF_963971535.1 Notolepis coatsorum | reverse complement strand
GACAGAAATGAGAGTGGAACTAGTTTTGTTCACCGTGCGTATAAATACGGCGCAGGTGAATGTAGAAGCCCCTTAGCCCCTCACCTCCGTACCCTTACCTTCCTTAGCATGTTACCGATAAGTTGAAGCCTCACCCACGATACAACGTGCGGTGAAGTATGGCCTGTTTGGCCTCAGAATAGAGCATCGAGACCGCGTGCGAATTAGTAACTGAATTGTCAGAGTTTGGCGCTATACCGTCGAGTGCGACATATTTCTATTGAGTCTTTAATAGTCTATTTGTGTATAGTGTATCGTGCGGTTATAATTCTACAGTGACCAGCATCTCCAACGCTTTCTCGTATTAGCTAGAGTTCTTATCCAGGCTGGGCCGACCGCATGGCGCTTTCACCCGAGGAGACCTAGGCGAGAGCCGTATGGACATGTACACTGGATTAATCTACCCGACGACTACATAGCCCTTTGCGGCTGGAATATATTTGCTTTGGTCCTGTGATTTATGGAGCGGATAATCGCCGACGCCTGCACGTGTTGGATTTACCCCGAGAGGAGTCAAGTCGAGTCGGCGCTCAGAGAGCCTGAGGCCGCCTAGCTTTCTTCCCTGTGGAGCTACAGTCTACAAGAGAACCAAGCTGTATTCGTCTGTGGATCAAGAGGCTACTGCACCGACTTCTGTACCTGAAGTCTCCCTAGTCATCGTTGACCAGACGTCCTACTACCGACAGATCTTCTACCCCCCCTTGCTGGCTTACAACCAGTGGGAACCCCTTCCAGTATCTCCCGCTATCACTAGTGCACCATAGATATAATTCCCTAAGATTCAGGTTGTATAATTACCTCCTGCGTAACCAGAGAATGGACATTCGTTATTGATTTGCCTACGCATACTCCTTTGCCTTACAAGTGCATTCAAAGAATAATGTAAAGTATCCTATGTACCTTTTGCTCCATTAAATACTTGATTAATACCTTTGACTGGAACCGTTTTCATTGTGGGAAGTGTTCATCATATTTATATATCGTGTACTGTATGGCCAGTAATTAAAGTACATAAAGCGGTAGTGGTTTAACGATACCATACTTATCAATACAGTCAGGGAATTGTACCCCTCAGTTACAATATCCATTTATTTTCATCCATCCAACCTGATGTTATCGTTGGGAATGGGTCTGAGCTCGCAAAAGGGCAAATCGATAATCTACCATTTATTTGAAAACGATTCATAAATCAGCCGAAAAATTACAACGTGTTTTGTGTATTCCACTAAAGGGCTATTATCGCGTCTTTCTCTGTAATTACTCGAAATCATCAAAACTATTCTCTGGACGGTATAAAACGGAAATGTACGATGAAAAAACAATCCGTTTTGTACATGTTGACTGCAAGCAACTCATTGATAAGCGACGGAAGCCCTAAGCGGCCGTACATTCATATACATTTTATTTACTCCGTTTTCCCATGATAACGAGTTAATTTAATTTGTTTTCTCGTGATAACGGGATCATTTTCTCGAGATCTCGAGATAACAAAGTCCGTTTTCTCGTGATAATGACTTATTATCTCGTTATATCGAGATAACGAAGTCCGTTTTGTCGTGATAACGGAATAATTTATCTCGTTATCTCAAGAAAACGAAGTCCGTTTTCTCGTGATAACGGATACATTTATTTCAGGGGGGTACATGACATACAGGTATACACAGTACTGTTAAATTTTTGACATACAAATATGCAAATATACAGTACTGTTAAACAGAGATCATAACAGAAAATATACATACGATGGGGAGAAAACTGTACATTTGGAGGGGGTGGGAGGGGTTTGGACATACGGGGGCCAGTTTCGAGTTGCAGCCTCCCGTGCAGATGCTATTTGAGAGCTCACTTTAATAGCGCCGCCGGTAAAGCTGAAGCCTTTGCTAACCGTCTTCTTAGATGACACACACTAATATGTTAAGGCTGTCAAAGTTAACGCGATATTAACGCGTTATAGCCCGATTCTATTAACGCCACTATTTTTTTGAACTCAAGATTACAAAAAATATATATATATTATATATATAACAAATTTACGCTTTTTTTTTATTTATTTTTGACTAGACTTCACTCAGGTGTATTATTGATGCTCTCATTGATACTATGTTTGTTCTGAAGTGTGTGTGTGTGCAGGGCCGCCTGGGAGAAATGCGAGGCCCTGTGTAAGATTTAAACGCGAGCCCCCCCCCCCCCCCCCCCCCCCCAAAAGGTAAAAAAAACATTTAAAAAAATAAAAAATTCATACAGTCAACATATTCTTAAATAATAGCGCTGCCCGAGGCTGGGCATGATACAGTCAACATATAGCAAGAGAGAGAGCGAGAGAGAGCTCCCGTTCTACAGTCAATATACAGTGTACAGAGAGAGAGAGAGAGAGAGAGAGAGAGAGAGAGAGAGAGAGAGAGAGAGAGAGAGAGA
The DNA here is from genome assembly GCF_963971535.1 of Notolepis coatsorum. Taxonomy (NCBI): domain Eukaryota; kingdom Metazoa; phylum Chordata; class Actinopteri; order Aulopiformes; family Paralepididae; genus Notolepis; species Notolepis coatsorum. The sequence goes on along the minus strand of NC_140167.1, from coordinate 65,709,882 downwards.
GAGACACACATTGGAAAGAAATTGAAATGCTATTTGGCCCTAAACAGAGAGTACACAGTGGCAGAATACCTGAGCACTGTGACTGAAGATCCTTGACTAGGTACAGACTCAGCGAGCACAGCCTAGCCATCAAGAAAGGCCGCCATAGGCAGACTGTGTGTGTTAGAAAGAGAGAGAGAGAGAGAGAGAGAGCATGTGTGTTTGTCGTGTGTGTGTGTGTGTTAGAGAGAGAGCATGTATGAGAGAGATAAGCAAAGATGAGCCCCCTAAAGAATATTCTACTTTTAATGGAAGAAACAAAACAGAAGGAAAAGATAACTTCACAAAGGCAACATGAATATACATAGATCCAAAAGGACAAAGATCAACACTTAAATCCAAAGAGAAGAGGGTCTATACCAGAGAAAACAAAGCAGCAAGGAGCCAATGGCCGACATCAGCTAAACAGGCTAGCCAGGTACTGACACCAGGCCACACACAGCTTTGGCCACGGCCCAACGCTACCCAAGCTACACAAACGACCAAGACAATTCACACACAGCACATGTCGTATCTCCAAATGTTGTGAAGTAACATATGTTTTGCCTTGAAAAAAACATCGTTGTTAACAAAACATTCGGGAGGGGAAGGAAGGAAGAGTGGGGTAATGTCATGACATTTTCATTCATCTTACCTGCACCAAGGAACGCAGGGCGAAAGGCCGCAACACAGGTCTCCACGTTGACGAAAGGCCTCTCGCTGGCGGGACAAAAAGAAGCTATGGCCGGAGCCTTGTCATGGTGCAGGCCCGACTACATCTTCTGTCAAAGATGATGTCGTAGTCAGAGTGCCAGAACCCCCTGCTATTCTCACGGCTAATGTCAATGGTCGTAGCACAAGTTAACAGCTAACTCTAGGCTAACTGATAGCATCAAACTAACGTTCCCAGCCGAGCGCAGCCGGCAGCTAACGTCGTAGCTAAACAGCTAACTGGCTAACAGTTAGCTCAACCCGGCTATCGCTAACCATTAGCTAACGCAGAAGCAAGCTATGCGGCTACCACTGAAAAACTGTACAACGTGAGAAAAGCAATACAGGTGCTGACACCAGGCCACACACCGTTAGCTACTAGTACTACAACAGCTAGTCGGCCAGTTTGGCTCCAGAGAGAGAGAGAGAGAGAGAGAGATATCCACGGCGGGAATAGAATAGAGTGCATTAAAAACTCACCAAACGTCCAAGAGGATGGAGACAACCGCGTGGAGTTGACGAAGTTCATCTGCCGAACGACCATCCTCTTCATCTTGGCTGCACGCGCTGTCTCTAGGTTAGCTAACGCTAGTTAGCCTTTAGCTAAGCTAGCTACTAGCCGACATCATCATGGCTATATCCCGACTGAACCACACTTAATATTATAACGTAGCTAAAGCTAACTAGCTGTCCCTGTCTTTAGCCGGGATGGCTAGCCTGACTGAACTGTCTAACATGCAACAACTTTCATCTTCAGTCCATCTGCCGAACGATGTCCTCTTCATCTTGGCTGGCATAACCTCCAATGCTGCACGCGCGAAATAGTCAGACGCTAGTGATGGGTCGGTCATGAGCAACTCGTTTATAAGAGCCGATTCATTGCCGTGAGCGTGAGTCGAATCGCTCACGTCTGGCAATGAGTCGGTTCACGCCCCCCCCCCCCCCCCCCCCCGGCACGCACACAGACACACACAATGAACTCAACAGACGCTACCTGGCTGTAACCCCTCCCCTCATTGAAACCAATTCTGCTGCCTGCAGAGCCTCAGAGCCAGGAACGTGTCTAATGTGAAATATATAAGCATATAAGCAAAACTAGATTTTAGGTCTGTGATGAAAAAGGGCCTCGCGGGAAGGGGGGCCTCGCAAAAAATTAAAAAATAAATAAAAAATAAATAAAAATAATAATAAATAAAAAACCTTTTTTTTTTTTTTTTTTTTTTTGCGAGGCCCCCCTTCCCGCGAGGCCCTGTGCGACCGCACTGCTCGCACACCCCCTGAGGCGGCCCTGTGTGTGTGTGTGTGTGTGTGTGTGTGTGTGTGTGTGTGTGTGTGTGTGTGTGTGTGTGTGTGTGTGTGTGTGTGTGTGTGTGTGTGTGTGTGTGTGTGTGTGTGTGTGTGTGTGTGTGTGTGTGTGTGTGAGAGAGAGATATAGAGAGAGGGGGGTGAGAGAGATGAGGAAGGGGCAAGAGAGAAAGAGAGCTGGGGAGTGTGTGTGAGAGAGAGAGGGGGGTGTGTGATTAATCAGCCCTTGTGTGGGTGAATGTAACAAGTTCCTAACGTTTTTTTCCCCCTATTATTTCATGCACACTTTATTCATTGTTTTAAATTATTATTTTCTTTTAAGTTATTTTGTGCATCACTCTGTTTTGAATTTGATGCAAATTTGCAATGCATGAGGGTCATCCTTTTGTGTTAAATGGCTGCATAAAGCAAGCATTTGTTGACTCGCATGTTGATAAGAGTATTAAAACTTGGAACTTGGAAAAATATCCGTTTAAGGTAAAAAAAATTAAAAAGAATAAAAATGCGATTAATTTGCGATTAATCGCGAGTTAACTATGGACAATCATGCGATTAATCGAGTTAAATATTTTAATCGATTGACAGCACTAGTATATATATTATCTGTAACAGCAAGGCAAAAAGCTATTTCAGCCTGTGTCAGGCCTTGATTGAAGAGATATGTGACGCGTGTGCCGGTGATCAATATCCTCCTGCTCCTTTAGCCCCTTTTGTGACTGTGTTGCACCGCATCACAGTCACAAAAGGGGCTACCTGCTCCTCTGACACTGAATGATGTTTCCTGCAGTGATCTAATATATAGACTATCGTTTCGTTTTCTCGAGATCTCGAGAAAATTATCCCGTTATCACGAGAAAACAAATTAAATTAACTCGTTATCACGGGAAAACAGAGTAAATAAAATATATGAATGTACGGCCGCTTAGGGCTTCCGTAGTATTAGACCCATAGCCATAATTTAAGATATATTTTAAGCACTCGCAAATATCCCCGTCCTCCCATTGATTAAAGCGGTGGCCATCTAGGCCCAATTTCCCGGAAGGGGTGTGGCGCTCAATGAGTTAATGAATAGAACATAATAATAATAATAATAATAATAATAATAATAATAATAATAATAATAATAATAATAATAATAATAATAATAATAATAATAATAATAATAATAATAATAATAATAATAATAATAATAATAATAATAATAATAATAATAATAATAATAATAATAATAATAATAATAATAATAATAATAATAATAATAATAATAATAATAATAATAATAATAACAACAATAGAAAGACACATTTAAAAACCTGAATAACCACCATGGTCAACATGCATTACAAGAACAACCTGCTCCATTACTCCTTATATTGGATAAAATGAAGGAGCCATTCAGATCTTTTACAAAGTTGCACGGGGCATATTGTAGTGTGCAGTGGGTTCTATGCTTCTTTTTATTTGTATATATATATTTTTTTATTATTTAAAAAAAAGATTATTCTGTATTTTTGCTCCCATCCCAATTTAGTCATTATGCCAATTCCCTTCCTGGTCGTTGTGCGCATTGCCCCACTGTCGGCCTAGGGAGGGTGTAGAACTACCACATGCCTCCTCCGATACATCAGCCAGCCGCTTCTTTTCACCTGACAGCGAGGACTCTCACTGGGGGAATGTAACGCATGCGGAGGTTCACGCTATTCCCCCCCGATCCCCTCCCTGCTGAACAGGCGCCCCGACCGACCAGTAGGAACCGCAGTTTACAACGACCAGGACACATACCCCGCCGGCTTCCCACCCGCTAACACTGCCAATTGTGTTAGTAGGGACAACTGACCAAGCCGGAGGTACCGCTGACAGCTGGATTCGATCCCAGAGTCTCTGCGGTGGTAGGCAAGTGCATTCTCCACTGCGCTATGCTTCTTTTTGTAATGGCATTTCTACTCCACCCAGC
>NC_140167.1:65440894-65703394 GCF_963971535.1 Notolepis coatsorum | reverse complement strand
CATTTCAACAAGTAAAATCAAGGTATTTTCTGATGAGCTTTTTCTTCTCCTTGTAGCAGATGACAAAACACATACTACACAACACACAACATACACTAAACACTACACAACACACACTACACACTAAACACTACACAACACACACTACACACTAAACACTACACAACAAAGTTTTCAGACCGCGACCCCGGAAATAACGGTGTCAGAGAGCCGCAAACCCCACTATTATAGGAGGTTGTATAAAAAGAAATGTAAGTAAAAAAACCACACTAAACACTACACAACACACACTAAACACTACACAACACACACTAAACACTACATAACACACACTACACAATACACACTAAACACTACACAACACACACTACACAATACACACTAAACACTACACAACACACACTACACAACACACACACTAAACACTACACAACACACACTACACAACACACACACTAAACACTAAACACTACACAACACACACTACACACTAAACACAACACAACACACACTACGCACTAAACACTACACAACACACACTACACACTAAACACTACACAACACACACTATGCACTAAACACTACACACTAAACACTACACAACACACACTACACAACACACAATACACACACTAAACACTACACAACACACACTACACACTACACATACGCACTAAACACTACACAACACACACTACACACTAAACACTACACAACACACACTACACACTAAACACTACACACACACTACATGACACACACTACACAACACACACTACACACTAAACAACACACACGACACACTAAACACTACAAAACACACACTACACACTAAAAACTACACAACACACACTACACGACACACACTAAACACTACAAACACTACACAACACACACTACACAACACACTACACCCTAAAGACAACACTATACAACACACACTACACAACACACACTACACACTAAAGACAACACACACTACACGACACACACTACACAACACACACTACACACTACACAACACACACTACACACTACACAACACACACTACACACTAAACACTAAACACACACAACACAACACACACTACATACTACACAACACACAGTACACACTAAACACGATCATGATTTAGATCGAAGTTGAGGAGATTTTTCATTTAAAAGCAGGAATAAATTACTTCAAATTCATTTTAGAGTGGGTTTGGACTTTAAAAGTGAGACGCCTCATAATTGTATCATAGAAGTTATCTGAAATAAAAGAAATCTAACCATAACTAACCTTATTGTCATGCACTTGTCCTAATAAACTAACCTACACTGTAGCACCCAACACTTTGGTGAACATTGTTACTCAGCTGATAGAGTTGTGCCCTTCCTGATGACTTGTCGTACAGAACTTGTAAGTTGCTTTGGATAAAAGCGTCAGCTAAATGACTAAATGTAAATGTATAAGTAGAATATCTTTATTGTCAAGTACATGTTTACATAATATCCCGGTGGGCAGCCACAGTCCAGGACACAGCAGCCAACTCCGTCAGATGCCAGAGCCTTGGTCAAGGTCAATGCCAGGAGTGCATGCATGTCTTTTGGTGTGGAAGGAACCTAGAGGAAACTCACACCAATGTGAGAACATTCAAACTCGAATAGCAAAATGGACAGCTGTTTTTGTGATCCGAATGCTTGTTGTGTTTCACTGACAAAGACAACATTTCCCCACCCAGGGATTAATGTGGTTCTTCTTAACTTATTTGAACTCATCTGTTTTTATTTGAACTTATCTTATCTTATGGGGACTCTATTTTGAATTTCACTTTAAAGAGGCCATATTATTTTTGTCTCCCCCTTTCCTTTAGTGTGTTACAGTATATAGCTGGAGGTGCATGTAGAACATCTGCAGTTACAAAATCCAAAGTCCTCTCCTACAGAAAACAGTAACACGTGTTCCTGAACTGCTTGAAACCGCCTCATTTGTAGTCCAGCATTTCTTGCTAGAATGCCTCATTTGTAGTCCAGCGTTTCTTGCTAGAATGCCTCATTTGTAGTCAGTGTTTCTTGCTAGAATTCCAAATTTTCAGTCCAGTGTTTCTTGTAAGAATGCCTCATTTGTAGTCCAGCCAGTCACTATGAAACACAATAGTTTACTCTTGGAATGTATCTCTATTGATGTTTATTATTGTTCACTCTTGCAATAAAAGAAAAACTGATACGCTCTGGTCTCCTGACTCACGTGTCTCAGTTTTTCAAGATGGTGGCTCGTTCGTAATTTATTTTCTTTCTCTTTTTCCACCAACAGTTTATAAAAACATGTTTCTGACAACATTTTAGCCAGGAAATAGGATATGCAATATGCTTGATCTGATCTGCAATGTCTAGTTTTACTGTTTGATCAGAACTTTGTGAACCAGGAAGTGCCGCAGCACAGGAGAGCAGCAGATAATTTGCATTTAAAGAGACAGAAGCCAAAAGTGTCTGTTTGAGGCTGACTGATTCAATAGTACCCAGCTGCAGCTCCGGAGAACAGCGCTTACAAGCCCCCGCACATACAAGGCCGCACATAGCAACCCCTCGCTTCCATTGGCTGATTTTGGTCACGTGATTTTGGCACGTTGCACTGCGGGATTGATTGATTGATTGATTGAAAACTTTATGGTGACGTGATTTTGTGTCACGTTGCACGTTGCACTGCGGGATTGATTGATTGATTGATTGAAAACTTTATTAACAGATTAACAGATTGATTGATTGATTGAAAACTTTATTAACAGATTGTAGAATGGGTACACGTGACCTGACCGATTGATTGATTGATTGATTGATTGATTGATTGATTGATTGATTGAAAACTTTATTAACAGATTGCAGAATGGGTACAGTGACCGATTGATTGATTGATTGATTGATTTATTGATTGATTGATTTATTGATTGATTGATTGATTGAAAACTTTATTAACAGATTGCAGAATGGGTACAGTGACCGATTGATTGATTGATTTATTGATTGATTGATTTATTGATTGATTGATTGATTGAAAACTTTATTAACAGATTGCAGAATGCAGTACAGCTCAATACACACAATTGTTAAGGGGATGCAGACCATGCAGTACTGTTACATTTGTGACATACAGTAAATATATACAAGGGGGAGGGAACTGTACATTTATGATGAATTGAAAATGGGGGACCCTGATGTAAACAAGACGGAAGTCTTTCTCTGGTCTGCATCCCCTTAACAATTGTGTGTATTGAGCTGTACTGCAGATATATTTCAATTGCCTTACTTATTTACATAAGTATTATAGGCCTACAGCAGTATTGTACAGACAGTCTGTGTGAAGTCTGTGTGGTTATCCAGCTGCACAAAGGCAGAGCAAGAGGCTCTACAGAGGGTGGTGAAGGCGGCAGGCAGGATTGTCGGGACTCCTCTATCAAACATCACCTCCGTCTTCACCTCCCGCTGCCTCCACCGCTCCAAGTGTATCATCAAGGACCAGTCTCACCCAGCACATCACCTCTTTCAGCTCCTTCCCTCAGGGAGGAGATACCGGTCCATACATGCCAAGAGTTAAAGATTTAAGAACAGCTTTTTCCCCCAAGCAGTCAGACTGTTAAACGCTCATTGACTGACCCCTCACGTGCACCATGCACTTACCTGGACTTGATAATCACTGTTACCACTCATCATGCACTTTATTTAAAATATTCTGTTATGTACAGTGTTATATGTGTTTCATGTATGTATATATTGTACTACGGTCTGTGGGAGCTCCCCTGAAATTTCACTCACGGTCATATAAGAGTTTTAATGTAGACGGTTTTATTAATGAAATGTTGGGTATAAACTGGGAGGAGGTATGTTGTGAGGATGACCCAGAGGTTGCACTGGACTTATTTATGTCAGAAACAAATCAGCCCCATGGATAGATAGTAGCTTTTAATGAATTTTAATGAATGAGAGAGACATACTGTAGCCAAAAAAGCATCAGTGTGTTCCAGTTCTGCAGATGACAGACAAAAGTACCGTTCCTTACGTAATCAAGTCACAAAGTTAAATAAGGTGAGAAAAAGGGAATATTTTAAACCATGGTTATATGATGTGAGAAATGATGGTAAAAATCTATGGAATGTTTTAAATCAAATTATGGGTAGAAAATCCAATGTCTGTACACCTTTTGTTGAGTCATATGGAATTGTCCTAACCAAACCATGTGATATTGCCAACCATTTTAATGATTTTTATGCAAGTAAGATATCTCAGCTCAGGCAGGGAATGCACATCTCAAACAATACAAAATCAAATGACATAATTAAGAATATCATAATGAAAGATAAAGGGTGTACATTTGATTTTCAACAGGTTGAGGTTAGTGATATTGAAAGGTTACTCCAGGCTCTACCTGACAGCAAGTTAGCTGGCACAGACAACTTGGATAGTAAATTATTGAGAATTACTGCTACGATCATAGCAAGTCCAGTGTCATATTATTAATAGATGTATACAAGTGGGACTATGTCCAAAGATATGGAAGGAGGCTAAGGTTACTCCTTTACCCAAAGACTCCAAATCAGTTTTTAATGAGGGCAACTCCAGACCTAATATAGAAAATGTAATGTACATATACGTTGTATACATCTATTAATAATATGACACTGGACTTGCTATGATCGTAGCAGTAATTCTCAATAATTTACTATCCAAGTTGTCTGTGCCAGCTAACTTGCTGTCAGGTAGAGCCTGGAGTAACCTTTCAATATCACTAACCTCAACCTGTTGAAAATCAAATGTACACCATTTATCTTTCATTATGATATTCTTAATTATGTCATTTGATTTTGTATTGTTTGAGATGTGCATTCCCTGCCTGAGCTGAGATATCTTACTTGCATAAAAATCATTAAAATGGTTGGCAATATCACATGGTTTGGTTAGGACAATTCCATATGACTCAACAAAAGGTGTACAGACATTGGATTTTCTACCCATAATTTGATTTAAAACATTCCATAGATTTTTACCATCATTTCTCACATCATATAACCATGGTTTAAAATATTCCCTTTTTCTCACCTTATTTAACTTTGTGACTTGATTACGTAAGGAACGGTACTTTTGTCTGTCATCTGCAGAACTGGAACACACTGATGCTTTTTTGGCTACAGTATGTCTCTCTCATTCATTAAAATTCATTAAAAGCTACTATCTATCCATGGGGCTGATTTGTTTCTGACATAAATAAGTCCAGTGCAACCTCTGGGTCATCCTCACAACATACCTCCTCCCAGTTTATACCCAACATTTCATTAATAAAACCGTCTACATTAAAACTCTTATATGACCGTGAGTGAAATTTCAGGGGAGCTCCCACAGACCGTAGTACAATATATACATACATGAAACACATATAACACTGTACATAACAGAATATTTTAAATAAAGTGCATGATGAGTGGTAACAGTGATTATCAAGTCCAGGTAAGTGCATGGTGCACGTGAGGGGACAGTCAATGAGCGTTTAACAGTCTGACTGCTTGGGGGAAAAAGCTGTTCTTAAATCTTTAACTCTTGGCATGTATGGACCGGTATCTCCTCCCTGAGGGAAGGAGCTGAAAGAGGTGATGTGCTGGGTGAGACTGGTCCTTGATGATACACTTGGAGCGGTGGAGGCAGCGGGAGGTGAAGACGGAGGTGATGTTTGATAGAGGAGTCCCGACAATCCTGCCTGCCGCCTTCACCACCCTCTGTAGAGCCTCTTGCTCTGCCTTTGTGCAGCTGGATAACCACACAGACTTCACACAGACTGTCTGTACAATACTGCTGTAGGCCTATAATACTTATGTAAATAAGTAAGGCAATTGAAATATATCTGCAGTACAGCTCAATACACACAATTGTTAAGGGGATGCAGACCAGAGAAAGACTTCCGTCTTGTTTACATCAGGGTCCCCCATTTTCAATTCATCATAAATGTACAGTTCCCTCCCCCTTGTATATATTTACTGTATGTCACAAATGTAACAGTACTGCATGGTCTGCATCCCCTTAACAATTGTGTGTATTGAGCTGTACTGCATTCTGCAATCTGTTAATAAAGTTTTCAATCAATCAATCAATCAATAAATCAATCAATCAATAAATCAATCAATCAATCGGTCACTGTACCCATTCTGCAATCTGTTAATAAAGTTTTCAATCAATCAATCAATCAATAAATCAATCAATCAATAAATCAATCAATCAATCAATCAATCGGTCACTGTACCCATTCTGCAATCTGTTAATAAAGTTTTCAATCAATCAATCAATCAATCAATCAATCAATCGGTCAGGTCACGTGTACCCATTCTACAATCTGTTAATAAAGTTTTCAATCAATCAATCAATCTGTTAATCTGTTAATAAAGTTTTCAATCAATCAATCAATCAATCCCGCAGTGCAACGTGCAACGTGACACAAAATCACGTCACCATAAAGTTTTCAATCAATCAATCAATCAATCCCGCAGTGCAACGTGCCAAAATCACGTGACCAAAATCAGCCAATGGAAGCGAGGGGTTGCTATGTGCGGCCTTGTATGTGCGGGGGCTTGTAAGCGCTGTTCTCCGGAGCTGCAGCTGGAAGCATCTCGACTGATTGGTAACACAGCCTGCACAGCTGTAACTAGATGCTTTTTGACCATAAAAACATGCAAATGTTTATAAATAGACCACGAAATGGCCATAATATGGGCTCTTTATGAGAAGTCAGATGGACAGCCTGGTTGGCTGGCAGGAAGCAGCCGGCTGTATGCTCGTTTTGATTGGTTGTAATTATGATCTACTGCTGAACCTCGGACATAATCGCTGACTGGGCGGTGGTGGTGGTGGTGTGTGTGTGTGTGTGTGTGTGTGTGTGTGTGTGTGTGTGTGTGTGTGTGTGTGTGTGTGTGTGTGTGTGTGTGTGTGTGTGTGTGTGCATGTGTGACTATGTGTGTAAGTATGTGTGTGTGCATACTGTACGTATGTGTGTGTGTGCACGCGTGTGATTGAGTATATGTACGAATGTATATACTCCTGTGTGTCTGTGTCTGTGTCAGTTTTAATGTGTGTGATAATGTGGGTGTCGTAGTTGGGTGTGTGTGTGTGTGTGTGTGTGTGTGTGTGTGTGTGTGTGTGTGTGTGTGTGTGTGTGTGTGTGTGTGTGTGTGTGTGTGTGTGTGTGTGTGTGTGTGTGTGTGTGTGTGTGTGTGTGTGTGTGTGTGTGTGTGTGTGTGTGTGTGTGTGTGTGTGTGTGTGTGTTTGTATGTGTATACAGTGTACTTGTACTGGTATACGTAACTATATACGCCATCTTTGGTTTATTCCGGGGGGGCCGAGGTCTGTGTATTTCCCGTGGGCTGCTCATGGAAGTAGGGGGGAGACCCCCCACCCCCCACCCCCACCCACCCAGTCTCATTTCTTCCTTGTCCTCTAGTTCGTAAGGGGAGAAGCGGAAAGTCTGGGGTCTTAAGCAGTGAAGTGTAGTGCTGTGTGTTATTGACATTCGCGTCGGGTGGTGTTCGTACGACTATGAATGTTAAGCAGCTTGTTTGAGATGCCACCTGCTCTTCACTCTGCCCCAGCAGAAACACACAGCAGCCAGCAGCAAGCAAGCCTTTTATCCGCAGCATAAAAGTTCACATGTTGAGGATTTTTATTGATGTATTTCATTATGTTTGTGTGTGTGTGTTTAATTCTACTACAGTTAATTCTATAAAGCAATCTGATTGGCTGATAGCTGTGTTACTATAACATCGTGACTAGGAGTTGCCTAGGAGCACATACTGTATATAGACAGCTGAATTAACTCTCATCAAAACTCAGTGTTTTAGTATAAAATCAAATATGTATATCTATATATATATAATTTTTTTTTTAATGGCGGTTGTATAAAAGCACTAGAACATGTGAAATTGTGTGTTATAGTAAATATCATTACGACTTTGATGATCTACGACGTTATTAACTATAAGATTTGGCAGGTGGGGGAACCCTAAGTCTTGGTGTAGTGGTGCGCGGGGGAGGGGGGGGTTGAATGACTCACCTTAAAATAACTAAAAGAATTGTTGTCTTTATGGACAGGCTATGATCTCTGGTGAACTTGTTGTCTTTATGGACAGGCTATGATCTCTGGTGAACTTGTTGTCTTTATGGACAGGTCATGCTGTGATCTCTGGTGAACTTGTTGTCTTTCTGGACAGGTCATGCTGTGATCTCTGGTGAACTTGTTGTCTTTCTGGACAGGCTGTGATCTCTGGTGAACTTGTTGTCTTTATGGACAGGTCATGCTGTGATCTCTGGTGAACTTGTTGTCTTTATGGACAGGCTATGCTGTGATCTCTGGTGAACTTGTTGTCTTTATGGACAGGCAATGCTGTGCTGCTGCTCTCTACAATAATGGACAGATGTTACATGGGTTATCATCATACTAGCATGGCTGCTTTCCAACCCCTAGCCATAGTAGAAAAGTGGAATTTGGCAAGTGATACTAAAGAGCATCATCAGCTTAAACTCACATTGATGACTGCTACCCTTGACCTAACCTAAGAGAGACCATGAATACCACAGCCTGCCCTGCACCAGGCCAAGTTAGTCCATTATTGTAAACTTTACCACAATACTGCAAACCTCCCAGTTCCATAGCCTATAATTGAATGTATTGTCAAAGACATTCCCCAATATGAATTAACCAGATAATTTCATATCATCATGTCCACTGTCAGATTAAAAAAATCTTAAATGAATGATATTACTTGTAGTTGAGTCATTTGCTGATCAGTCCTGACTCCTAATGGTTTAACTAAAGCCAGAACCCAGATGCAGACACAAACAGGCAGAGACGATGTTGAATCAGAGAAAACCCAAATGGCGGGTATATTTTTTTGGAAAAGGGAGAATACGGTAACCAGGTCCTTGGTCCAGGGAGTGGGCAAGTAGCAGGGATAGTCAGACGAGCGGGGGGTCGTAGCCAGGAGCGGGTTCTCGGACGGTCCGGGGAATTGTGGTGGATAGTAGCCGAAGCCGTAATAACTTACTCAATGGAGATCCGTTTGCCTGATTACTTTTACCAACGGATTTCCAGTTCCGCGTTCGCGTTCTGCGCTCTGATTGGCCACTGACGTTTCTGATCGCGCCAATCGTGTGACGCCTGTTTCTTTCACCGGTTAAGCTTAGGCACTTTTTCGAAGTTGGTTAAGGTTATAGTTTGTCTTAGAGCAGGGCGATAGAACACCAGCCCTGATTCCATACTCTAACCTTAACCAACTTCGAAAGAGTCGCCTAAGCTTAACCAGTGATAAACTAGGCGTTAGGTAGTTTGCTGCTGTTCGAGGCGGAAAAGGAGCGCGTCACGAGATTAGGCGCACATGTCACATGACCAGAAACGTCAGTGGCCAATCAGATCACACCAGAAACGTCAGTGGCCAATCAGATCGCAGAATGCGAACGCGGAACTGGAAATCCGTTGGTACAAAACTAGACGCGATCCGGTTAATATCATTTATTAACTCAGAATGAAAGTATCAAATACAAAATAGTCAGAGAATGGCTGAAAGGCTTTCACGTCAAGGTTACTAGCTAGGAGAGCCCTCATTTATCAACAATTCTTAGAAAGTGTTCTATTTTAGTACTTAAGCACATCATTTAGAATGTGTGTACACACAGAAATATCGGGATTTAACAACCGTGCGTACACGGGTCCTACGCACACTCCGTATTGATAAATACCATTCGTCCTTACCGTCAATGCTCGTGCATGATTATCCATATATGGTCATGAAACACCCCCATGGGATGTGAAATAATGGACTAACCCGAGCGAACTCTGAGAAACTTCACTGAGAGGGAGATTGTTCACGGAGGTCTAAGCAACTAATTTAACACGCTGGCGAACCAAGAAGACACAACGCGTATTATGGGAGAAATACAATCTATTTTGTTGTCGGTATTAGGTATAGCCTATATAAATTATATATGCATAGCCTACATTATGCAACAGTAATTTGCACATAATGCAGCATGGCACAGACATGTCACACGGAGCCCCGCAATGCCTGCATTGTCCTTGTATCTTATATCTTTACATCTCCTCGCTGACGGACCCATGTATAGCCTATATCATATTCATATATGTCTCCAGGGAATCGTGGGGCTCGGAAAAGAAAGGGAACCCCTGCTATAGCCTATATTTTATAAGCTATTTTATTTACAGTAGTCTATTTATGATTTGTTTCCATAGCCGGTCGTTATGCTGTGGCTGGATGGGTCGGTATTAACACTTTAATCGCCGGGGTTAAATTCATAATTTACCATCCCTCGCCAGCCCTATTTAACATGGAGAAGTTCCCCTTCTTTGCAGGGCTATAACCTTTTAAATTCTATTGCTAAATTGCCATTATTATGGCCCATTCAATGTCCTATATGTATTGTTCAGGGTGTAGCAACGTTAAACTTTTTCATTCACATATTCATACTAAAATATGGTCTAAAGTATAAGTATGTTTTTATCGTTTTCTGCAGCTTTCTTCAGAACGTGATTTATAGCCCTAAATGCATTATATTGATGATCAAATACAGTTTGGTAGGAATCTGTGCGAGATAAAAAATGTCAAATGGACGTGCTTCTAGAAGTTTCTACGTATCATCTGATGATGACTGGATGGGCGGGGGATCGTTTATAATTCCGTGGGCAGCGTTAGATGATTCATCCAGAGTGGGTCATATGTTCATCAGATCAGTTAGTATAGAAGACGTTAGAAAATAACGCTGAATCTTACCGTGGCTTCCTCGCGCCGCTGGCAGATGAGCGTGGAACAGAATTTTTTCTATTATGGGATGTAGAAATGCCCGATCCATTTCCAGGTTGTATAATAGTATATACGTCCAAATCATGTTGTTTTTTCGAGTTATTTGCACCGATTGATGTTCACTGTATCAAGACGGAGTCTCTCTAACGATAGCGAGTGGCCGGACCACATATGGATGAGCACTACCGGTTCAAAGGTGAATTTCCAGTTGGCGATCTGCCGATCGGCCACCAAATGGCGCTCTTGAACCGCTAGAGAGTTGAGAGGAGATCAGCAGTGTGTCTCAGGGCTCCGGAAAGGAAATATGATTTCGATGACAGATTTTTGAAATATTGACATCAAAGACGAGTTACGGCGTCTTCGGCAGAATGAGCATGGCTAGGAAAGACGAGTTCCGGCGTTTTCGGCGATTAAAGTGTTAATGAAGCTGATAGGAGACTGCTTCTCGGCTATACGAATTAAAGCCACGATTGAAAATAATGTACTTCCTTCTTGACAATAGCATATACTATAACAATAATACGAGAGCATATACAAGAACAATGAATCTCACTGCCATGTATGATGTAGCCTACGCCATGTGTAGCCTGCCTATATGTGATCAATAAAAACGCGAACTTGAATCCCATCATCATATTTATATGTTGTGTGTCTACTATGTTTGTTACTTTGTTACCCCCCCCCCCTATCTATGTAAAGCGACCTTGGGTCTCTTGAAAGGCGCTATATAAAATGAAGCTATTATTATTATTGTTATTATTATTATTATCACGTCTGTGCGCGGAGCTAAAAAAAAATACTCTTTTGTTTGAGTCTCAGACTAGTTTCAACGGAGGTAATCTATTCTAACCAACAAATTGAAGTAGAAAGCATTTCGTTGTGGCCAATTATTACTATCTAAAATGTAATAATTGTGGAATATTACTGTAATGAGCTGTATGTGTATGATCCAAGCGTCCTATGATCCTCATAGGAGCATAACAGAAAAAAGCATTCCATGTGAAGGTATTCTGTATCTTTGCATGTCAACTAATAAAGAAACTTGAATCTTATTTGGAAACATGACACACAAAATAATAGTATTTCGCTTTTTATTTTAAACAATATTTAATCGCGTTTGGAGGTGGGTGTTCTGTGTCTGCCCCCCCCCAGGCAGGCCAACCTCTTGTTCGCGCGTGAGCCCGTTATAATTACACTGTCGCTATCTTTTTTTTTTTTTTTTACTTTGACCAGTCAGCTGGTTCTTTTAGCGTTTATCGCTTTTTCATCGCATTCATACTTGGTCAAGTTCGACCGACAGAAGCAGGCTGAAAGGGTTCAGATGGGGGGGAAGACACTCTGGGAAAGGCACGGCTGCCGTCCGGGATTCGAACGCGCTCAGCCCCAGATCCGTGACGAGCATGGTTGTCCACAGCGCTGAAATAGCACTCGCGGTACGTGGTGAGCTACTGGAGCTCCCCGCACTGTCGCTATCTTACAATGAACTATAATGAACTGCGGTTCATACAGAAGTTGAACACGTCATTGTTGAAACTAATGCACGGAATCTTATTTCCGCGGTGCAATATTCAATATCCTACCACCGGGCGCCAGCTACGCATGCTATGCATGCTCCGAGCTGTGCGTATATACGCACAAAGTCAAGCACAAGTTCAAATTGATAAGTCCCACACTTTGCTTAGAAATGATCGTACACAGGGGTTACGCACATATCTGTGCAAGTGTGCATACGCAACGTTGATAAATGAGGGCCCAGGGGAAGAAGGTGGGGGGGGGGAAAGCAGCACTCTTGTGACAGGTTACAATCTGGTTACCTCCCTCCCTCCCGCCACGGCGCGACGATGCCTTGTGTTACTACTTAGTGTTGTTGCTGCCGACTATCGCATACAGCGTCTCAGGCCTTCTGTAGATGACATGTGTCAACAAATGTACATGTCTGTTGAATTTATGCTGTGCCGTTGTTACTGTAAAAATGTAATGATTGTGATGTGTTATTATTAATGAGACGTTGAGCTGTATGTGTGTGTCACTGGAATTTCCCCAAGGGGATTAATAAAGTAATATCTTATCTTATCTTATATAGAAACACGCTTTTGAGTGGAGGGGCTCTTTAAGGTGCATTTCCTCTTATCGCTGCTGGCGGGACAAAACCTCATAACTCCATTTTATTTTTTATTTTACTCCATAGATCATCCTCCATATGTGTGTGTGAGTTTTACAAAGTTTAAACAATGGGAAAGCATTAAACCGATCATCTGTCTAAACCTCCTAACTCTATTCACCCTCAAATCTGTTTTTTCATCTGCTGAAAAGTTGGGTTTTTGGAGTTATGAGGTTTTGTCCCGCCAGCAGCGTTATGCAAAGACAAAGTATGGCAATTCTGAGGTGGAGTTTCACCAGAATGGAGGAAGATGACGCTCATCCAACAAGAGAGGGATGGGTGCTGAGTCTGCTGACTAATTGGATAACACTAATGAAAAACGCCATTTGAGTGAATAGAGAGAAAGAGAGAGATGAGGAGATAATTTACAGTGATATTGACTCTTGAATTGAACAGTTCTATTGAAATGACAATAATATACTGATATATTGAAACCTGCCAGTAAGGCCCAGTGAATTGGGGGGGGGGGGGGGGGGGGGGGGGGATTAGCAGAGAGGAAGCTAGTGAATAGGAGCCATGAAGGGGAACTCACCCACACACACAAGAGGGACGACACTAATCCTATGTTTGCTGCTTATGCCTCTTCACATAATCTCCCTCCCCTTCTCTCTCTCCTCTTCTCCTTTTCCACCACCACCACCCCTCTCCTCTGCAACTGCCTTCCCCTCATCTTCCTCCCACCCCTCCCCTTCTTTCTCTTTCTTAATTCCCATCCCGCCGCCTCCTCCCGTTCGCCATTGCTTTTCCTACTCTCTCCTCTCATCCTTCCTCCTCCCCATCAAGCCTTCTGCCCCTTCACCTCTCTTCTTCTCCTCCTCCTCCTCCTCCTACCCCCCCTCTTCCTGCCTTCCTCTTGCTGTCAGTGTTTTCGTCCTGCCTGGCCTCTCCTGCTTGTGCAGGCATTACAGGCTTATATTGGGTATTTAATTTAATTTCAAACTTTTATTTCAACTCATAAGACACTTTTCAGAGACGACAAGCTTACAAAACAAGCAATTTCATACATATAGGCATAATAAATAGTCGACCCCCCCCCCCATATTTTTAAATGCAGCAAAAGAAGAAAGAACCTTCAGCTTCAGAGTCAGTTGATGGACATTCCAGGTGTTGGAAGCATCAAAGGAAAAAGCAGTTTTTCCTAGTTCAGAGCAAACTGGAGGAACCCTAAGAAGCAAGTAGAAATTCCATTCCAACTGTGTTGTGATATAATGGGGACATTTACCAATAAGGATTTTAAAAATAAACAAATACCAATGATAGTTACACTGTGGTATCATTGACTTGAAAAACTATGTAATCTCAAATACTGTGTGAAACTGACGACAGCTGAAATGCCAGATAACAGGTTGGAACAGCAGAAACAGGAACGTAAGGTTATGAATATAACCAAGTTCTATGAATACTGGTGACGCTCAGCGTCATCTGCACTAACCTCACTTCGTGCACATGCACTGAATAAAAATCCACAATGTACCTTTACATACCAACATTCGTCTGGCCACACACCTATCCGCTACCTTCATAAGCAGGTGTGTGGTCACCTACTCGCCTCCTTCCCAATCTTTCGCCACAAGGCGAGATCAAAGGCCGCAGTGGCGTCCCGACGCTGAGCGTCACCAGTATTCATAGAACTTGGTTATATTGATAACCTTACGTTCTATATCATACTGGCTGCCGCTCAGCGTCATCTGCACTACAGGAGCTGAGCGGGAGCCTGAAGCTCGACAAATGTACCCCACTGAGGCCCCCCATAACCATCAGAACTGGGGAGGACCGAGCCCCCCCGACCCTCCCTAATGGAGGATACCCCCCCTATTGGAGGACGGGAGGGAGACAGATCCGACCGTGCGAAGAGAAACTTGAGCAACTCAACGCACAGGGTGAGCAGACCGTGGCTTGACCCCACGACTACGCACACGCACAACCCGCATGCCACCAGGGAACGAACGGAAGGAACAAACCTCGTTACCGCCCCCAAAATCACGTGGTCGAGAGCAAACTCAACCCCGTGGCAAGGCCGTAGCAGCGGAGCGCGAAGGAAGACCCAGACCCACTGAAGGGACTGGATCCCCCGGAAAAAGGGGGCCCGGAGAGGTCAATGACGCCACAGCATCAAGACCTCACCAGGCGGTCACTTAGTGACACCGCCCCCCACATCGCCAGCGTATTCGGACAGGGCCCCTCCAAGAGCGGGCCCTTCCCCCCACTAGTACGCCGCCTGGCACACTGAACCTGGCAAACTCAGGCAGTCAGCATGGCTGTAACTTGAAGCACTCAAAAGGCTACACTACAGCGGAAGCAGGCAGCGCACCGGGGAGACGACCCCAGAGGGGGTCGATCCCTTAAACCAGGCAGCAGGCATTTGACCCGAGCCTGGAGCACTGCGGACGAGACAGGCGCCAAAGGGGTCAACTGAAAACAGCACCCCGGCGGAAGGGGCGTATGCTGGCATTGTTGTGCACCATGACAAAGCCTCCACCAAAAAACCCAGACAGAGAAGCTGACACGATTGGCAGGCGTCATGAACGTGCAGGGGCACACTCAACCGGGTAACCCAGGAGTTGACTCTGCTCCAACACACCAGGGAATCAACCACCCTCTTGGTACCACATGCAGTGGTTGTTCCTATAACCCCTCAAGAAAAAACTCCAAAACACACCTGCGGGTATACACTGGCTACACCGCAGTACAAGTGTTTCAGTTTTCAAAAAAGGGTTATTCCAGGCCTACGGGTCGACGAAACACAACTTTGGACCGGGCCCGGCGGCTCGGGAAGCACACAGGGCTACCAGAGGAGGTCCATAAGACCACCCCAACAGCCCCCCCTTCGCCATGCGTGAGAGAGGAGCGAAAAGAATGGAGAACCAGCCCCTTCATGATAGCGCAGGGTACAACATGTACCCAACAAAGGGTCTCCATAACGCCCAACCCTGTGACACCCGGGCCGACCCGGCATTTTTTCCCCCGAAAAAAGCACAAGTCCCTCAGGGTACCAGAACAGCAGATCTGCGTCCCCGGCGGACAACGGGTTAACTGACCTGGACCAGCGTGACCAGAACCAGTCCCGTGACATCCCCACTCCAAGAGAGGGGGTAGGTACGCGTGTCGATCTAAAACATGAAAAGAGGGCGCCACCCAGACGGTCCCATTCGTACCGCGCTCAGTGGCCCACCCCAAGGGCGTGAGACCCCTCTACCTATGTTTTGATCTATTCCGTTAACATCCCCCAGATATGAACGAGAATCCGTCGAGACCTAGTTACAGGCGCTCGGAAGAGAAAACCTCCATCCCAGTTGCCCTATAAAAACGGTTTTAATAACGAGCAACCAAGGCGTACCAGCCTCATGCGTGATTCTTATCAGAAACACCCCGAGCCAGCACTATGTACGCGTCGAGACCCAAACACATCAATGGATAGTCTAACCAGACACCAGACATTGGTCCTTCAAGTCGCCTGGGAGAACGACAAGGAGTTGTTGAGCTTCATATTCTTCGCTCTTTTTATTAAAAAGAAAGAAACACCGACTGACATGAATCCCACGTGACGCGGCCGAGGGTAAATTTTTTTTACATTCTTACATCCTGCCACCCTCACCACAGAGAGGAGACGGGAATCCTCAGAGAGACTTCCCACGTGAGCCACAGATTGAAAAGTCACGGTAACATTGAGCCATGTGACCAACAGACTCAAGTTACATGTATATTGAGCGTAGCAGAACAGTAAGTTCCTACTCTCTGCCCCGACAACTTGACAATGACAGACCCTACATACGGGTCTGAAAAAACTCACGGAAATGCATGCTAGCCACAGACAAGTCTGTGAACAGGGTTTATAACAAGGTCAAAGTTATGTATGTGTGAACCCGACACCCGTGTTTATGTTGCAAGACACAGAAAATCTGATAGAGAGAGAGAGCGGCCTGAACCGCGGTACCTTTACACACACAAGCATTACTGCAGACCAACACAACAGTGTTGCGGCTCAATATCACTGTTTAAGCAACAGAGCACACAACTAACCTCTACCTTTATGTGAAGACCTAACCTTCAGGTCGAGGCAGAAAAAACCTTTTTCAACCGAGTGTAAGCTGCAGGCCTTGCTTAAGCTCTAACATGAAATGTAGTGACCAACAAGACTTAAAATCTAGCCCTTCTATCAAACCCACACTAGCGAAAGGTTCACACATCGTATCCCCATCATATGTTAGTGAATAAACACACAGTTTGTAACAAAAAATACAGTCCCTCCCAGGAGGGACTTTTTATTTCTCTTAACAAAATCATATGTTGGGCCGGGAAGGGAACAGGGGGGACCACAGAGGGAAAAAAGTCACTTTCAGCGACGCCTGCCACGAGCCACTCGGGACTTGCCACCATCCAGGTTGCCTGTGGTGCTTTTTTCATATTGCTAGGTTTTTAGTGAGTTTTTCCTTCGCTGGGGTATGTCTGGGAGTGTTGCATTTACTTATTTTGGATTTCATGGTGTTTTTTTTTGTTCTTGATTCATTGTGATGTTCTTCTTGACTTTTTTAAAGAAGACTTGTCCGGCCCATGGGGACATTAACGTGTGATTTCGGGCCTTACAAATACATTTGATTTGATATAAATGCAGCCATTTACCATTTAGTTGAGATATGCTGACATGCTGGTGCTCTAGTGGGCCATCGAGTGGCTCAATGTTATCTAGAGCACCTTTAACCTTTATTTACCCAGGGTAGGTTCACTGAAGACGGACCCTTTATTTACCAGGGTCGAAATGTTGAGCATGGATGCTCTTTTTACGTCCTGCTTCTGTTACAATCCGTTTCTCGCCTCCATCCGAAGTCCCTTCATGAACAATCATGTGCCACTCATAGACAATCCTCTGCTGCCATCCTGTGGGCTATTCCCGCTATTGCAGCTATTTCCTGTACTCCTCTTCAATCTGTCTGTTATCTGCCTGTCTGTCATTATTGCCCTGCTCCCTGTCTTAGTGTCTTTGCCTGTGCTCCTGCTATCTGTGATGTTCCCTATTATCTAGTCCAGTGTTCTCTCCTGTATGTATCTATTGTATTGAGATCTAGTCTGTCCTGTATTTAGTCTTGTTGTGTTCTAGTCTGTCCCCCCCAGCTGTTGCCCCTTGTAATCATTGTGTCCTTATTTATACCTGCCTGTTCAGTGTTTC
This sequence comes from Notolepis coatsorum, assembly GCF_963971535.1. Taxonomy (NCBI): domain Eukaryota; kingdom Metazoa; phylum Chordata; class Actinopteri; order Aulopiformes; family Paralepididae; genus Notolepis; species Notolepis coatsorum. The sequence goes on along the minus strand of NC_140167.1, from coordinate 65,685,243 downwards.
CGGTGTGGTGTCATTGTTCTGTTTACCCCGTGTACCTTGTGTCATAATCACAGCACGGGCATACTTCATTCCCCCTCCTTTTCCCCTCACGTCCTCCACACGCTCCTCTTCATCCCCCTCTCCATCCACTGCACACTCCTCCTCATCCTCTCCTTCTACATCCACCCCTCCCTTTACCCTCATATGCCCAGCTGTACTCCATCCCCCTAATTCGCACGCGGTCAGGCACCCCACTCTCCACAGCTGCACTCAATCCTTCCCTGATGGGGGGACTACTTCTACCCCTCGACGCTGACCAGAAGCTGTCGTGGTATTAATTACCACTACCCAGGTACGACGTCTCTGCCTAAAGCTCTGCTGGATTCCAACCTTGTATTTGCCTACTCTAACCTGTTTCTCTCCTGTGCCCCAAAGGACCGCCGTCCCTGCCTGGACGTCTCCTGTCCCCGAAGAGGAACACTTGTTCTCCCGCTGCAGCCCAGCAGCTTCCAAGACAAGCACAAGGACCGCTTGCTCGCTCGCTGCCGCCACGGCAGCCACAAGACAGAACATAACCCTGTTCTATTTCCCCCCAATTCCTGTGTTGCTCATTTGACAATTAAACACCCTTGAAACCGCTCCTATCTCCTCTCGTGTATTCAGCAATTGGGCTGTGCTCCAGACCCCAGTTCTCACAGAATACCACGACCTAACGATGACAGCACCAGCTGTACACGAGACTGAGGAATGGAAGAAGTTTCAGAAGCAGTCTGTGAGTATCATCAACGGCCAGACCGCCCGGGTCGACCAACTCGCTCACTCCCTAGACGCCGTCACGGCGCAGCTGGCCGCTCTCGCCCTCGACTCCGTTGAGCGAGAAATACAGTATCTCCATATCGAGGCACACTTGGCACAGCAGGGCCTACCAGCCGGTACCCCCGCTGCACCAAGCCCCCCGCATAGAGAACCCCCTGTCCCCGCACCAGAGCGTTACGACGGAAGCGTCTCCAAATGCTGTGCGTTTTTATTCCAGTGCTCGTTAGTGTTTGAACAACAACCTCACATGTTTCACAGCGATAGGTCTAAGGTAGCTTACCTGTCGGCTCTGCTCACAGGCGCGGCGTTGAAATGGGCCACCGCTCTCCACTTTAACAATTCCTTCCTCTGCAATTCGTACTCCGAGTACGTCGACGACATGCGTAAAGTGTTTGACCACCCTCCAGATGGCTCAGAGGGCGCCTCCGGCTTGTTTTCGATCCGCCAGGGAAGTCGCAGCGTAAGCGAATACGCTATCGAGTTCCACATCCTCGCCGCCGGCTCCGACTGGGGGGACACACCGTTGCGAGGCGCATTCCGCCAGGGCTTGAGCGACGCTATAAAAGACGAGCTTGCGTCCAAAGAAAGACCCACCTCCCTGAGCGAGCTAATCCATTTGGCCAGGGAACTGGACCTGCGTCTTCGGGAATGTCGTCGAGAGAAGGCTAGCACCGCTCGTTCGCCTATACCCGGTCCGCCTCGTCGCGCCGCCCGCGCTGAAGAAAATAGTTCCTCCGAGCCCATGGATCTCGACCGCTCACGTCTCCCCCCAGCGAACGCCGACACAGGCTCGCTACAGGTGCATGCCTGTACTGCGGTCAAACAGGTCACTCCGTTGCCTCATGCTCGCTTCGCCCAAACACGGGGCTCGACAGTAGCGCTGGGCGTCTGTTCGAGTCTTGATATCGCTCCCAGCTCCGGCCCAAACATGCTATTCCGCGCCGCGCTGTGTCTGAATAACCAATCACTCCCGTTATCCGCCCTGGTTGACTCAGGGGCAGACGAGAACCTCATCGACGCCGGAGTAGTCTCCCGTTACAACATCGCTACTGACGCCTTGCCGATACCCCGTGACGCCCGGGGGTTAAACGGGAAACTTCTCACACGGATTACTCGCCACACCGTACCCCTCCGCCTTCTGCTATCCGGGAATCACAGCGAGAATATTCGGTTTCACGTTACCAACTCTCCCCACAATCCCATTGTCCTGGGCATGCCTTGGCTCAAGTTACACAATCCCGTTATCAATTGGCCTACCGGCCTGGTGACCAGCTGGAGCGCCCACTGTCACGTCGCTTGTCTGCAGTCGGCTCGGCCGCCACTAGAGGGCGCCGGTTCGCACCCCCCCCAATGAGAACATTGATCTGTCTGCAATTCCGCCGGCCTACCATGATTTAAAAGCGGTTTTCAGCAAACAACAGGCTCTCTCCCTGCCTCCTCATCGCCAATATGACTGTGCCATTGATTTACTCCCCGGAGCGCCACTCCCCGCTAGTCGCCTGTTCAACCTCTCGCGCCCAGAGAGAGAATCAATGGAGAAGTACGTCCACGAATCCTTGGCCTCGGGCATAATCACCCCCTCCTCCTCGGCGCAGGATTCTTCTTCGTTTCCAAGAAGGATCGTTCCCTTCGCCCCTGTATCGACTACCGGGGCCTCAACAACATCACGGTAAAAAACAAGTACCCCCTGCCTTTAATCGACTCTGCTTTTGAGCCCCTGCAAGGTGCCACCATCTTCACAAAACTGGACCTCAGGAACGCCTATCACCATGTCCGCATGCGGGAGGGAGACGAGTGGAAGACGGCCTTCAAGACACCACTCGGCCACTTCGAGTACAAGGTAATGCCCTTTGGACTGACCAACGCCCCTGCTGTCTTCCAGGCCCTCGTCAATGACGTTCTCCGTGATGTACTCCACCGCTCCGTTTTCGTCTACTTAGACGACATCCTGATCTTCTCCCGCTCCATGGAGGAGCATGTCCAGCACGTCCGCCGGGTCCTCCAGCGTCTTCTGGAGAACAAGCTGTTCGTCAAGGCAGAGAAGTGTGAGTTCCACGTCTCCTCCATCGGCTTCCTCGGCTACATCATTGAGGGCGGCAAGATCCGGGCGGACCCCGAGAAGATCAGAGCGGTGTCCGACTGGCCCCGTCCCACCAACGTCAAAAAGCTCCAACGCTTCCTGGGGTTTGCCAACTTTTATCGGCGCTTCATCAGGGACTACAGCCTGGTCGCGGCGCCCCTCACCCAACTCACCTCGCCTTCCGTGCCCTTCGTCTGGTCCGACGCAGTGGACTCCGCCTTCGCCGAGCTGCGCCGGCGCTTCACCACCGCTCCCATCCTCGTCCAGCCGGACACGTCCCGCCAGTTCGTGGTGGAGGTGGACGCCTCCTGCACCGGAGTGGGGGCGGTTCTTTCCCAACGCTCCGCCACCGACCAGAAGCTGCACCCCTGCGCCTTCTTCTCACGCCGCCTAACCCCAGCCAAGGTCAACTACGACATCGGGAACATGGAGCTCCTGGCGGTCAAGCTAGCCCTGGAGGAATGGAGGCACTGGCTGGCGGGATCGGAGGTCCCCTTCCTGATTTGGACGGACCACAAGAACCTCGCCTACGTCTCAACGGCCAAGCGCCTGAACTCTTGCCAGGCTCGCTGGGCGCTGTTCTTCGCTAGGTTTAAATTTACCCTGACCTACCGGCCTGGTTCCAAGAACACCAAGCCAGACGCCCTCTCCCGGCAGTTCGTCCCCGAGGAGGGTCCCACACACCCCGACACCATCCTCTCCACTTCCTGTCTGGTGGCCACCGCCACCTGGGAGATCCAGTCCATCGTCAGGGAGGCACAGCGTGCCCAGCCGGACCCAGGTAACGGTCCACCTAACCGGCTTTTTGTCCCTGACCTTGTCTGCTCCCAGGTGCTTGAGTGGGTTCACGCTTCCCGGTTCGCGTGCCACCCGGGGATCGACCGGACACTATCCCTGCTGAAGAGGCACTTCTGGTGGGTCACCATGAGAGAGGACACCCACGCTTTCGTCCTGGCGTGCACCGTCTGTGCTCGTGCGAAGGCCTCCCATCGACCGCCCGCCGGGCTCCTTCGTCCGCTCCCTGTCCCCGGTCGGCCCTGGTCGCACGTCGCCCTGGACTTCGTCACCGGCCTTCCCCTCTCACACGGTAACACAGCCATCCTCACCATTGTTGACCGTTTCTCAAAGGCTGTGAACTTCGTTGCTCTTCCCAAACTCCCCTCTGCTGCAGAGACTGCTGACCTGATGGTACTCCACATCTTCCGACTCCATGGGATCCCGGAAGACATCGTCTCCGACAGGGGCCCTCAGTTCATATCCCAGGTCTGGAGGGCCTTCTGTCGGGCTCTGGGGGCCACGGTCAGCCTCTCCTCCGGGTTCCACCCACAGACCAACGGCCAGTCGGAGCGGGCCAACCAGGTGCCATGGGTCGAATACGCCCACAATTCCCTGTCTTCGGCGGCCACAGGTCAGTCCCCCTTCGAGTCATCTTTGGGCTACCAACCCCCGCTGTTCCCTGCCCAGGAAGAGGAGATCGCAGTGACGTCGGTGCAAGACCATCTCCGTCGCTGCAGGACGATCTGGGAGGAGACGAGGGCTGCGCTGCTCCGCACTACGGACCAGAACCGGCGCTTCGCCGACCGCCACCGGACCCCGACTCCCGACTATGTACCAGGTCAGATGGTATGGCTCTCATCTCGGGACCTGCCACTCAAATCCGTCTCACGGAAACTAACCCCCCGTTTCGTGGGGCCCTACAAAATCCTGTCCCTCATAAATCCCTCTGTTGTCAAGCTCCAGCTCCCCCCCCATATGCGCATTCACCCTTCCTTCCATGTCTCCCAGCTCAAACCGGTGGTCTCCAGTCCCCTGTCTCGCCCTGCTCCAGAGCCCCCTCCTCTGCTGGTGATAGACGACCACCCGGCCTACGTGGTCCGGGAGTTGTTGGCCGTGCGGCGACGCGGCCGCGGCTTCCAGTACCTGGTCGACTGGGAGGGCTACGGCCCGGAGGAGCGGAGCTGGATCTCCCGGCCGATGATCCTGGACCCGGATCTCATCTGGGACTTTCATCGGGCTCACCCTGACAAGCCTGGGCCGCCGGGATGCGCCCGTAGAGGGGGGGGGTCCTGTCATAATCACAGCACGGGCATACTTCACTCCCCCTCCTTTTCCCCTCACGTCCTCCACACGCTCCTCTTCATCCCCCTCTCCATCCACTGCACACTCCTCCTCATCCTCTCCTTCTCCATCCACCCCTCCCTTTACCCTCATACGCCCAGCTGTACTCCATCCCCCTAATTCGCACGCGGTCAGGCACCCCACTCTCCACAGCTGCACTCAATCCTTCCCTGATGGGGGGACTACTTCTACCCCTCGACGCTGACCAGAAGCTGTCGTGGTATTAATTACCACTACCCAGGTACGACGTCTCTGCCTAAAGCTCTGCTGGATTCCAACCTTGTATTTGCCTACTCTAACCTGTTTCTCTCCTGTGCCCCAAAGGACCGCCGTCCCTGCCTGGACGTCTCCTGTCCCCGAAGAGGAACACTTGTTCTCCCGCTGCAGCCCAGCAGCTTCCAAGACAAGCACAAGGACCGCTTGCTCGCTCGCTGCCGCCACGGCAGCCACAAGACAGAACATAACCCCGTTCTATTTCCCCCTCAATTCCTGTGTTGCTCATTTGACAATTAAACACCCTTGAAACCGCTCCTATCTCCTCTCGTGTGTTCAGCAATTGGGCTGTGCTCCAGACCCCAGTTCTCACACCTTGTTTCCCATATCCTGTATTCCCAGTCTCTCGCTATTCTGTCGTGCTCCCCGTTATCCTGTCGTGTACCCTGTCGCTATGCCTGCCGTTCGCAGAATTCCCCTTTGTTCATTCAGATTGTAAATTTATTCTAGTGTTCTTGTTTTGTCGCTCTCAGTTCGTTCTAGCCCGTTTATGCTCTCCCTCTGTGCCAGCCCGGCTGCGCATTTTATGTTCCGTGCTTCCTGTATTACCGTTGTTACTGCTGCTCAGTAAAAGCCCTTCATTGTACTTCACTCCGTCAACTCTGCCTCGTCTCTGCTCGCTCACAATCGCTCACTGCAATTGGGTCCTACCACCACCACCACCATGTCAGATCTTAACAGCTTCACACTCACACTGTTCCATACAATCACACATGGGAGCTGCCCAGTACAACCACAGTCTGATACTGTTGACAACTGAGCAGCTCAACCATGGCAGTTGGCGGTTAAATGCCTTTCTCAAGGGCACTTCAGCAGTTGGCAGTTAGGAATGGGAGAGTTATTCATTAACTTTCCCGCCCAGATTCAAACTGGTGACCTTCCGGGTCACAAGCCCCCTACTCTAATCTTTAGGCCACCGCTGCCCCCTACCTTCTGGACCTGACGTTGCTCAAGGAATCAATGAGCTTCTCATCTCTCATCCTACCACCTTTTTATGTCCCATTGCTTCACCTCCTCTTCCTCCCCCCATCCCTTCTTCCCATTTTTCTTTCCTCTCTCACCATCACCCCTATCTCCTCCATTCTCCTCTCCCTTTCCCCTTATCCCTCTCTCTCTCTCTCTCTCTCTCTCTCTCTCTCTCTCTCTCTCTCTCTCTCTCCACCCTCCTCTTCTTCCCGTCCCTTCTCATTCTTCCCCTCCCTTCTCCCCAGTCACTCCTTGTTCCTCCCTTTACACCACCACTCCTCCTCCAAGCCCCTCCGTCCATCCTGTCATCTGCCTCCTCCCTGCTCCTCCTCTTCCGTTCCTCTTACTGCTCCTACTGTACGTTAATGACTTGAAGGCTGCCTGTTCATCCTGCCAACTCTTCCTCTATGCAGATAATTCGGCTCTACCTGTCTCAGATGAAGACGACTGGTATTGGCGAACACACTTATTAATACAAAAAATAAAATAAAATAAAAATAAGTAACTGTACTTACTGTAGATTGTACAGTAGATTTCAGTACAGTAGATTTCATTCACAGTTTTTGCTGCCCTGTAACAGGTACCTGGTGGTACTAAATCCAGATTTAACTCTGCCATTGGAAAGAGGAGATTTGGCCCGATCCATAGATGTATGACTTGGCTATAATAATTTATAGGCCTGATATTCTTTTTTTTTTTAGATTTTTTCTCTTTTTCTATTTTTTCTCCCATCCCAATTACCTGCTGTGCCAATTCTCCCCTCCCCTGTCTTGAACATTGCTCGCATATGCCCCCCACTGGCCGGTTGTAGGGAGGATAGAAGCCTTGCATCACGTGTCCCCTCTGATACACGAGGAGGCAGCCTGTCACATCTTTTCACCTGCCAGCGCGGACTCTCATTGGCGAGGTATAACGTGTGGGAGGCTCACACTACCCCCGCCATTTCCTGTCTCTGCTGTCCCCAACCGACCTGTAGGAGTCGCTGTCCACAACGTCCAGATTACCACCCATCGACTTCCACCCGCTAACTCTGCCAATTGAGTTAGTATGACTGGCCCAAGCCGGAGGCAACCCAGACAGCCGGAATCGAACCCAGTGTCTCTTGCATTGGTGACGAGTGCAATGTCCGCTGCGCCACCCAGCCGCTTAAGCCTGATATTCTATACTGTATCTACAAAAAAACCTGTAAATCATATGCCCTTTATTCATTTGCTTAGACTTTTAGTACACTTGATCTCAAGAAGGTGCTGAATGAGCTCAGTTGCGATTTTTCACTTTCGGTCAATGTTAGCATGGTGTTATTCACCGTCAAAGATGGGGAAGAAATTATTTATTAATAATTTATATTCTCCTTTGGTTCATTAAAATGTACTCATAGTAACAGACACAATAATTCTTACACTGGGAATACATTCCCTGAGGTCCATAGATGTCCCTAGACACCAAGAACATACAAATGGACCTCATAGGAGCGGAGCAATCTTCCATTTACTTGGGTATGTACTTTTAGGCACATTTTCAGAAAATATTACTAGGGCTTAAGAGGTTAATACTACGCTGTACATGCATCTGATGAGCACTATTACTCGGTAGTATTTATATATTTTATACCCAGTTTAATCACCTGTGCATTGTATGTTCCTATTGCACTTTACTGTTACATTTGTACTCTGGTTAGATGGCCTTATTTTCGTTGTAATATACTTGTGCTGTATAATGACAATAAATGTTCATCTAATCTAATCTAATTTAGCAAATTCAGGTGTACGAGAACGTGCTTTCAGTTTAAGAATGAGTGATGTTCTTCATTCAGGGGATCACAGCTGAGAACACTTTCGCCATTTACGAACACCTTTTCACACGGTCAGGCATCCGGAGGAGAACTTTATTTCTTTTTATGTTTTATTTTTTAATATTTTTTTAAACATAACATACAATTAGATATACAAGCATTAAGGGGAGACACTACAGGTGAATAGGGTAAACAAATTAACTAATAGATATCACAATGAAAATTCCCCAGTTGATTACTTATATTAAGACAAGACTTTTTTGTATTACAAGTTTTCTGAAATTGTATGTTTAAATATGCAAATGAGGCATTATCTACTTAAATATGCACTAATTTGCATATAATTCCAGGACAGAAATCTGAACATTGGATAAAGCCATTTTCAAAATTATAGTTTAATTTTGTTGACATATTAGAGCCAAAGGTTATTACAGAGGGGATTTTGGATATCTCTTTTTATCACTCCATAAATCAGAAAATACTCCATTCAGTCCATTTTTATGGTAAAATTCCATATTTCGCCATGTTTTTAGGAATAAAATGTGATATAAATCAGGGTATGAATGCGATATCAACAAACCCTTCTGTAAATACCTTCAGAACATAGATATGAATAGAACTGGAAGGTTTGGTGTATGTGAGTGCTACTGAAGTGGAGATTTCTTGCTCAGAGTATGAGGAAAAACTCTTAAAACTCATTTTTGGGAAAACGCCTTCAAAGTTCTGTATTGTAAAATGCCATACTTTTTTTTTAAACAGATATTTACAAACACAATACCTAATCAAACCATTAGTAATAGACAACCTAAACACATGCCTGATAACTGAATAATAATAATAATTTCTAGTTAATCAGTCAGTTACGCAGCCTCCACTGATGTACAGTGACGAGTGAATCTGGTAGTTGGTTTATGACGTTATACGAGTTAATCAGTCAGCAGCCTCCACTGATGTTATGACGTTACAAACGCGAAATAACATTATACATTATTATTATACAACACATCATTATGATATTGTCAGATGGCGTTGTCAGATGTGTAGAATTCACCTACTTACAATTATTTTCATATAAAATACAATGGTGAGTGAGAAATGTATCTCCAGTGATAAAACCCAGTGCTCACATGATGATACACAGCGTGGATGGGCTTTCAGGTGGAGGGAGAGGCATGCATGTACATAATTTCACCATAATCAAATACAGACATAATTGTGGATTATTGTACAATGGTCTTCTTACTGGCAGCAGAAAAGCATGATTTGTTTCTATACATATTTTTACTTTCAACTTTTTAGAAAGGTGTTCCACATGGCCCATGGGTGTAAAAAGAGAGCTTATTATTAATCAGTCAGCAGCCTCCACTGATGTTATGACGTTACAAACGCGAAATAACATTATACATTATGCTCCGCGAAATAACATTATACATTATGCTCCGCGCTTCATTCATTTCATTTGGGACCTCTGTCGCTTGCAGGGACCTCTGCCGCGCTCGCGGCAAAATGGGGCGGGGGGTCGTGGCCAATCAGAGAAAAGCTGAACACAAGTAGGTTGCCTTTAATATTCACGCCCCCCGGACCCCCACTTGGATAATCCATCCATTATCATTCGCTCCTAACCAGGCACTACAATTCATATGCTAGCTTTTATTCTCTCCACCACTTCTAACCACATTGCAATTTTGGTTTCACTGACACCTAAAATTCTTGCTGTAGATATTTCTAGATAAATCACGTCGAGATATGTAAGAACCCAAACCTTCCGACACATTTTTTCCGGTTGAAACCATCTTGATGCTATCAGCTTTTTAGCCGCTGTGATACCAGATAAAACTAATCTCTTTAGCTGTATAGGGACTGCAAACTCAAAAACATCATTCAACAGCAATACAGAGGGGTGTACAGGTATATTCAGAATTAAGAAATTTGATAATTGCTGGGACACTTCTTTCCAGAATATCTTAACTGGTGGGCAATCCCAGTACATGTGCATAAATGTACCCTCATCCCCATTTGTACATAAGGAGCATCTGGAGTCTTGTTTAAGTCCCATTCTGTTCAATCTTATAGGAGTCAGGTATGTCCTATGAATATAGTTAAGATTAATTTGTTGATGGTCCGGGTTACGTGACGCAAGTCGAACGTTTGCCCAGGCTTCTTGCCAATCAAAATTTATTTCCAGGTCTGGTATATCCCTCCTCCAGACTGAGTCTAGGGGGAGGATTCCATACGAGGACGTTAGTAATTGATGATAAAAATCTGATACAAAACCTCTCGATGTCTCTCTTTCATAGAAGAATTTGTGGTATCTGTGGTGTTCAATTGGTATCCTTAATGGGACTCCATGAGCCTTCAAACATACCAATAACTGTGCATAAAAATAATATGTGGAACTGGTGAGATACATTTTTTTATGTATGTCTTCATATCTACAAAAACCCTGTTTGTTGAAAACATCTCCTAATGTGTGTATGCCCTGCTTTTCCCATTTAGGGTATCTTATAGGTCGTTTTCCAATCAGGAGTGCATTGTTATTGGGTTATAATAGGGGAGTATGACTATGCCATTTATGTGGGTTAGAATATTTTTTTTGTGTTTCACGCCATATCCGGATCGCATGAGTAATAATGGGGCCAAATTTCAATTTGCATTGCTTAATTGATAATTTGGTGTATACTATGTCCTGCAGTCTATGTGGTGCTACTATATTTACTTCTAAATTTCTCCAGGATACTGATGCTTGGGAATCAAACCAGGTTGTCAGTGGTCTTAAAGTGTACGCCTTAAAATAGTGGTAAAAATCTGGAAATGCCATACCTCCATCGGCTTTGTTTCTCTGTGCGGTGGATCTTTTTATACTTGGAGGTTTGTTATTCCAAATAAATGTGTATGCGGTAGAGTGTAATTTTTTCCAGTAACCATCTGGAGGGGGTAACGGTAGCATTGAGCTAATGAAGTTGATTCTAGGTAGGACATCCATCTTAACTATTGATACCCGTGCCTGTACTGAGTTTTTAAGTTTTGACCACCTGTCAAAGTCGTATTTGATCTTATCTTGGATTTTTATGTAATTGTACTTCACCGTTTGGCTTATAGTAGGGAATACTTCAACTCCCAAACATCTGAAGTGTTTAACCATTGGTATTTCTTCTGGAAGGAGTATATTTTTTGCAGGGGCATTAAGTGGAAGGAAAGCCGACTTTGGCCAATTTATCCTAAATCCCGATAGACAGGGTGCGATCCAGGAGGGGAGCCCGGGGAGCTATAGCTCCCCTAGATCAGACATCAGCTCCCCTGCAAACTTGATTTGCGATTTTTTGGGGGGTCTCTAAATTACTATTATATATTATTCACTGACAGTGAAGCTGACAGAGCAGCAGGAGGCGGGAATCGGATCATCTACAGGCGCGCCGCGCAATTACACCTGCGGCTGGTGCTGCTCCGGTGGCCGTGGGGACTATTATTAGTTAAATATAAATCATTGTTTTGAGATTCACGTCACTCACAGTGGTGACTGTGGTGGGCGTCAGCGTCACTGCAGGCAGCCAATGTATCGATTCGTCGCAGCCAATGTAAATGCAGCAAGCAAATAAATGTAGCCTATTAGGGTCTTCAAATATGATATGAAATATGGGCGCGTTTCCTAGTGGTCGAAGCAAGCTCAGTGACTCGTCAGTCGAGAAAATAATGCTTGGGACCAGGAGTATTTCATATTGTTAGTAAGTCAGGAGTCTGAGAGATAATCATCTCTATCTAACTAAATAGATATTTTTTTTTATCATGGAATGTGCTGTGGAAGCCTCGTCCAGACGGCCGGACGGTAAGTGAGTTGTCCTGAGCACTCCTCGCTGAGAGGCGAGAGGCGCGCCGCGCGCCGCGCACCCCCGCGGGCTCACCCAAAGATCTTGCTATGGATCGCACACTGCCGATAGATTGCCAAAGTCATCAATCAACTTGAGAAGATGAGGCATTGAGGTGTTAGGGTTTTGCATGAACAGTATTACGTTGTCCGCATATAAACAAATTTTATGTTGTGTGCCCTTGATTGCGATTGGTTCTATGGATTGGGATTGTCTTATATATTGTGCTAAAGGCTCTAATGATAAATCGAATAGTCCGGGACTAAGAGGGCAACCCTGTCTAGAAGAGCGTGATACCGGAAAGATTTCGGAGGTGATTATACCTGTTGTAATCATGGCCGATGGGTGTTTGTATAATACTTTAATCATATCAATGAATCCTTTTCCTAACCCCATCCTTTCTAATACTGCCCATAGATAAGACCATTCCAAACTATCAAAAGCTTTCATCGCATCCAGGGACAGCATCGCGTTAGGTGTGGTGTCATCCTTGCTGGCATCTAGTACATGTAGTAACCGTCTTATATTATCCGTGATCAAGCGGCCTCTTATGAAGCCAGTCTGATCAGGATGAACTAAAGACGTCATATGCTTTTGAAGTCTGATGGCTAATACCTTGGAGTACAGCTTGATATCGGTTCCGAGGGGGCTTAAGGGTATATAACTACCGCAATCGGTGGGGTCTTTTCTTTTTTAAGGAGGACTGTTATGAGTGCAATATTGTCGTTCTTATGGAAGTTCCCTTCCTTGATTGAATATAAAATCATATTAAGTAATAGGGGTCCAATTACGTCGCAACATGAGAGGTACATTTCTTGTGGGATACCGTCTCTTCCAGGAGCCCTACCATTTCAGATATGGCCTCCCTAAGTTCATCTAGTGTGATGGGTGTTTCTAACTGTTTAGCGTCATCCTCTGATAGTTTAGGGAGGTTAATTTGATTAAGATATGTGTCCATTTTGTTTTGATCGAAGGTTGTTTCTGATTTATACAAGTTGGAGTAGAACTCTTTGAATGTCACGTTGATTTTTTTAGGGTCTGTAACAAGTCCTTGTTGTGCTTTAATGGTAGTTATATCTGCAAATTTTGCGTTGACTCTTAACCGCATAGCTAGTAGGTGACTTGGTTTAGAACCATGAAAGTAGTGCTGTTGTCTTGTGCTACGTATTTGTACTTCAGATTGTTGTTTATAAATGGCATTAATCTCTTTTTTTAACACATTAATTTGAGTTTCCAGTCGAACCGAGTAGTTGTATTGTAAAGAGGAAAATAACGTAGAGTAAAGCGTTTCCAGCTCTGCCAGTTTTGAGCAACGATTCTTGCGTATTTTGGAGGAAAAGTACCCAGTAAAATCCTTGATCAATCCCTTTACCGACATCCATAATATTCTGGGGTCCTGTACCGATTTCGCATTCTCCAGTAGGAATACAGAAAGAGCTTCTTTGAGTTGTGTAATGAATTCCTTGTTATTCAGCAATATCGAGTTAAATCGCCATCTTGGGGCTCGGGATGACAGTATACCAAATGATCCTTTTAGGAGTAAATAACAGTGATCTGATAGTGCATTGGGTACCATTTCCACGTCATAGTTATCAAATAGTCTCGGGGATGCAAAAACATAATCTATTCTGGAAAGTGTGTTATGTCTTGCAGATCGACAAGAGTACTTCCGGGTCGTGGGGTTGAGTGATCGCCATAGATCATTTACACCTGTATTCTTCGACCAATCCTTTAACGCATTAGACTCAGAGAGTCGTACAGGACTGTGTTCCATAGACACAACCTTCGCGTATAACTCCCTCCCTTAAACCACCGGTTTGCCCAAAGTGAGCCTTTTAACCTTAACTTTCCTATGCTAATTGCTATAGGATCTAAAACTTTCATTCTAATTTAATAGAATGTCACTCATGGTCTAGCGCCTTCCTATTAATGTAATAAAAATAATGTGAAAAATGAAAAATATACCTCAATTGGCATATTTATTTGAACCTTCTACTAACATGTATATGTTGGAACCTTCAGAAAAAAGAGAAAAGGAAAAGAGGAAAAAAAAAAACAAAAAAAGAGATTTTTAGAACTAAATTATGTAAATCCCTAAAGCAATGGAGCAATTGCTTAAAATATTAAAATAACTTTGTCAGGCTTATACCTTTAGATGAAGATGAGGTTTTTAAATCCTTGTATGCAGTTCGTCCCCCGACAAGTGTGGGCATTAAACCGTTATGAGGGTTTATTGAACTTCCATATCTGGTTCATGTGCATATACATACCGAATGTTATTGTTCACAGGCCTTCATTGTAGAAGTACAGTGTATTCTAGAAAGTTAGCCATCGATCTTGATTTGTATACACTGATGTTATGTTCCAGAATATTCTTCCTATCCAAGAGTTGTCATTCCAGTGTATTCCAGTATATTCCAGTATGACCCTGAACGATTGAAAGAAGAATCCAGAATGTTCCAGAGTCAACGTTAGATTATTGCCTGCACAAAAACCAGAAATCTATAAATATAGTGCCTATCATTTCGTATTAAACTATTTGTACCTCAATGTTGCCAACAGGCTTATTTGCTGCCGCTTTTGTAATCGAGCCATGGCAAAGTCATCCAAATAAAAAAAAATAAAAATAAGCTTGTCATCTGAGACAGGCCTATGGTGCGTCCGGCCCCGAGGGGCCGGTATCATGTTGTGTTTGCTTCATGTAATCTTCGGCGTCTTCAGGCGAGCGTAACCCGAATCTTTTCCCATTTTCCCCCACAATGGAGAGAGACGCTGGGTAGCGAAGGCTGGGATTGAGTTTCCTCTTATAGAGCTTCTGCAACACTTCTTTGTAAGGGGCTCGTCGGATTATAGCCTCCCTGCATAAATCTTCGTAGAACGACACTGGTTTATCGTTATATTTCAGTTTCCCCATTGCTTACGTGCCTCTCTGATGATCGTGTCTCTTATTTCTGTTTTACGCAGAGTAGCAATGATAACTCTCGCCTTGTTGCCGTTGGGGTCCCGGGTACCGATTCTATTACAATGATCCACTAACGGCATTGTGGGGAGGATTTCTTTACCTAGAATTTCAGCTAACACTGTTGGAAATGTGTCGTCTGTGCATTTGACTGATTCATCCAATCCCACAATACGGATATTAAATCTACGATAGTGACATTCGGAATCGAGCAGCCTCTCCATTGATTTATCTTCGTTGTCATGTATATTCTTCAAAAGCACTTTGTCCCCCTGTTGCATCTCCTCCGCTAGCTCCATGAATCCTTCATGCCTTCTTGCTCTCCTCGACTTTCAATGTAAATTCGATCACAGTGTTTTCAACTGCAGTAATACGCTCGGATTGATTTGCGGCCGCTGTTTTAACCTCTTCGAATTTAGCATCGATATATAATTTGAAAGCGTCAGCCTTGGCGTCCGCCTTGACGTCCGCTTTATCCATCAGATCCTTTATCAGATTAGTCAGACTTGAAATCGGGTGGTGTATTCTCCATGCCTGTATCGGTTGAGGTTGTAGGAGCGTTGGCACGAGCGGCGGTATTGTCTGATATTTTCTTCTCAATTTCCACTGCTATCCCTTTCACGAAGCTCGTCCCCGCCGGTGCCGTTATATTGTCCACTGCTATATCCCTCGCGGAGCGTGTCACAGCCGGGGCCGCTATATTGTCTACTCCGTGTCTCTTTCCAGGATCTTTCTCTTTCTTTGGTCCCATGTTGAATCTTTCTTTCTGTTGATATAGTTAGTAGAAGGTCTTATTTAATATATACGGTGAGGTTTAAACACATTAGTGTTGTACAAATAAGGTTTTGAAGCGAAATTGACGTTAACGGGAGCGGAGCGTTGACCAAACGTGTCCGCTACATCTCGTTCTCAAACCGGAAGTCGGAGGAGAACTTTCATAAATTTGTTTGTACAAACTACTTACGAAGATAAGTTACGAACTACTTACGAAGATAGTTATGAAGATAGTTACGGACTACATTTACATTTACATTTAGTCATTTAGCTGACGCTTTTATCCAAAGCGACTTACAAGTTCTGTACGACAAGCCATCAGGAAGGGCACAACTCTATCAGCTGAGCAACAATGTTCATCAAAGTGTTGAGTGCTACAGTGTAGGTTAGTTTATTAGGACAAGTGCATGACAGTACGGTTAGTTAGGGTTAGATTTTTTTTTTTATTGTTTTTTTTTTAAATTCAGATAATGGTTGAAGAAGTGCGTCTTTAGTCGACGGCGAAAGATTGGACGTGATTCGGCTGTCCTAACTGGGGTGGGTAGTTCATTCCACTTCGAAGCTGGACTACTTACGAAGATAGTTACGAAGATAGTTACGGACTACTTACGAAGATAGTTACAAAGATAGTTACGGACTACTTACGAAGATAGTTACGAAGATAGTTACGGACTACTTACGAAGATAGTTACGAAGATAGTTACGGACTACTTACGAAGATAGTCACAAAGATAGTTACGGACTACTTATGAAGATAGTTACAAAGATAGTTACGGACTACTTGCGAAGATAGTTACGAAGATAGTTACGGACTACTTACGAAGATAGTTACGGACTACTTACAAAGATAGTCACAAAGATAGTTACGGACTACTTATGAAGATAGTTAAGAAGATAGTTACGTACATTTTCGATCATGAGGTCCATTGTTTATATGTGTGTGTTTTATGATTCAATCTGTGCTTTAGACCTGCCACTGTCATGTCTGCCTATTCACCTTGTCTTTGAAATGAGGACCACAATGTTTTTTTTTTTAATATTGTGTTATTTAGTTTAGTTTAGTTTATTTGACAATTATTACAACATGTCATGCATCCTAAAATTATCAAGGATAGCACAAAAAAGTCACAGACTTATTTCCATTGTGGTCCTTGGTCTCAGCAGCACATGTATTACGCATTATCATCAGCCTACAGTATATTGCTAAAAATAAAATTTTAAAGTAAAATACAAAATGATTAATAAAATATCTAGAAAATGTACAGACACACTAAATCTACACTACATTAAAACAGGAAGCTTCCTGAGATACTCTGGGACATTTTCTAGGAGACATTTCCGTTCACCTTGAAACTATACAGGTTCAAGCCCTGTTAGTTGGTCAAAGGCAACTCATTCCACTCCTGTGCTCCTGTGTGAGCAAATGAGCACTGTCCCATCTTTGTTCTACACCTTGGAGGATGCAGGTTTGCGAAGCTAGATCTCGTTCTGTGGCTGTTATTCCCTGACACTAGGAAAATAGTTGCTAAAATATTTGGGGGCCCTGTTATTAGGGCTGACCTTTTTTTTGGAATTCGAAGCTTCGGGGCCGAGATTCGATTTTAATTCGAAGCTTCGAAATAAATTTAAAAACATTTAAAAAAAATTATTATCTTTTTTAAATTAAAAAAAAAATTATGTTGTGGGACTTGTACAGCACTTTGTTCAACTTTGTCAGTGCTGTAAAGTTTAAAGTTTAAATCTTAGACAAACAACACTTTGCTTCCATGAAATATTGTAAGACGTCATATGAGGCTTTATAAAATCAGCACAATGAACACAAATCTGTCAGTGCCGAGTCCGACCTCATCTTAAATAACAAACAGCATTACTTGTTGTAATTAACAAAGAGAGGCAGAGTTGATTTTTCACAAAAAAAATAAAAAATAAACTTAATCGATTTTTTTTTCATATTCGAATCCCATGCCCATCGAACGAAGCTTCGAAGCTTCGAAGTATTTAAGACAGCCCTACCTGTTATTGATTATTTTGTGTTCCATGTTGAGCCTAAGCTGGGCTACTCTGGCCTTATCTGGTAGCCAGTTGAGCTCCTGATAATGACTCCTCCCAACATGATCACAAGGGTCTGGGCATTGTATGGCCCGCGGTCATACATCCATCATTATTATTATTATTATTTTTTTTTACTTTTTTTTTTTTATGTCAACGTTCACACGCACAATATACGCTTACCTAGGATTTGACTTGATTCAACAACAAAGCAGTTGGGGGGAATGGCAAGCCAAAAACTGTCAAAAGTGTGGTTATTTGAAGTTTGGATTTTTTTTTCACAACTGAGGTAGGTAGATAACATTTTTAGAGACTAAAGTACAGAAAAAAGGTACCGTTGGGTACCGGTATCGATTCACAGGTACCGGTACCGTATCGGTTCAAATGTGAACGGTACCCATCCCTACTGAGCACACAACTGCAGGGCAAGGTCATTTTTGCTCATGAAATGCATAGCCATGTGAAAGCCTTCATGACAAAGTTGCAAGTAATTTCAAGGCAACTAGGCAGCAACAATCTCAAACACATGAAAACCCTGAAAGAAGTCAAACCATCAGATGATCACCGGCACAGGCACTCATCCATGTTAGGAGAGGAGAACTGCATGATGAATTTTCAAGGCGTTTTCAAGATTTTAAAAAGGTTGAGGATGAAATGCAGCTGGTTTCCTCTCCCTTTACCTGCAGTGTTGATAGTGCACCCACTGATGTTCAGCTTGTTTTGCACAGTTCTGAAAACATTAAATGTAAAGTCAAAAAAGGCTACAAAACTGGGACACTTTTCTTTACACAGTTACACAGTTCAGTGACATGTCTTGTTTATTTTAGCTACAAAGATGATGTGATGTCTTTAGAAATCTAAGAAAATACTTGTTTCAATAGTATATGAAACTCAAAATGCCCTTTGTTATTAATGTGACTGAAAATGAGTTAAATGTTTCACATTTTGTTTATCATTATTATTATTGATCATTTTGGAAATTCTATTTGAATAAATTATATTTTTGAAAGCTAACCTCACCTTTTAATTGCCAAATAATAACATACACTCTTACCAGCGGTCAAAACAATGCCATTTACTGCTTTTTATATAGAAATAAAATATATTATGCATAATTGAGTTCGGAATTTTGGCCCGGCCCTCCAAAATATTTTCAGTTGCTCATTTGGCCCCCTGGGAAAAATAATTGGCCACCCCTGGTCTAGGCCCATCACAATCCTGATCAGTTTATTCTGTGACACCTGTAGTTTCTTCTTTAATGAAACTGACAGTCCTCCAAACCAGGCTACACTAACATAATCAAAATTACACTGCACCAGGCTGTTGGCTAGTAGTCTAAGGTTTTCCTTAGACAGATTGACCTTTCTAGCCAAAAACCTGGTGCGGGCATTTACTTTACCCAGCACCTATAGGCTAAGGCCATTCCCTCCCCCCCAGACTGTCATCCAGAATACAGCCCAAGAACTTCACTGCTGTTCTTGCTGCTATATCCTCTGACCCTAATTCTACCTGGAGTTCAGGAGCCTTTTTTAATCTGAGCTTAGATCCGAAATAAATAGACTCTGTTTTGCCTAAGTGAAGTAAGAGCCTATTGTCAGACAGCCAATTGCTAACCTTAGAGAGTTCCTCTCCTAGCATTCTTTGGAGTGTACTCAGATCCTTATGGGAGATGAACAAAGCTGAATCATCTGCAAATAAGAATAAATTACAAGAACATTCATATCTCATATAATTTATATACAATAAAAATAGCAATGGTCCTAAAACACTTCCTTGCGGCACACCACAAACTATTGGTTTGGCATTTGACATAAATCCATTGACCTCTACCCTCTGGTCCCTGTCTGTCAGATATGAGGCAATCCACTTTACTGTACAGCTGTATCATTCAGTCCCAGAGCTTTCCTCCATGGTTTTATAATGTATGCATGACTGTCGGCTGTGCATTTGTTATTGATTGTCGCAATAAACTAAACTAAACTTGCTCTTCAACTCCCCCTGCTCCTCCTCTCCCTCTTTTCTCTCTTCACCTCCCCCTACTCCTCCTCTCACAGAACAAGCTGCTCTGCATGCCATCCTCTCCCCTTCCTCTCCCTTTACCTCCCCCACCGCCTCACCTCTTCTCTCCCATCCAGCCTCTAATCAGATCAATTCACTATTCAATTCACAGGGAAATAATAAGGTGATTATGCACGGAGCCCTGAGCCTTTCCCCACCGTCCACTCTCTTATACACAAACACTTACTAACACACACACACACACACACACACACACACACACACACACACACACACACACACACACACACACACACACACACACACACACACACACACACACACACACACACACACACACACACACACACACACACACACACACACACACACACACACACACACACACACACACACACACACACACAGCGCAAGCCCCTTTAGCATTGATGGGAGTTGACGTCACATTTCCTTTAAAGATTCTACAGACGTCCTCCGCTGGCTAAAACTGGCAACACGGCGCTCCTCCGGTTAATTTGTCTCTTCGCTTCCAATCAGTGTCAAAAGAAATGGGCCCAGGCATAGAGCACGGGGCTGGGGGTGGCACCATGAGTGAGGGATTAGTGAGGGAGAGGAGGAGGACGACGACGAGTGGGAGGACGACGAGGGGGAGGACGATGAGAGTGGAGAGGGTATGAAGGTGTCACTAAAAAACGTGTGATTAGACTCTGTGATGTAGACTCCGGTACTCAGATCCAATCCCACTTCAACCCGCCACTGCTGTCTTTGACACAACCTTGCAGTTATTCCGTCGGTGCGTGGATGAAAGCCCACATTAGCATCCATATCTGACCTTGTGGTCTCTCTGTAGCAGTTCACTGAAAGAGTTTTGCCGCCGCGGTCTTGACTGGCAGCCGCACCATTTTAGCACCGCAATCACGGCTTCGAGCGGCCGACCCTCCTCAGTTCTACAGAAGTGGCAGCGAAATAGCACCCAATCCAAATGTATTCATAAAGGTGCACTCTAGGACACATTCGTTCATTCAACCGTCATTTCGTCTCTGAAATTATTGAGAGTTCAATTCTCGTTTAAAATTATGTCGGGATCGACTCCCGGAGAGTCAGCATTGCCTAGGCTCGGGCTGATCGCTATACTAACTCGTTTGGCTGAGTTAGGGGGAGAGGAGCCGTGGGTGGGTCCTGGGCGTTGTGGACAGCGACCCCTACAGTTCGGTCGGGGCGCCTGCTCAGCAAAGGTAGGATCTGGTGAGAGGCAGTGCGGCCTCCCACACGTTACACTCTCCCAGTGAGAATCTGTGCGGCCAGGCTGGCTGCCGGCTGGCTGCACATGCGTCGGAGGAAAGCATGTCACAGTCTCCGGCCTCTCGGACCAACAATAGGGGAAAGTGCGCAACAACCAGGAAGGGGGTTTGGAATTGGCATAACGACTAACAGTGGGATGGGAGAAAAATCGGAAAAAGAAGGAGGGGGAAAAAGATAATAAAAAAAATTATAATTATGTCGGGAAGTACAGCACACGATGAATACAAAAAGTATTAGTAATCAATAAATAATAGAGGCCTTGCATGGAATGTGTTTGTATAGTTCTCTGTCTTCCACCAATTTGTTTTGTATATGGCAATGGAATAATAATAATAATAATAATAATAATAATAATAATAATAATAATAATAATAATAATAATAATAATAATAATAATAATAATAATAATAATAATAATAATAATAATAATAATAATAATAATAATAATAATAATAATAATAATAATAATAATAATAATAATAATAATAATAATAATAATAATAATAATAATAATAATAATAATGGCTTGGATTTATATAGCGCTCTTCATGACACCCAGAGCGCTTCACAGAGTCCATTATTCGTTCATACACAGTCATACCGGTGGTGGTAAGCTACAATTGCAGCCAGAGCTGCCCTGAGGCTGAGGAAGAGACGACTATGTGTTTTTTTTATATAAACAAATATATTACACATATTGCTATGTGTTGATTATGAGCATAACGTAATAATTTGGTGTCATATTACTGGATCTTGTAAACAAGTCACAGGGGAACATTAAAGTTGTGCTTTTCCAGTGTTTTACCTACTCTACCACTGCAAGGCCTCTATTAAAAACAACTGCAGACTGGGGTGAAATGGTTGGTCATTAAAGACTAAATTGTATTGTACAGGATACAATGGTGAGTGCATTAACTATTACTGGTGATAAATCTGAGGGTTGAGTGACATACAGAATCCAAAGTTTCTGATGGTTTGGAATGAGAACGCATAGAACCACGTAATTGAAGGGTTCAGTCTACACATCTTATTCCGTGCAATCGACCTATCTCAAACCCTGCCCTCTTTTCCTGATCCTCCAATCATAACTATTGCCTGTCCAAGGCCTGCCTGCCACCTTGTTTGTCAGAGGGAAGTAACAGTTGTGGGCAGAGCTTGAGACAGATCAATTGTATGTGGTCAAGTCTACACCGTCATCATTACGAAAAATCGCAATCCTCCAGAGTGTACCTTTAAATGATACTGTGCTACAAGCCACAGGATTAGAGGAGATGTGATTCCTACTGGTGCCGACACCATTACTAAAGATGTATTCACTTACGTTTAAACTTTACAGTGAGGTTGGCTTGGGCTTGACAAACAGGAAAGTGTTTTTTTCCTTCTCAGATATAAAAGCAGCCATCAAACGGCATATATTATGCTGCGTTTATTTATGGTTGGAGGTGGGAAGTTTATCTTGCATGAACTACAACTCACAGAGACAGTTGTGACATACAGTATAGCCAATATACTGATAAATGTACTCTTAAAACAGCTAATAACAACATTAACATTTATACAATGGGTGGGTGGCCATGTTGAAAATGACGTAAAATGACCCTGAGGCTTCCAACTGGAGGTGTGAGAAATCATACCCGAGTTTGCGACAAGCAAATTTGCCTGCCACCTTATCGTCTGTACTCTCCAGTGACTCATACCAAAACCCAACACCTACCCATGACCTTCACCAGCCAACTCTTCTAACTCAGCTCAAAGTTTAGAAGGCATTGTTTTTTTTACGTGTTGCGGTTCTTAATTAAGATAAGGGGAAAGTAGAGAGAGTTGCAGATGTTGGAGGGAGGGGGGCCAAATGAAGTGCCCGGTGCACTCTCTCAGCGTACCACAGTCAGGTAACAGAACGTGGCACCATAGGCGAGGACATTTTATATACTGTAGGGACGCTGGGGACATGTTCTGCCAAAGCCACACAAATGTGAAATGTCCTTCTACCAAAGACAGTGAACACTGTAATTTTAGTATTACAGTACAACATCGCAGGCTTGCAAAACAGAGCCTTTTATCTGCAAAAGTGTAGGTTGACAGCTGTACCAGCAAGCTATCCTATTATCTGGAATATCCAATCAACAACCTGGACGTTCCTCGCTCCCTCGGATAACACAAGATTACAGTAACCTGATTACAGGATGTAATCAGTTCTGTGGAATCTGTTGGCAAGGTGGAAGCTAAATGCGTGAATCTATTAGATATTTCAAATTCAACTAACCCTGGCATTAAGTTGTCATGATTTCTCATTTTCTATACCCTTTTAGGAGGGAAATGAAGCTCAGGTGAAGTTTAAATCAAGAAGAGTGCAGTAGGTACCAGTAGGTAGTGGTACTATCTATGGAGTCGTCTCTGTATTAGCTCTGTACTTGGGCGGTGTGAAAAGTAGGGAAGGTTCCAGAAGGATGGATCTATACAGTACAGACCCATTGCTAACCTAGTAGTTGGTGTGTGTGTATGTGTGTGTGTGTGTGTGTGTGTGTGTGTGTGTGTGTGTGTGTGTCAGTGTCAGTGTGTGTGTGTGTGTGTGTGTGTGTGTGTGTGTGTGTGTGTGTGTGTGTGTGTGTGTGTGTGTGTGTGTGTGTGTGTGTGTGTGTGTGTGTGTGTGCAGTGTGTGTGTGTCCCTCCCTCACTCTCTCTTGATCTCTTCTTCTCTCATAATTTTTCTCTCCTTTCTGTTTTTCCATTCCTTTCTCTTTATCTGTCCCGTGTGAAATTCTTTCTTTCTCTTTCTTTCTTTCTTTCTTTCTTTCTTTCTTTCTTTCTTTCTTTCTTTCTTTCTTTCTTTCTTTCTTTCTTTCTTTCTTTCTTTCTTTCTTTCTTTCTTTCTTTCTTTCTTTCTTTCTTTCTTTCTTTCTTTCTTTCTTTCTCTATCTATCTATCTATCTATCTATCTATCTATCTATCTATCTCTCTCTCTCTCTCTCTCTCTCTCTCTCTCTCTCTCTCTCTCTCTCTCTCTCTGTATGTGTTTGTACAGTATGTATGTATGTATGTATGTATGTATGTATGTATGTATGTATGTATGTATGTATGTATGTATGTATGTATGTATGTATGTATGTATGTATGTATGTATGTATGTATGTATGTATGTATGTATGTATTTTGCCATTTATTTATTGATGAAAACGCATAATATGGTTTTTACCTATACATTCGGATCAGCAGTTCAGCACCTGCACTGTTGGTGGGTGAGCCTAGTAAAGGATGTCGCATTGCGTTTATCTTCAATGAATGGACCAATGCAATAGTCTACCAAAGCCCCCCCTCTCTCTATATATATCTCACACACACACACACACACACACACACACACACACACACACACACACACACACACACACACACACACACACACACACACACACACACACACACACACACACACACACACACACACACACACACACACACACACACACACACACACACACACACACACACACACACACACACACTTCAGAAACAAACATAGTATCAATGAGAGCATTAACAATACACCTGAGTGATGTCTAGTAAAAAAAGAAAAAAAGGGCCCTTGGAATCATCCTAAGCTCCCCCCCCAGCTACGCCCCTGTGTGTGTATGTGTGTTTGTGTATGTGTGTGGCAGTGTGTGTGTGTTTGTGTATATGTGTTTGTATGTGTCAGTGTGTGTGTGTGTGTGTGTGTATGTGTGTGTGTGTGTGTGTGTGTGTGTGTGTGTGTGTGTGTGTGTGTGTGTGTGCAATATACTAATATACAATATACTATATAGTGCAAAGCAGAAATGGGATGAGGTACAATTTAGGTACAATTTACAGTAAGGTGTACTGAGGTATGGGTTGTAGTGAAAATCCTTTACCAATCAATATAAAGTGTGTTTAGGTGTTCTAAAGTGTGGAGAGTGGATGCTGCAGTGTGTTGTTTGTTTAAAGTGAGTGTGTGCGTGTGGATGTGTGTGTTTGATGGTTGTTGCATAGTGTTATTGTTCGTTGAGCAACCTGATGGCCTGGGGATAGAAGCTTCTTCTGAGTCTTTCTGTGCTGGACATGAGACCTCGGATATGTGGGCTCCGAGGTACTTAAAACTGTTCACTGTGTGTGTATGTGTGTGTGTGTGTGTGTGTGTGTGTGTGTGTGTGTGTGTGTGTGTGTGTGTGTGTGTGTGTGTGTGTGTGTGTGTGTGTGTGTGTGTGTGTGTGTGTGTGTGTGTGTGTGTGTGTGTGTGTGTGTGTGTGTGTGTGTGTGTGTGTGTGTGTGTGTGTGTGTGTGTATGTGTGTTTGTGTATGTGTGTTTGTGTATGTGTGGCAGTGTGGCAGTGTGTGTGTGTGAGTGTCCTAAGATGAGGTAGTTATCTTGGATCTTGTGGTCGTAGCAGAGGGTCCCGCTCCCTCAACGAGTCCTATGACATTTGGCCCGTTGTAATTCTGTGGCGGACACATGGGACAAATTGTTTGGCCCATTGTCTTCATAATCTCAAATCAATATTCTATATGCGCACTCTGATCTCTCTATAGCGATCAATAAAGCCAGCTTCAAGCCCCAAGCACGAGATCAAGCTGCAGGTGAGCGTCGCTACTAGTACCTATTGTCGTTGGCTTGAAGTGTCCGAGGGTATTGCACTGCGATGTGTAATAATTTGCAACGTTGCGTTGCCCCGTATTGAACTGTACTGTACTGTTCAGCTCGGTGTAATGGAGAGCCATTGATTTGCAGCACCTACAAAGGACATACGTGAAACACATAATACCATCCATACGTGACAAAGAAGAAGGAGTCCAATCTCTGTACTGTACTGCAGGCAGGGCCGCCGCAAGGGGTGTGCGAGAGGTGCGGTCGCACAGGGCCTAGCACCTAGGAGGCCTCGCAAAAACAAAAACAAAAAAAATATATATTTTATTTTTTATA
Source organism: Notolepis coatsorum (assembly GCF_963971535.1). Lineage (NCBI taxonomy): Eukaryota > Metazoa > Chordata > Actinopteri > Aulopiformes > Paralepididae > Notolepis > Notolepis coatsorum. The sequence goes on along the minus strand of NC_140167.1, from coordinate 65,659,320 downwards.
TATAAAAATAAAAAGCTGATAGCATCACGATGGTTTCAACCGGAAAAAATTTGCCGGAAGGTCTGGATTCTTACATATCTCGAAGTGATTTATCTAGAAATATCTACAGCAAGAATTTTGGGTCTCAATGAATCCAAAATGACAATGTGGTTAGAAGTGGTGGAGAGAATAAAAGCTAGCATATAATGGTAGTGCCTGGTTAGGAGCGAACGATAATGGATGGATTATCCAATGGGGGGTCCGGGGGGGGGGGAGCGAGCGAGAGCATATGTGTGTAGGGTATTAGATAGCAGGTATTAGGGGTATATCTTGTATAAGACATTTATCTAAATGGTGATTTCATTGGATGTGCACTGTTAATTAATGCTTGTATATCTAATTTTATGTTGTCATGTTTGTTTATGTGTTTGTTTAAAAAAAAAAAAAATACAAATACAAATACAAAAAGAAAAAAAAGAAAAAAATCGAATGTTAACAATCACTTTCCATCACAGACCTAAAATCTAGTTTTGCTTACATGCTTATATATTTCACATTAGACACGTTTGTAGAATAGTAATATTCATATAAACTGCCTCACTATGCCTGCGACAGCGTGACTGCGTCTTGGATTCGGAAAAGTGCATTACCGGCCAGATCCTGGTAGTGGCGCTGTCTTGATAATGCAGTTTTCCTTGTTGCAGACCGGATATAACTTTTTTTCCATTCTGCCTGGGCTACTTTTTCTGTTAGCCTGAAGCTATAGCGTCACCAAATCGCATGGAATACTTATTGCGACGCCGAATTTAGTATGCAGTAAAGGAAATAGCATCAGCCAATGGACATATCGATCTACCAGATGGCGATCAATAACTGGGAAATCCTTTTTGGAATCCAACCGGCCACAGGTAAGAGCGATTTGACGTAGCCTAATAGCCAAGCCTCTGGTCAGCGTATGATGCTGCAATAACAAATGCCGTTATTGGTAATCAATAACTAGAAACGACTTCCCCGCCCCCCCCTTTCATGCATTCATGGTGGAACATGATATCGATCATATGCATTTTTGATTTTTAAATCTAGCTTGTGTATGGCCGAACGCCAATCGATTTAACGTTATTAGCTTAGCACCCTGTAACTAGCTTTGCAGGAATTAGCCTAGACCATTTTGGTATAACGTTCATATTCACAACGCTATGAAATGGGAACGTATTGATGAAAAAAAAATCTTTATGGCATATTGAAGGGAAGGTTTATACTGTCAATTGACAATGACAATGGACACATAGCAATAATATAAAATATAGATTTAGCTCTACAAACAACCTCACGCACAGTTAAACCTTGTTATGACAGCTGGCCTTATAGAGTGAGATTAGACGGATCCCAGTGGCCGCGAAAGTGGCAAAAATAAGTATTCATTAATTAATTAAAACATTTCGCACAGGGCCTCGGATAAAAATTTCGCACAGGGCCTCGCATTTCTCCCAGACGGTACTGACGGCAGGTTATTGTATTGTACTGGTATTGTACGTTTAGTTTAGTTTAATTTTACTTTATTGTCCACAGAGTGGAAATTTGTCTTTGGTCTCACCATTGAACAAACGAATAAAACAACAACAATGACAATGTCAGCAGACATATACATACTGTACATCTGTAATGAAGAAGTGCAAAGAATGTAGGAGTACAATATATACATCAACAAGGACCGGGTCTAACGAGTGCACATTTGAATGCCTTAATGCAGTGTTTCTCAAACTTTTTACACCAAGTACTACCTGAGAACGTAGCTCAAGTCAAGTCAAGTCAAGAGTTTTAATTGTCACGGCATACAGGTATACAATGAAATGCGGGTGGTCTTGCCCGCAACGATGTGCAATACAGTGGTACATATAATAGAATCAAAAGAAGAAACAACATTGTGCAGTAACAGGTAGCAGGTAACATGGAGTGACATCTCGGTATCTGTACATAGTTATTTACAGCGCATGTGTGACATGCTAGTTAGCTTTGGTAGTGCAATACACTGTTCCTGTTATTCTAATTTAAAGTGTCCTTTCCTTTGGCCATAAGTGTGCGTGTGTGCGACATGAGTGTGTGCCCGCTCATATTAAAGTGTTAAGTGGCTGCTCGTGTGTGAGCGTGCACAGTGTGCGTGTCGTGTGTGTGTTCATGTGTGCTTGTGTGTGGACAGTTCAATGTTCTGAGCACTCAATGTACATTGTTCATGGCTCTGATGGCCTGGGGGAAGAAGCTGAGCCTAAGCCGCTCTGTCCTAGTAGCTGGGATTTGCAGGCGTCTGCCTGACCTCAGCAGCTGAAACAGGCTGTTATTGGGGTGGTGAGGGTCTTTCATTATCCTGCAGGCTCTGGATTTGCACCTCTTGTTGTATAGAACCTGCAGGGGGGGTAGTGCAATACCCGTGGTACGCTCGGCTGAGCGCACCACTTTCTGTAGGGCCTTCTTGTCCTGTGCCGTGCTGTTTCCATACCAGGCAGTGATGTTTCCGGTCAGGATGCTCTCTACAGCTCCTGAGTAGAAGGACTGGAGTATCTTCCCCGATACTCTGAACTTCCTTAACTGTCTCAGGTGGTAGAGACGCTGTTTCGCCTTCTTTACTACTGTGCCTGTGCCTATGTGTGTTGACCATGTCAGGTCCTCTGAGATGTGGACCCCCAGGTACTTGAAGCTGCTCACCCTGTCCACGGTAGCCCCGTTTATCATCAGTGGTGTGTGTGTCTCCTGCTGTCCTCTCCTATAATCCACGATCAGTTCCTTGGTTTTGCCAATGTTCAGGAGCAGGCTGTTGTCCTGGCACCAGCGTTCCAGTACCTCAACCTCCTCCCGGTAGGCCTTCTCGTCGTTGTCCGAGATCAGCCCCACCACCACCGTGTCATCTGCGAACTTCACTATGGAGTTGGAGCTGAACTTGGCCACACAGTTGTGTGTGTAGAGTGAGTACAGCAGGGGGCTCAGAACACAGCCCTGGGGGGACCCGATGCTCAGGGTGATGGTGTTGGAGGTCTGACCCCCCACCCTGACCGCCTGGGGTCTTTCGCTCAGAAAGTCCAGTACCCAGGCGCTCAGGGCGGAGCTCAGACCTAGCTCGATCAGCTTGTCCACCAGTCTGGTGGGGACTATGGTGTTGAACGCTGAGCTGTAGTCAATGAACAACAGTCTCACATAGCCCCCCTTCTGACGGTCAAGGTGCGAGAGGGTGCTGTGCAGTACCTGGGAGACCGCGTCGTCGGTGGACCTGTTTGTCCTGTATGCAAATTGCATAGGGTCCATATCACTGGGGAGGGAGGCACAAATGTGGTCCTTGACCAGCCTCTCGAAACATTTCATGACCACAGAGGTGAGTGCCACCGGTCTGTAGTCATTTGGACATGCTGGGGAGGGTTTCTTCGGCACAGGGATGATGGTAGACCTCTTGAAGCAGGCAGGGACCACTGACTCCGCCAGTGATTGATTAAATATGGCGGTGAACACAGGGGCCAGCTGGTTGGCACAGGTCTTGAGTATACGTCCTGTTATGCCATCTGGGCCAGCAGCCTTCCTGGTGTTCACCTGCATAAATGCTCTTCTCACACTCCGACAACGAGAGAGCGTCCCCCCCCCCTCGCGGTTGCCCCCCCCCCTCCACAACAGCCGGCGCGCCAGTGACGTCACTAGCCGGAGAGCCAGCAGCGCCACTGTCTACACCAAACCGAGCGTAGAAGGTGTTGAGCTTGTCCGCGAGGGAGGCGTCGTCGCTCCCCATTGAGGGGGCGCTGACTTTATAGTCAGTTATTGTCTTCAGTCCCTGCCATAATCCTCTTGTGTCGTTTTGTGCCATTTGTGTCTCCAGTTTGTCAGCATATGTCCTCTTAGCAAGTTTGACAGCTTTGCGTAGAGTATAGACTGAAGCCTTATACTCCTCCATGTTTCCTGACTCTCTACCCAGGTTGTAGGCGGTGGTACGAGAGTTCAGAGCTGCTCTAATAGTGCTATCCACCCACGGTTTCTGGTTTGGGAAAATCCGCACCGTTTTCCTGAGGACAATACCATCAGCTATTGTTGTTATGTAGCACACCACTATGTCTGCTAGTTCACTGACGTCACTGGCGCTTCCTATGAACATATCCCAATCCGTGTCTGCAAGCACGTCCTTGAGCGTGGCCTCTGATTCGTCGGTCCACTTCTTTGTCTCACGTGACACGACGGCGTCACGTGATCTCTGTTGATATGCCGGAAATAGCAAGATGGAGTCATGATCGCTCGAGCTTGTGGACCCCGTTAATGGCGGAGCGGCTACTGCCTTGTAACCCGCTTTGAACGGGGAATAGCAGTGGTCGAGTGTGTTCTTCCCTCTGGTGGAGCAAGTGATGTGCTGAAAAAAGGACGGCATCACTTTCTTCAGGTTGGCCTGGTTGAAATCGCCGGCCACTACCATCGCTGCGTCTGGGTGTTTGATCTGGTGTCTGTTGAGATGATCGTGTAATTCGCCCAGCGCTTTGCCCGTATTCGCGTGTGGGGGAATATACACGGCAGTCATGACGACTGCTGTGAACTCCCTCGGGAGGTGAAACGGACGACATAGGATAGAAAGATGTTCCAAGTCCGGCGAACACGAGTTTGAGAGGACCTGCACCCCCTCGGGATTAACCCAGGAATTGTTCGTGATGAGGCAGACTCCGCCGCCGATGGTCTTTCCTGAGCCAGCGTTGCGATCTGCACGTAAGACTGTGAAGGCATCCGAGGGAGAGACGCTTTTGTCTGGGGTCGTCGACGTGAGCCATGTCTCTGTGAGACATATAATGTTGATGTCTCTCATCTCCCGTTGGAACCGGACCCTCGCTCTCAGATCATCCATCCTACCCTCCAACGAACGGGCATTCGCCAGAAAGATGGATGGAATTGCTGGGCGGTAAGCAGCTCTTTTTAGTCTCAATCTGATACCTCCTCGTCTCCCTCTGTGTCTTCTCCTGCCGTCGCCTTTGTTCTTTTCTTTGCCGCCATTCTCCCGTCTGATTTCTGCTGGCCATTCTAGGTCAAAAGTGTCTCCAAACTCCTCTTTGAGCCCGGGGTTCAGGTCCATAAGTGTCTGACGGTCGTATGACGTACCCGCCAGTGTTGCTTTAAATAAAAAAGTAGCAAAAACAAACATAATAGCTAAAAGTGAGTACATCGTTGCGGAGCTAAAACCAGAGGCGTCTGACCAGGGTCGCGTCCTCTACGTATTAAGGTACTTGGAGAGCTGGCTCTCCAAGTACCACCATATGGCCGACGTTAAAATACAGTCTATTCAGCTATGCACAGTTCACGCAGGAGGCAAATGTATTCCTAATACCATTATTTATTGTTAACTTTTGTCAGACACAGCCCCAATGTACAAAGGGGTAGCACTAGAACTAGCAAACTCTTCCACACACCTCATACAATGCAAGGGGCATTGAGAACATAATAACAAACATTCTCACATAGCAAGTGAGAAAACTAGTTTATTTTTACCCTTTAAATTCCAGTGTTTGTGATGGGCATCACAAATTATTGAAAAAAATAAAAATAAAAATAAACACATATTCAATACATTTTCGAATTGTAACCCTTTAAATGCCAGTTTGTGTGATGGCATCACAAATTATTGTTAAAAAAAAACACAAAGAGTAAAATATTTTCAATATATCAAATGCAAAGTAAATTTTTCTGGGGGGATTATTACAGGCTAGGCATGTGTCAATGATTAGCAACAACACAGATTTTGATGGATTTTTTGTAATGTCAGATTTAACAACAACTCTTTTCAATACTGGGAGTATTTCATTTTTTATCTGACATTACAAAAAAAAATTTAAAATAAAAATGGTTATGATCAGGGCTGAAGTTGAATAAAAGATTTATGACTGTTTAGACTGCATTACTCTCTGTCACATTGATCTCCTGGTTGTTCCCCACTTAGGTTATCCAACTATCGCGCGACCACAACTAGAAACACTCGCCTGGCCTGCTTCTAAGTCCAGTGGCCTGACTGCAAAAAAAAAATAATTATTATAATTTTCTTTTTTTATTAAAATGTTTCAAGTACCACCAGCAGTACCACCAAGTACCACTAGTGGTACGCGTACCACAGTTTGAGAACCACTGCCTTAATGGCATTAGGAATGAAAGAGTTTTTTTTATTTATTTGTTTATGTTTCGGTTTGCCCTACTGTAGGTAGTCTGTAACGACTACCAGAGGGCAACAGCTTGAACATCCCATAGAGTGGGTGAGAGGGGTCACCCACTATCTTCCTAGCTTTCTTGCTAAGCACTTCATTATAGATATAGCTTAGCTGTTGTTGTGGCTTCCATATGGTTTTAGAGGCCAAATTTATTTAATAAATTTAATATGACTGTATTAGATGCTACACCCCCGCTGTCCGTCTTCTGTGAGACAAGGAATATTGCTTATTGATCACAAAGGGAACTTCACCCAAAAAACAGTAATGATTTATTAGGAACATATCATGATATCACATATTTTGTTACAGAACCAGCCAGGGCTTTTCTCTCCCCTGTCTGTCAGCAGGTCCCCACATCCTTATGGGTCTCTTACCTGGGCCGGACTACACACCTGTTGGCTATCACCCCATCACGGAGCCAGGATAAGAGGCATGCACCCCTGGTCCGAGTGTTGTTTTCACCTCCCGTGGTAGTAGGACTCTTCTCTGGACCTCTAGATCCACTATATACAATTATAGTGATATTCCTTCCTAGTGTAACCTGAGTACTCTGTAGCCTGCGTTGTATTGACCTCTGTTCTCCTGTGTGTAGGACCTCACCCCTCCGGCCTGCACCCCCACCTACGGACCTCACCAGACTGCATGGACACATGTCACCCGTTTGTCTCCTCTCCATTCCCAGCTCTTCACTACCTGCCCCCTTGTCCTTCCCCAGGTTTCATTAAAATAACCTAAACCGCCTCATTCTCCTGTGCCTTGTGTTCTGCTCTTGGGTTCTCCAGACACCCCCCATAACATACCATAACTGTAGACTGTTAAATAGTTGTTTACAATGAGGAGGGAAAGATGAGGAGGGAGCACAACCAATGAGTGAGTAGTTTCAGCAAAAGCCAACAGTGGGGAAGACCAATGGCATTTATTTAGCAAAAAAGCGTATCCAGGCTGGACTATTGCAATGCACCCCTCGTCGGGAACATCCAGAATGTGAGGTTTTGTCCGCTGCTCACCTACTCGCTCTGTTCCTTTAAGCCTGTTGCTCACCTACTCGCTCTGTTCCTTTAAGCCTACTGTTAATCAATTGCATTCTCCTCACCTCACTAGCCCCCACCCTCGCGTTCATTTTCTCTTCAGCAGCCACACCCTTGGACTACCTGTCATTATGTGTTTGATTGGTCTGGTGCCGAACACACACTTTTAGTTCAAGTATCAATTACCTTCACGCACCTGATGTTTATTCTAATTAGTTCCCCTGTGGGCTTTAAGTACCTCGCTCTTCCCCTCTGTCCCTTGTCGGGTCGTGCCGTATCATTCCGTATCATATTCTCTATCACCAAGACTCCTTCGGGAGGTCCTCTGTCTGTTTATGCTGTTTTCATCTCCGGCGTGAGATGCGCTCCAGCCTTCGCCTCCTGTCGCCGTTGCCTGAGGGAGACACTGGACTGCGCTCTCTAAACTTCCACGGGAGGTATCCCAGTGATCCACTTCAGACCTCCGCGCAGCAGACGTCCTGACGCGCATCCAGACCTCCGCGCAGCAGACGCCCAGACGCGCATCCAGACCTCCGCGCAGCAGACGCCCAGACGCGCATCCAGACCTCCGCGCAGCAGACGCGCTCTTCACTCCAGACGCGCATCACTTCCTAATACTCTACGGGAGGATGCGTCTCTCCGAGCCGGCGCGCTCTTCCGCGCAGACGCGCTCTTCACTCCTGACGCGCATTCAGACGCACTCCAGATGCGTCCTCCGTACCGGCGCGTACTCCCAGCAGACGCGCACCACTCAGACCTCCGCGCCAGATGCGCCCTCCGTACCGGCGCGTACTCCAAGCAGACGCGCACGACTCAGACCTCCGCGCCAGATGCGCCCTCCGTACCGGCGCGCACTCCAAGCAGTCGCGCACCACTCAGACCTCCGCGCCAGATGCGCCCTTCGTACCGGCGCATACTCCAAGCTGTCGCGCACCACTCAGTCCTCCGCTTGGACAACCCGTTTCCCGTGGCGACGCGCTCGCCCCGTTTTGATCCTTCTCTCTTCACGCACAGCGCCTGGGTGAGTTTTTATGACTGTCTTTGATCCTATCCGTTTTTCGTGTGTTTATTTAACACTGAAGATTTCCTGCTTTTTATCAGACAGTCACTCACCCAGCGTTCAGCTTTTTTGGATTGTTTCATTGGGATAATATTTTGGCCTTATCATCGCTCACTGTGTGTTTACACACCGAAGTTATTATCACTTGGATTTGTATTTTGGGACTTCGCTCACAGTGTTTATATACACCGAAGATTCTGTCACTTGGATTGGGACAAGTCACCTCTCCTGTCACCTGCTCTGTTCCCACTGTACTCTGAGCTAACTCGCTCCCTCTCTCCCTCTCGGTCCCGTTTACCCACCTCGGAGATCTGCCGAGAGAAGTCTGCAGAGCGTCTCTGACGTCCAGACTAACCATCCCGGGACAAGCTGCAGAGCAGCAACATTCATTAATGCTTGTGTTCCAAGGCCTTACCCTGTTTTCTCTGTCCCAGTATGCAGCTCCAGCCGTCGCCCTGTTCCAAGGCCTTACCCTGTTTTTCTCTAGTCCTCCTAGTCCTCCCTGTCTAGTCCCTCCAGTCCTCCCTCTCCCCAGCCCGCCTCCGCGGGCCTCTGTCCCTGTTTTCCCCACTCTAGTCCTCCTAGTCCTCCCTGTCCCCAGCCCGCCTACGCGGGCCTCTGTCCCTGTCTCCCCTCTCTAGTCCTCCTAGTCCTCCCTGTCCAGTCCTCCTAGTCCTCCCTGTCTAGTCCCTCCAGTCCTCCCTCTCCCCAGCCCACCTCCGCGGGCCTCTGTCCCTGTTTTCCCCACTCTAGTCCTCCTAGTCCTCCCTGTCCCCAGCCCGCCTCCGCGGGCCTCTGTCCCTGTCTCCCCTCTCTAGTCCTCCTAGTCCTCCCTGTCCAGTCCTCCTAGTCCTCCCTTCCTCCCTTGCCCCGGCCCTGTTTTCCGTTAGCCTTCCCTTAGCCTTCCCCTTAGCCAGCTCGCCTCTTAAAGGCACTGTGCCTTTTCCCTTTCTGTTTATCCAGTATTTTGTGTTCTCCCTTAAAGGGACAGTGCCGTTTTTCCTTGTGTTTCAATAAATGCCCAGTTCTTGGCTTACTCTCATACCTGTCTTGTGTTGTGCGATTGGGGTCGGTTACAAACCATAACACAGAAGCTTCAATATTATCCAAAACTGTGCTGCTAGGATCCTGATGAAGGTGCATCAATATGACCACATCACCCCCACCCCCATCCTCAAATCACTCCACTGGCTCCCTGTCAATTTCAGGTTTGAGTACAATGTCTTCCTCCTTACTTACCAATGCCCCCTCCCTACCTCAAGGGATTTCCCACTCCACAAACCGCCACACGTAACCTCTGCTCTTCAGCTCTACATCATATTGGAATGGACCTCTGGACCTTATGGTACACTAACCAATACACTAGTGTCCATTTTTCTAATGTTTAAGCTCACCGGTGCTAAACTGAGTTTACCTTGTTCCACGCAGAGGTTCACGCTACCTCCCCCTAAAGTTTAAACCCCTCTCTGCAGAACAGGTGCCTTGACCGACCAGTAGGAGTCGCTATTGAAACGACCAGGACTAATACCTTGCTTCCCACCCGCCAATTGTGTGTTCTTAGGCACGTCTGACCAGAGGTACCGCTGCCAGGGATTGGACCCTGGTCTCCGGGGTGAGAGTGCTTTTACCTCTACCTACCCAGACACCCTCACATTATTTACTTTTAGTAGAGTGCCTTTTATTTTTTCTAATTAATGCTGTTACTGTAGGTTGAAAAGCTCACATTACAGACAAGAAAGAACTGAGCAAAAAGTGGCAGATTTTTCCATTAACATCCATGGATTTTTGAAGAGACACCAGGTATAAAATGGGTTTTGTGGGCCCTGGGGTCATGACGGTTATCCGGTGCCTGGAGGACCATAGAATCCTTCAGTTCAAGTACAAAACAAAATGAAAACGCTCATAATTAGTGGAGTAACAAGGTTTTAATACGCCGACAGCGCAATGTGAGGAGGACACCCCAAAGACTACAGTGACACCATTTTAGCCAAGGCAGCGTTCCTCCTAAACGCTAATTAATACAAACACACACATGCATGTATAAGCACCCACACGCACACATGCTCACGCGCACACACACACACACACACACACACACACACACACACACACACACACACACACACACACACACACACACACACACACACACACACACACACACACACACACACACACACACACACACACACACACACACACACACACACACACACACACACACACACACACACACACACACACACACACACACACACACACACACACACACACACACACAGAGAATCAGACCTTGATCTCTCTGGTCTTGTAGTTGTCCTTGTCGTTGTCTTGTCAAACAGACAGACGGTCCCTGGACCTGCCGAGCAGGCCAACCTCTTAGAAAGCCCTGTGATCACTGTAACCCACGGCAACTGGGGGATGGCAGCTTCCTCGTCATCTGCAATGAAACTATAAAAGAGGGAAGGTTCATCACGTCAGAATATCAGTGTTCTATGCTCTGCTTGATGCCACACTTTGGTGCCAGTTCTATTGAAGCCTGTATTAAAATTCAAAATATACAAGCTATTTGAGGAAATATACATCAACCAATATATCAAACGTTAGCTATAGTTAACAATGCAACAAATTGCAGATGATTCTGACCAGTGCCGCCTGGGAGAAATGCGAGGCCCTGTGCGAGATTTAAACGCAGCCCCCCCCCCCCTAAAGGTAAAAAAAAAAAAAAAAAATTTATATAAAAAAATGTATATATATTTATATATATATATATTTTTTTCATACAGTCAACATATTCTTAAATAATAGCGCTGCCCGAGGCTGGGCATACAGTCAACATATTCTTAAATAATAGCGCTGCCCGAGGCTGGGCGTGATACAGTCAACTGTCAACGTCACTTCCGACTGAGAGAAAGTCGCGCAAGTTTGGTTGCCGCTTGCAACGGAGTTTGTTTGTTGTTTTGGTGTGTATTATTGGTGTGCATTCTTATCTAAAACTGACAGGACACTCAAAGCCAAGCGAAAATGGGACCAAAGAAAAATGAGGAAGTCAAGTCAAGTCAAGTCAAGTCAAGAGTTTTAATTGTCACGGCATACAGGTATACAATGAAATGCGGGTGGTCTTGCCCGCAACGATGTGCAATACAGTGGTACATATAATAGAATCAAAAGAAGGAAACAACATTGTGCAGTAACAGGTAGCAGGTAACATGGAGTGACATCTCGGTATCTGTACATAGTTATTTACAGAGCATATGGGACATGCTAGTTAGCTTTGGTAGTGCAATACACTGTTCCTGTTATTCTAATTTAAAGTGTCCTTTCCTTTGGCCATAAGTGTGCGTGTGTGCGACATGAGTGTGTGCCCGCTCATGTTAAAGTGTTAAGTGGCTGCTCGTGTGTGAGCGTGCACAGTGTGCGTGTCGTGTGTGTGTTCATGTGTGCTTGTGTGTGGACAGTTCAATGTTCTGAGCACTCAATGTTCATTGTTCATGGCTCTGATGGCCTGGGGGAAGAAGCTGAGCCTAAGCCGCTCTGTCCTAGTAGCTGGGGTTCGCAGGCGTCTGCCTGACCTCAGCAGCTGAAACAGGCTGTTATTGGGGTGGTGAGGGTCTTTCATTATCCTGCAGGCTCTGGATTTGCACCTCTTGTTGTATAGAACCTGCAGGGGGGGTAGTGCAATACCCGTGGTACGCTCGGCTGAGCGCACCACTCTCTGTAGGGCCTTCTTGTCCTGTGCCGTGCTGTTTCCATACCAGGCAGTGATGTTTCCGGTCAGGATGCTCTCTACAGCTCCTGAGTAGAAGGACTGGAGTATCTTTCCCGATACTCTGAACTTCCTTAACTGTCTCAGGTGGTAGAGAAGCTGTTTTGCCTTCTTTACTACTGTGTCTATGTGTGTTGACCATGTCAGGTCCTCTGAGATGTGGACCCCCAGGTACTTGAAGCTGCTCACCCTGTCCACGGTAGCCCCGTTAATCATCAGTGGTGTGTGCGTCTCCTGCTGTCCTCTCCTATAATCCACGATCAGCTCCTTGGTTTTACCAATGTTCAGGAGCAGGCTGTTGTCCTGGCACCAGCGTTCCAGTACCTCAACCTCCTCCCGGTAGGCCTTCTCGTCGTTGTCCGAGATCAGCCCCACCACCACCGTGTCATCTGCGAACTTCACTATGGAGTTGGAGCTGAACTTGGCCACACAGTCGTGTGTGTAGAGTGAGTACAGCAGGGGGCTCAGAACACAGCCCTGGGGGGACCCGATGCTCAGGGTGATGGTGTTGGAGGTCTGACCCCCCACCCTGACCGCCTGGGGTCTTTCGCTCAGAAAGTCCAGTACCCAGGCGCTCAGGGCGGAGCTCAGACCTAGCTCGATCAGCTTGTCCACCAGTCTGGTGGGGACTATGGTGTTGAACGCTGAGCTGTAGTCAATGAACAACAGTCTCACGTAGCCCCCCTTCTGACGGTCAAGGTGCGAGAGGGTGCTGTGCAGTACCTGGGAGACCGCGTCGTCGGTGGACCTGTTTGTCCTGTATGCAAATTGCATAGGGTCCATATCACTGGGGAGGGAGGCACAAATGTGGTCCTTGACCAGCCTCTCGAAACATTTCATGACCACAGAGGTGAGTGCCACCGGTCTGTAGTCATTTGGACATGCTGGGGAGGGTTTCTTCGGCACAGGGATGATGGTAGACATCTTGAAGCAGGCAGGGACCACTGACTCCGCCAGTGATTGATTAAATATGGCGGTGAACACAGGGGCCAGCTGGTTGGCACAGGTCTTGAGTATACGTCCTGTTATGCCATCTGGGCCAGCAGCCTTCCTGGTGTTCACCTGCATAAATGCTCTTCTCACACTGTGTTCCGACAACGAGAGAGCGTCCCCCCCCCCCTCGCGGTTGCCCCCCCCCCCCCCTCCACAACAGCCGGCGCGCCAGTGACGTCACTAGCCGGAGAGCCAGCAGCGCCACTGTCTACACCAAACCGAGCGTAGAAGATGTTGAGCTTGTCCGCGAGGGAGGCGTCGTCGCTCCCCATTGAGGGGGCGCTGACTTTATAGTCAGTTATTGTCTTCAGTCCCTGCCATAATCCTCTTGTGTCGAGATTTATTAGAAGTTGACGAGATTAAAAGATCTCTTGATTTTCTGGCGGAGGAGGTCTCTGATGTCAAACGACAACAGAAAGCCATCCTCGAATTAGTAGAGGAGGTAAATGCTCTGAGGCTGCAGAACGATGAGAAAGACCAGAGAATGAATTTTATGGAGAGAAAAGTGGAGGACCTGGAGCAATACACCAGGATGAATGACATTATTGTCACTGGGCTCCAAATCAAACCCCGGTCATATGCTCGGGCGGTGACAGCTGTCAATGGGGATGGGCAGAGTGCGCTGGATTCAAACTCTGTGGAGCAACAAGTGGCTGCCTTCCTTCAGTCCAAGGGGATTGAGCTGGACTGCAATAACATCGAGGCTTGCTACCCACTGCCCCGAAGAAACGGCAATGACAAACAGGCCATCATAATGAGGTTTGTAAACAGAAAGAACAAAATTGCACTACTGAGACAAGGAAAAAAACTGATGGGATCAAACGTCTTTATCAATGAGCATCTTACAAAGCGCAACGCCGACATCGCCAGAAATGCCCGATACATGAGGAAACAGAAATCAATTCAATCTACATGGACCTCTAGCTGCAAAGTATTCATCAAGCTGAATGGACCACCGGATGAGGCCAAAGTGCTACTCATCAGAAACATGGAGGAGCTGGACAAATACCAATAAACATCATGACGGGACTGTAAGGTAATAGAGACACACTGGACACAATTACACAACTTACAACCATGACTCATAGGCCTACGGAAATAATCAATTCACCTACATCTGGAGATGATGTGGATTTGACACAGTGGATTCTTTGATAATTTTATTTTCATTTTCAACCAGCATGGATACATACAGGATATGGTCAGTGTCAAAATATAGAATCATCCATTTTGGTTCTTTTTTTTCCCCCCACCCCCACTCCCTCCCACCAGTTCCCTCCCACCAGCCCATCCCCCCACCAGTTCCCTCCCACCAGCCCCCCCCCCCTCCCAGATTCAACTCAGACTCACATTAGGCAAACACTAAACTAACAGAAATAAGTAAAATGCAAACATAACTAAACAAAAACAAAAACACATTCACATCTTCAACTTGCTCCGAGGTCCCAACATAGTCTCATAGAGTCAACTATGGAAGTGTACCCAACCTTTCATTCTCCATATACGTCAAAAAAGGTTGCCATGTCTTATAGAATCTATCCGTAGAGCCTCCTAAGGTGCATCTCATCTTTTCCAAGTGCAGGAACCCCATTACATCTCTGGTCCATTGGACATGTGTGGGAGAGGCCTCCTGCTTTCACATCATAAGTATTAAACGCCTAGCAATTAGGGTAGAAAAAGCAATGATTTTCGAGTGTTTTATGTGAATAGGTATATCCTCTGGTGCCACTCCAAAGATTGCGATTATAGGTGAAGGGTCAATTTTGGTTCCAAATATTGCAGAAAAAGTATCAAATATAGATCCAATAGTTATATAAATTTGGACACGTCCAGAATGTATGAACGAGAGAACCCGTCATCGTCTTGCACCTATTGCACAAAGGATCTGTCCCTGGATAAAACTTAGCCAACTTCTCCTTTGAGAAATGTAGATGGTGTAGCACCTTAAACTGTATGAGCCCATGTCTGGCACATATTGAGGAAGAGTGAACATTCCGGAGAATAGATTGCCATTGTTCATCCGAAAATTCTACACACAGATCATCCTCCCAATGTGATTTGATAATAGTGAGAGAGGGGGGATGTAGGGTCGACAATATATCATACAATACTCCAATCGCTCCCCTTCTATATACATTAACATCTAGAAATTCATCTAAAGTTGTTTTTTCAGGCATGTTGGGAAATTTAGGATATCTGTTGCGTACAAAGTCACGAATTTGCATATAGCGGAAGAAATTAGTCCGGGGGATGTCGTGCTTTTGAGTCAGCTGAGTAAATGAGGCAAAAACATTGTCAATATACAGATCTTTAAAACTAGATATACCCTTATTGCTCCAGATCTTAAAAGCAGAGTCCAATAGGGACGGTGGGAACATATGATTGCAAGGGATTGGTGCCCGAGACGACATTGATTGTAGACCGAACCTTTTCCTACATTGTATCCAGATTCTAAGAGAGTGATGCACTATCGGGTTATGTCGGTATGCATCCAATTTTAACGGAAGAGCTGAGCTAATCAAAGCTTGCAATGAGGTTTTTCCGCAGTGGGAGGACTCAATATGCAACCACGCTGGAGTCTCAGTCGACCGATCCCCCATCCAGTAAAGAATATTGCGTGTGTTTGCTGCCCAATAATAAAATTGAAAATTTGGCAAAGCCAGCCCCCCTGACCGTTTCGCCTCTTGTAAAAATGGCTTCCTAATCCTTGGAAGTTTGCCATTCCAAATGAATGCCGAAATCTGTTTATCTAGTGTGTTAAAGAATTGTCTCGGTAAATAAATTGGGACGCACTGAAAGATATATAAAAATTTGGGCAGGACATTCATTTTAACAACGTTAACACGACCAATTAGTGATAAGGGAAGCCTATCCCATCTTTGAAGATCTGATTTAGTACGCTCCAGGAGTGGTGCGAAATTTTTCTCGTATAGATTTTTATGTAAGCGAGTGACCTTGATGCCTAGATAAGTCAGATGATCCGCTACCTTAAATTGAAATGCCTCAAATGAGATCTCCTCAGCTTCACTGTTAACGACTAACAACTCGCTTTTATGTATGTTCAATTTATATCCAGAGATACAGCCGAAATCTCTAAAAATGGTAAGAGCATGGGGAAGCAATTCCAAGGGGTCAGACACATAAAGTAACAGGTCGTCAGCATAGAGGGATAATTTGTGTTCTAGGCCAGCCCTATGGATTCCCCTGATCCTGTCTTCCGCTCGCAACTTCATAGCTAAAGGTTCTATAGAAATTGCAAACAGGAGAGGGGATAATGGGCATCCTTGTCTGGTTCCACGATTCAGTGGGAAATAAGGGGAACATACATTGTTTGTCTTGACACAGGCCATGGGCGAGTTATACAAGAGCCTTACCCACGAAATGTACCTTTCACCTAGACCGAATTTTCCAAGAGTAAAAAGCAAATAGTCCCACTCCACCCTATCGAACGCCTTTTTGGCATCTAATGACAGAGCAATCTCAGGTGTCGAGGGTGAAGGGGTATATAAAATATTAAATAGCCTACGCAAATTAAAGGAGCCCTGTCTGCCCTTTACAAATCCTGTCTGATCCGGGGATATCATAGAAGGTAACACATGTTCTAATCTGAGAGCTAGAGTTTTAGATAGTATTTTACAGTCGACATTCAAAAGTGATATTGGGCGATACGACAAACATTGCAATGGGTCCTTGTTTGATTTTAACAGAAGTGAAATTGTCGCTTGCTGGAGAGTAGGAGGCAGGCATCCCGAGTCGAAGGATTCCGAGTACATGTCCAGCAAGAGCGGAGACAATTTGTCACTAAATACCTTAAAAAATTTGGCGGAAAGCCATCTGGACTGGGTGATTTACCAGACTGCATTGATTTGATCGCCAATTTAATTTCTTCTAAGGTGATATGCTGATCAAGTTCACTTCTGTCATTGTCCCCCAAAGTTGGAAACACCAGGCCCTCACAAAATACATCAAACACTTCAGGGTTTTTTAACGAGTCCGAATGATAAAGTTTCGAATAGAAATGTTGGAAACTCTCATTTATTACTTTAGGGTCCTTAGAGGGGTGTCCAGATTGGGTTTCAATTTCAGGGATCATGTGCAAAGCCTCCGATTTACGAATTTGGTGAGCTAAAATCTTGGATGGTTTGTCCCCATGCTCATACCATGACTGTCTGGATCTATGCATCAGCTGTTCTGTCTGCTTAGTGGAGAGTAGATTGAATTCCGTTTGTAAGTTTAGTCTTTGTTTATAAAGGTCTGGCGACGGTGCCATTGAGTGCTGCTGATCCAGCTTCTTAATGAGATCTGCTAGTTCAGTTAAGCGCTTTTCTTTCTGCTTTCTGATAAACGAACAATATGAAATTATATGGCCCCGTAGAAATGCTTTTAAGCTCTCCCAAATAGTGCTGAATGTTACATCAGCAGTCATATTTGTTTCAAGGAAAATGTCAATTTGCTCAGAAATATGTTGGACAAAACCGTTATCTGACAGTAGTAGAGGACTAAGGCGCCACGTGTAAGCCGAGTGCTGGTTTGGAAAGTTGAGCTCTAAAGTAAGGGGACTGTGATCCGAAATTACTATGCTATTATATGTGCAGGTCTTAACATTAGGAAACAGTTTTTGATCAACAAAAAAATAATCAATCCGTGAATACGTTTGGTGGACAGGAGAGAAGAAAGAATATTGTCTAGCTAATGGATAGAGAGATCGCCAAGCATCAACAGCACCATATAACTCCAAGTAGGATTTTAAGACCACAGAGGATTTTGATATAACACGGGATCTTATTGAAGATCTATCTAACACCGGGTCCATTGTGGTATTCATATCTCCCCCAAGGATCAGCTGATGCGTATCTACACATTAGGAGTAAAGGAATTTTTTGAAGAATGAACTATCATCCCAATTAGGGGCGTATACATTTGCCAAAATTAGAGGGGTATTATATAATGAGCCCACCACTACCACATAGCGACCCTGTGGATCAGTGTTTACACTTGAGACAATAAATGGGGTAGATTTATGAATGAGAATCGCAGCACCCCGTGCTGTATTGTTAAATGTTGAATGGAACAATTGACCAACCCAATTTCTCTTAATTCTCAAGTGGGATGCATTTCTCAGATGCGTTTCTTGAAGAAAAGCTATATTCACCTTAAGGTGCAAAAGATGAGACAATACCTTAGTACACTTGAGTGGACGGTTCAGTCCTTTGACATTCCAACTGATAAGGTTGACTTGGCAACCCTTAACTTTCGAGGTTGTAGTGGAGGGTGTCACCATCCTGAATCACTGGAGAAAATATGAAAAACCCTGTATACACATTTGCACAGGTAAAATGTATGAAAAAAGAACAGTTGTGTGACCTCAGAGCAAGAGAAGATGTGAAACAGAGACAAAAAAAACAAACCAGAACATAGATAACAACACATTGACCCCCCCTCCCCAATATCCCCCCATGTCATCTCTAGGACAACCAAAACACAGTGGATTCTTGAACACGAAAAAATGAAACTCAAAACATTTGAATACACTGAGCACAATCTACAGGATATAGAAAATTATATTGACCCAGACAATAATCTATTCTTCAACATCAACGACAACTGCTGCTACTATACTGAAGATCAGTACAACCGGACAATTAAGACAGTTAACAAACAATTCACTTCAATTCAAGAAGTCTGTACGCAAACTTTAACAGCATTAAGGAATATTTAAACCAGTTTACACAACATTTAACATAATTGCCATTTCAGAAACTTGGATGAACGAGGAAAAGGGAATGGATTTTGAAATGGTCGGATATATGAACTCAACTATATGAACAGAAAAAATAAGAGTGGAGGAGGAGTGGCTGTGTATGTGGATAATAACTTGAATTATAAGATTGTAGAAAGAATGACAAATGTGATTGATAATTTATTAGAATGTATAACAATAGAAATATGTGTAGAAAAAAAGAAAAATAGAATTGTGAGCTGTATATATAGAGCACCAGGTTCAAATATTGAAGTTTTCAAGAACTGGATGGAAGAAATGTATATAAACAATAATCAAAAGGCTATTTTCATCTGTGGGGATTTTAACATTGATCTTTTAAATCCAAACAAACATAAAATGACTGAGGAATTCATCAACACATTGTATAGTTTGAGCCTTTATCCAAAAATCACAAGACCCAGCCGAATCACATCCCATTGTGCCACTCTGATATACAATATATTTACGAACATTATAGAAAACAATACAGTGAGTGGATTACTAATAATCAGCGACCATTTACCAGTTTTTACAGTTTATGACAACAACTACACAGAAAACAAGCAGGACAATAAACTACAATTTAAACGAGTAAGGACTGAAGAATCAATGAACGCTTTCAAAAATGATTTGCTACTACAAAATTGGGAGATAGTATATAAAGAGGAAGACACTGATAAAGCATATGAAACATTCTTATCTATATTTAACTTATTATATCACAAACATTGTCCAATAAAAGAATATAGCAGTAAACATAAACACTCAGACAGCCCATGGATCACAAGGGGATTACAGAATGCATGTAAAAAGAAAAATACACTATATAGAGAATTTATAAAACATAGAACTAAAGAGGCAGAAAATAAATATAAGAAATATAAAAATAAGTTGACTAATATTATGAGAAGATGTAAGAAGGATCATTATAGTAGAATATTAGATAACAACAAATATAATATTAAAGGTGTTTGGAATATATTAAATGGTATTATCAGGAATGGATCAAGACAAATAAACTATCCTCAGTATTTTATGGAAAGTGATCAAACTATTAGCAATATGGATGATGTGGTTAACAACTTTAATACATTTTTTGTAAATATTGGACCAGAATTAGCGGGAAGAATCCCAGATCCAGTGACTCCTGAAGACATAAAAGACAATTATATTGAAAGAAATCCTAGTTCAATGTTTCTGGAAGCGGTAGATGAAAATGAAATTATAGAAACTACTAATAAATGTAAAAACAAGACATCTACAGACAGTAATGAAATAGATATGAAAATAGTAAAAAATGTCATTAGTGGGATTTCAAAACCACTCACGCACATCTGCAATTTATCATTCAAAACTGGTCGATTTCCGAATAAAATTTAAATAGCAAAAGTCATACCTCTGTTCAAGACTGGAGATAAACACCACTTCACAAATTATAGGCCTGTTTCTCTACTTCCTCAGTTTTCAAAAATATTAGAAAAACTCTTCAACAACAGATTAGATAAATTCATTGATAAACATAATTTACTCACCGATAGCCAGTATGGATTCAGAACACACAGGTCAACATCACTAGCATTAATAGAACTCATTGGAAAAAATCACAAATTCCATAGATAAAAAAACATGTAGCTGGAGTATTCATTGACCTAAAAAAAAGCATTTGATACTATTAATCATGATATATTAATCAGGAAATTGGAGAGATATGAGATCAGGGGGGTAGTATTGGACTGGGTGAGAAGCTATCTAAATAAAAGACAACAATTTGTGACAATGAGAGATTATAAATCTGAATGTTTGGACATTGCTTGTGGTGTCCCCCAGGGGTCAGTGTTGGGTCCAAAACTGTTCATCTTGTACATTAACGAGATATGTAAAGTATCCAATATATTTAAATGTATTTTATTTGCGGATGACACTAATCTTTTTTTTTCTGGTGAGAATGTCCAGCAGCTTTTAGAGGTCATCACATCTGAAATGAAGAAATTGAAGGAATGGTTTGATAGAAACAAATTATCATTGAACTTGAGCAAAACTAAAATTATGTTGTTTGGAAACTGTAGATTGGATACTCAGGTACAAGTTAAAATAAATTATGTGATTATTGAAAGAGTTTATGAAAATAAATTCCTAGGTGTAATAATAGACCATAAAATCTGTTGGAAACCTCACATAAAACATGTCCAATCTAAACTCTCACGAAGCATTTCAGTCATGAGTAAAGTAATTCTGGATAGAAAATCACTCTACATTCTCTACTGTTCACTAGTTTTACCATATTTAAATTACCGGTACTGTTCTGAAGTCTGGGGAAACAATTATAAGTCTACACTACAACCACTTTTTATACTCCAAAAAAGGGCCATAAGGATAGTTCACATTGCAGGTTATCGTGATCACACTAACATATTGTTTTTTGAGTCAAAGACATTGAAGTTAAATGATCTTGTGGAATTTAAAACAGCACAATTAATGTATAAAGCAAAAAGTCATGCACTTCCAAGAAACATTCAAGAATTGTTCTTTGATAGGGAGGGGGGTTATAATACGCACTACCATGAGAAGACACTGCATCTTGATATGTGGAGTGAAACTGTGGAACAGTCTAAATGTGGTGCTAAAGCAATGTCCAAACATGAGACAATTCAAACTGAGGTATAAGGAAATGATGTTCACAAGGTACAGGGATGAGGAAGGGACTTGATATTCATGGGTGTTTAAATTTTCTTTTATTTCTTTCATGTTTTACATATATAGTTTTTGTTTTTTTGTTTTGCATATATATATATTTTTTTTTTTTCTACTCCTTTTCGAACATGTAGATTGAGTTGTGTTTTGTTTTTGTTATTGTTTGTTTGTATTCATTGCATGTTCAAAATAAAGATTTCAAAAAATAATAATAATAAAATAAAATAAAAACATATAGCAAGAGAGAGAGAGAGAGAGAGAGAAGAGAGAGAGAGAGAGAGAGAGAGAGAGAGAGAGAGAGAGAGAGAGATGGAGAGAGGAGAGAGATACACACCACGGCGGGTGCAGCACAACAGAAGAGAGAGAGAGAGAGAGACATACCACGGCGGGTGCAGCACAACAGAACAGAGAGAGAGATGGAGAGAGAGAGAGACACACACCACGGCGGGTGCAGCACAACAGAAGAGAAAGAGAGAGAGCGCGAGAGAGAGATAGAGTGAGAGAGAGCGAGCAAGAGAGAGAGAGAGAGAGAGAGCGAGAGAGAGAGAGAGCGGAGAGAGAGAGAGCAAGAAAGAGCGCGAGAGAGAGAGAGAGAGAGAGCAAGAGAGAGAGAGAGAGAGCGAGAGCAACAGAGAGAGAGCGAGAGAGAGCAAGAGAGAGAGAGCGAGCAAAAGAGAGAGAGCGAGAGAGAGAGAGAGAGAGCGAGAGAGAGAGAGAGCAAGAGGGAGAGAGAGAGAGCAAGAGAGAGAGAGAGAAGAGAGAGAGAGAGAGCGGGAGCAACAGAGAGAGAGAGAGCGAGAGAGAGACAGAGAGAGAGCAAGAGAGAGACAGAGAGAGATCCACGGCGGGAATAGAATAGAGTGCATTAAAAACTCACCAAACGTCCAAGAGGAAGGAGACAACCGTGGAGTTGACGAAGTTCACCACAAATCACCAGTCCATATTGTCCCCCCCCGTTGGGATTAACTTGGGAGTCTGTTCTCCCTGTTTATCTGCCACACGTTAGCACTCGATAACGTATAGCTAACGCTAGCTAGCTAGGTTAGCTAACGCTAGTTAGCTGTCCCTGCCTTTAGCTACTAGCCGACATGGCTAGCCCGACTGAACCACACGTTAGCACTCGATAACGTAGCTAAAGCTAACTAGCTGTCCCTGCCTTTAGCTAAGCCGACATGGCTAGCCTGACTGAACTTTCTAACATGCAACAACTTTCATCTTCAGTCCATCTGCCGAACGACCGTCCTCTTCGTCTTGGCATAACCTCCAATGCTGCACGCGCTCCCGTGGAAATAGTCAGACGCACGCCGGCCGCCTCCTGGCTGTACCTTACCTGTAACCCCTCCCCCTATACCAATAGTATATCTGCTGCAGAGCCGCAGAGCTCCAATAGTGTATCTGCAGAGCCACAGAGCTCCAATAGTAGCCACAGAGCCCGGAACAAGTCAGACACATTCTACAAACGTGTCTAATGTGAAATATATAAGCATGTAAGCAAAACTAGATTTTAGGTCTGTGATGAAAAAGGGCCTCGCGGGAAGGGGGGCCTCGCAAAAAAAAATTATATATATATATATATATTTTTTTGCTAGGCCCTATTCCCGCGAGGCCCTGTGCGACCGCACTGCTCGCACACCCCCTGAGGCGGCCCTGATTATTTCTGACATCCAAGGTAATACTCGAAGGGCAGAAAGGACTTCTTACTAGGAAACATCTAATAAAATGGCACTTCAACATCCTAGTCCCAAACTTACATTGTATGTTACCATTAGCTGTTTTAAGAGTGCATTTGTTTATTAGCTATAACTGTCTTTATGAGTTGTACAGTTGTGCAGTGTTTCCCCCCCCCCAACCCCTCCCTACCCAACCCCCCCCACACAACCGCACACAACCTCCTCCAATGTACAGTTTTTACGTCAAATGTATATACTCCCTTTTCTGGACTCTTTTTGTATCACAAACAGTACTGTATTTGCAAATCTGGTATGTCATAAATGTATAGATGTAGCAGTACTGTCTATCTGTATGTCATGTATGTCATATATGTCCTGATGAATTGAAAATGGGAGACCCTGATGTAAACAAGATGAAAGTCTTTCTCTGGTCTGCATCCCCTTAACAATTGTGTGTATTGAGCTGTACTGTATTGTACCCATTCTGCAATCTGTTAATAAAGTTTTCAATCAATCAATCAATCAATTCAATCAATCAATCAATCAATCAGTTGTAGTTCATGCAAGACAAATTGTAAGAAGAAAAATTGCAGCATAATAACAAGTAAACCCAGAAACTGAAACCGAAGGTTTGACATGGGGATTTGAATGGCTTGTAGTAGAGCAGTGGTTCTCAAACGTTTTACACCAAGTACCACCTGAGAACGTAGCTGGCTCTCCAAGTACCACCATATGACTGACGTTAAAATACAGTCTATTCAGCTATGCACAGTTCACGCAGGAGGCAAATGTATTCCTAATACCATTATTTATTGTTAACTTTTGTCAGACACAGCCACAATGTACAAAGGGGTAGTAGCACTAGAACTAGCAAACTCTTCCACACAACGCATACAATGCAAGGGGCATTGAGAACATAATAACTAACATTCTCACATAGCAAGTGAGAAAATTAAGAACAACTGTATTTCAGCAAATGTACTTAATTCTCTCTCTCTCTCACACACACAGCAAGCAATTGTCCTTCATTCTCTCTCTCTCACACTCTCACACACACAGCATGTTGTTGTCCATTGACAACTCACATAAGCAGGGCCGGACTGGGGAAATAATTCAGGCTGGGAAATATAGTGTGAAATATAGCCCCAGTCAGGCCACTTTCTAAGTGGGGGTCCCCCACCAGGAATTATTTTGTTACAAAGACTTAATTTCCTGCCAGTGTTTGTGATGGGCATCACAAATTATATAAAAAAAAATACATATTCAATACATTTTCGAATTGTAACCCTTTAAATGCCAGTTGGCATCAAAACACACAAAAAGTAAAATATTTTCAATATATCAAATGCAAAGTACATTTTTCTGGGGGGGATTATTACAGGCTAGGCATGTGTCAATGATTAGCAACAACACAGATTTTGATGGATTTTTTGTAATGTCAGATTTAACAACAACTCTTTTCAGAAAAGTGGGAGTATTTAATTTTTTATCTGACATTACAAAAAATCGAAAAATAAAAATGGTTATGATCAGGGCTGAAGTTGAATAAAAGATTTATGACTGTTTAGACTGCATTACTCTCTGTCACAGTGATATCCTGGTTGTTCCCCACTTCGGTTATCTAACTATCGCGCCGCCGCAACTAGAAACACTGGCCTGGCCTGCTTCTAAATTCAGTGGCCTGACTGCACCAGCAGTACCACCAAGTACCACCAGTGGTACACGTACCACAGTTTGAGAACCACTGTAGTAGAGAATACCAGATAATACCAGACCCTTCTCTCTCTTGGTAGAGCCGGAGGTGTGGTCAGCAGTAGCACCCCACCTATCCCAACTGAAATCCAATCCACACCTCAGACAAAAACTGTAAACAAAGCACAGTACAATGTTGGCATCTTTTGCCTAGAGGTTGCTGTTTGCTGCTTACCTTTAAGTTACCATCTATCTCTGAATGAGGTAACACAGTGGTGATTGAGTTTATCGCCCACCATTTAAAGCCCTTGATATGATATGATATGATAAATTTATTTATATTGCGCCCCTCAACCAATAGTTACATCGGCCCGGGGCGCATCCCGGGAGAGAAAGAGAAAACAAACAAAAAAGACAGGAACAAAACGAAAAACAGAAAAAATACAGGCAGTCCAACCAATCAGATAGAGAACAGACAGACATAATACACCACACATACAACAATAAAAAAAAAAAACGAGCTCATGGATTGTTTATGGCGAATAGTACATTTGCAGTACTACAAACTGCGTGTTGGTAGCAATATTCCTGGGCAATGCAGTGCACAGTTAGTTTAGTACACGTTTTCCATCACCCAGCAGTGATTGGTCTGCCAGAGAGGGTGGGCGGAGCTAAGGCAACAGGCTCGCTCCTCCTCAACTCATTTGGCATAACTGTTTTTCCAGGTCTCTGATATTATGGCTGAAGACACAAAGATTGATGTCTACAGATCACCACACTTTTTACAAATTCAAATTCAACATTCAGATGATGGTAAACAGTCAAAAAAGGAAAGCGGACGTCAGCCATAGAACTACAGACCGTCAGCCATAGAACTATAGAGTTATATACAGTATATATAATTAGAATTATATATAAATATCCCTTTCAGAAGCCTGAGGAAGGTTGATAGGTGGGAAAGATATAATTGTACGTTAGGCGTTTCCCTTTCAGGTAATAGCAGCAATCTGGTAATAAGCAGGAAATACCCTGATTAATTCTGACCTTTCCTCTTGAGAAACTGCTTTTCGTGTTGCAGGTCAAAGGTGATGGTGGCCTTCTCACAGCGCTCCACCGACACAGCGAAGTAGCGATAGTCGGGCTGACAGCTAAGGCATACACCCCCACTGGCTTCTCGCAAAGGCTGGAGGAGAACAATGCAATGTGATGATCAAGCCATTCTGAGCAGGAGATAGCACACTGCAGTCATCTTATAGTGGTGAGAGAATTCCACTGGTTCCGATATATACAAATGAGCTTGTTTCAAGATTTTTTTTGAGAAAAAAATATATATATAATAATGCAAAGTCAATGGGGCCACGATCCAGTTTGTACAAGCCCCGAAATAAGCCCTGAAACCTACTTTGAATGCACTGTGGAGTCTTTCAGCCTTTATTGTACAGACCGGAGTGTGACCCCCATTGATTTGCATTCATTCTGTGGCTAACTAGCCAGAGCTGTGGTTATCCAGCAGGAAGGACAGCATAGACCACACTAAAGGACACTACCGATCGACAACAACATTGGTAAGTAGGAAATTGGACTAGGGGTCCAAAATTACGAACTTACCCTTCAAATAAACTTGAATAAACTTGAAATAAAAAGTGTTGAGTGTGTTTTGTATTTATTTGTTTTGCTGTGTAGTGCATTTCCCCGGGGGGGGGAACCTCTGACATTTTTCCGATGTGAAGATGACTCCCTGTGTGAAGATGACTCCCTGTGTGAAGATGACTCCCGGTGTGAAGATGACTCCCGGTGTGAAGATGACTCCCTGTGTGAAGATGACTCCCGATGTGAAGATGACTCCCTATGTGAAGATGACTCCCTGTGTGAAGATGACTCCCGATGTGAAGATGACTCCCGATGTGAAGATGACTCCCGGTGTGAAGATGACTCCCTGTGTGAAGATGACTCCCTATGTGAAGATGACTCCAGATGTGAAGATGACTCGCGATGTGAAGATGACTCCCGATGTGAAGATGACTCCCGATGTGAAGATGACTCCCTGTGTGAAGATGACTCCCTGTGTGAAGATGACTCCCTGTGTGAAGATGACTCCCGGTGTGAAGATGACTCCCGGTGTGAAGATGACTCCCGATGTGAAGATGACTCCCGATGTGAAGATGACTCCCGATGTGAAGATGACTCCCGGTGTGAAGATGACTCCCGGTGTGAAGATGACTCCCTGTGTGAAGATGACTCCCTGTGTGAAGATGACTCCCGATGTGAAGATGACTCCCGATGTGAAGATGACTCCCGGTGTGAAGATGACTCCCGATGTGAAGATGACTCCCGGTGTGAAGATGACTCCCGGTGTGAAGATGACTCCCGATGTGAAGATGACTCCCGATGTGAAGATGACTCCCGATGTGAAGATGACTCCCGGTGTGAAGATGACTCCCGGTGTGAAGATGACTCCCGATGTGAAGACGACTCCCGGTGTGAAGATGACTCCCGGTGTGAAGATGACTCCTGCCCGCAAACCACTACTCCAGACACATCGCTCCCCCGTCACACAAAGAAAACAGGGAACATCGACCGTGTGACAAAAAAAGAAGAGAAAGGTCGATAGTTTTCATCTTGATGAGGCGGCAAGTGAGATTCATGATGCGTCATTAAAGAAAAAAAAGCCAGCTCATAAAGATTTAATTAGATTAATCAAGGACATTGATCCCCACACTTTGATCTTAATCAGCTTCTTGGCCAGGTAAACAAACAACAGGCCTAGTCTGCTATTATAAAAATAATAATAATAATAATAATAATAAAGCAGGGGTCTATCAAAGCCTAGGTTTAAACCCAAAGGTGGGTCATGGGGGACATGAAAATTGGACCCCAAATTATTCTGGAGATACTATTATTATCGACAGTTAAGCCTATTTGATATGCTGTGCTGCCAAAGCCTGGAATACAATACTAGAAGGCAGTAGCATAAAGACAGAAGTGTTTGTTTTGGTCACATGTGGGCAGCATTGGGAAAGTTACTCAGGACGTGTAAATCTTTACTTATTACTGATTACTCCTTTAAAAAGTTATCAAAATTACTTTACTGATTCCTTTGTATCAAAGTAATTAATTATGTTACTCGTTACATTACTTGTTACTTCCCCGTCAGCGTCTGGTTTTCTATGTGTCAAGTTTAACACGATCGGGATGTACTTTACGTGAAAAAGATCTTACCGTGGTCCGGCGGGATCCCCCTGAGCATTTCCCCGTTATCGATCGCCATCTGGTAGATCGATATGTCGATTGGCTGATGATAAATCCCCTTATTGCATGGTGAAATCTGTGATGCAAAACGTAATCCAAGCTACAGGCTGCAGATCCAGAATCGAGCTAACATAAAACTCCATTGAAAGTAAAAAAAAAAAAGAGTCCACCGTTCGGCCACAGGGAACACTGCATTATCGCGATAGCGCCCCTAAGAGGATCTGGCCGGTATTGCACATTCTCAAATTCAAAGAGTAGGGTATATCTGCAGTGCCGCTCGGCGACCTTGAATAGGTTATTAAAATGGAATAAAAGCAATAACAACTTGCCACGGATTTATACGTGCTTCTGTCCACAACGGGTGGAATCGAAACACGGATATATACGTTGTTCGTCCCCATTGTGTAAGGAGGTAAAAAATATATATATATATTATTATAATATATATTTTTTTATAAATGGAAATGTATTGTTGAAACATGCAAACGTTCAAACGCACACACACTAATAAGCATTGGAGGCTTTTAACCAGGGCCGGACTGGGGAAATCATTCAGGCCAGGAAATATAGTGCGAAATATAGCCCCAGTCAGGCCACTTTTTAAGCGGGGGGTCTGGGGGTCCCCCACCAGGAAATGTTTTGTTACAAAGACTTCATTTCCTGCATTCTGGTGCAGGATTTTTTTTATTTGTACCCTTTAAATGCCAGTGTTTGTGTGATGGCATTAAAAAACAGGCTAGCATATGTATGATTAGCAACAACACTGATTTTGATGGATTCTGTTTTTTTGTAATGTCAGATTGAAAAAAAGGACTAAATTGTCCTCTTCAAAAACGCCATAAAGATATTACTATATGTTGAAATAATTTACCACTTTAAATAAATCTTTTATTCAACTTCAGCCCTGATCATAACACCACATATTCATTTTATAATTCTAACCCTTTAAATGCCAGTGTGTGTGATGGCATATATTTGCAAAATATCAAATGCAAAGTCGATTTTTCTGGGGGGGGTATTACAGGCTAGCATGTGTCAATGATTAGCAACAACAGTGATTTTGATGGATTTTTTGTTTTTTGTAAGGGTCCCGCCTCCACCAATCACATGCGGCTCCCTTTGTGTGTGTGTGTGTGAGCAAGAGAGAGAGAGAGAGAGAGAGAGAGAGAGAGAGAGAGAGAGAGAGAGAGAGAGAGAGAGAGAGAGAGAGAGAGAGAGAGAGAGAGAGAGAGAGAGAGTTCTCCAACTTGTGTGAGTTGCAGTGATCTCCTGGTTGTTCCCCACCTAGGTTATCTAACTATTGCACCGCTGCAACTAGAAACACTGGCCTCGCCTGCTTATAAGTTCATCTATCCAGCCACGCCCACTTCCAGCTACGTATATAACCCTGTGGCGTGGCTGTGCTCCCCCTCCCTCGTTCTTTCATTCGAAAGTTTGGCTCAGAAGCATCCTGCAGTGTGAGAGGTAGTTAAGTAGTGTGGTATTAGTTTAGCGATGGCAACGCCACCACAAAAAGAGTCCTTTTCAGGACTCCACCACCACTTCCAACGCTTGGCTTCCACCGCTCGTCGCGGGGGTTCCCTGGACCGGCTGTCATGGCAGTCAGGTGAGCCCTCACAGCGTACAGTGGGGAGTTTGAGCCGCCCGGAGGTCGAGGCGGGTCCCTCTCACCTCAGTCGAGGCGGGGCCCTGGTGTCTCTGTGGAGTCCAGCCTGGGTAGGCCACCAACCAACCCAGGCGTGGTTCCTCTGATGGCGGATGATTTGCGGCTCAAACTGGCTCCCGTCCAATGGAGAGAGAGAGCAGCGGATGGTCAAGAGAGGAGGAAGTGGAGTATGCGGGACCGGAGGCCTTCGGTGCCGCGGAAGTACTGGACCTGGAGAAAGAACCGTGTGTCTTCATAGGGGCACCATCGTGGAGATGGAGGACCCCTTCTCCAATTCCTCGCCCGCCGTGTCGGGCCTAGCAACCCCGTCCCCCTGGAGGAAGAGAGATAGCAGTCCATGCTTCGTTTTCTCTTCCCCAGAAGGACTAAAGGGAAGCAGAAAGAGAAGGATATTCCCCCAGCGTGTTCAGTAAGAGAAGCGCTTGGTGCGTCACAGAGTTACTTCAGACCGGCCATACCTCTCCGGAAGATTGTTGAAGAGTGCCCTGGCGCGATGAAAAGCGGCATCCAGGCTGTCGCTGTCACTCATCGCACTGTGCAATCGGTAGGCGTGAGCAGCAGACAGCCTGTATTATATTCCCCATTCTGGGCGCTAGGGTTAATTACCCCTGCCCTGCGGGACGTATATGTGGGGGAGCTCAGACAGTAGTCAATGTGAAAATAATACTGCCTGTCTTTCCCAGTATTGATGATTGATTGAACATTTGATTAGAATAGAATAGAATAGAATAGAATAGAATAGAATAGAATAGAAATACTTTTATTATCCTGAGGGAAATTTGACACTGCAAATCGCTCAACATTTAAACATTTAGACAGAACAGGTCACGAATAAGAATAACAAAACAAATCAAATCAAATTGCCAAAGATAAGAGTAGAATAAAATAGAATAAAAATGGAATAAAATATACAGTAAATAAATACAGTAAAAATATACTGAGGTGTAGGTGTAATATTGCACAGTGCTGTTTCAAAACTAAGAGTCCAGGAAGATGGTAACTGTCACTCTGTGCTCAGTGATGCAGTGAGGCACAGTGATGCATTGTATAGTCTGATGGCTGTTGGAATGAAGGACTTCCTGTGCCATTCAGTGCTGCATTTAGGTAGTGTGAGCCTGGCACTGAACATGCTCCTCCTCAGTCTGTGTATAGTGGGTGGGAGGGGTTTTCCCTGATGGCCTGGAGCTTAGCAAGGCTCCTCCTCTCCGCCACCCTCGCTAGGGAGTCCAGCTCCACCCCAACCACGCTACTGCCTTCCTGACCAGCTTAGCCAGCCTGTTTGTGTCCCTTGCTCTCAGTCCGCTGCTCCAGCAGGTCACAGCGTACAAGAAGGTGCCCGCCACCACCGACTCATAGAACATCCTCAACATCAATCAAATCTGGTTTGATTCTCAAGCATCGGTATCCTGGAGACCATTAGAGGAGAACATAGTGGCACCACATAGACTGCAGGATATAGTGTACACCAACTTATCAATTAAGCAATGCAACTTGAGATTTGGCCCTCTTATTACACATGTGATCCGGATATGGCGTGACACACAGAAAAAGTGTACTAACCACCATAAATGGCACAGGCATTCTCCCCTATTTAATAACAATTTACTCCTTATTGCACAACAACCTATCAAATATCCTGGATGGGAAAAGAAAGGCATACACACATTGGGGGATATCTTCGATGACCATGGTTTCCGCAGTTATCAAGATATATTCAACAAATTTAACCTCACCAGTTCCACTTATCTTTTCTATCTACAAATAAAAGCAGCTTTGAGTGCTCACGGAGTCCCATTAAATATTCCACTTGCGCACCACAGATTTCACAAATTCTTTTATGACAAGGAGATGTCGAGAGGCTCTGACTTTTATCGCCACTTGCTTACGTCCTCATATGAGGTCCTTCCCCTAGACTCGGTTTGGAGGAAGGATATCCCAAACCTGGAAGTAGATTTTGATTGGGATGCAGTCTGGGAAAACGTTCATCACGCAACCCAGATCACCAACAGATTAATCTTAATTTTGTTCATAGGATTTACCTGACTCCTAGACGTTTGCACCTAATGGGTCTCAGACAAGACTCTCGATGCTCCTTGTGTTCAAACGGTGCTATTGGTACATATATGCATATGTATTGGGAATGCCCTCCTGTTAAGATTTTCTGGGAAAAAGTAACCACTCAATTATCAGAATTTGTATCTCTGACCATACCTACACTGCCTTCTGTATTGTTGTTGAATGATGTTTCTCAGTTATCGACCTCTGTAACTGAGGGGTTACAAAACCCTGACTGTATTAAAGATTGTGATAGATTAAACCACTGCTAATTATTATTATTATTACTTGCCAGAAAGTACAGTTATAATATGGCAGACACTCAGAATAAGACGGCACGGTGACAAAGAAATATCATTGTGTAGTGATTGTTAATTGTACATAATTCACCCACGGAACTATTGTTAGGAACAAGAGTTCCGCCCGAACATTATATGAGGTGGCACTTCCTGCCACCACACACGAGTCGACCGCAAGCAACGTAGGAGTAGCATGTTGTGTTTGTGTACTAAATAAATGCTGTTCGCTCCACCTCGAGCTACCGTCTCCGACTCTCATCTCTCGGCACTACACTGGTGACCCCGACATTGGTCTCGCTGAAGTATCAGGGACCGAACCGAACATGGCAAACGATGCCGTTATTATTCGATTGACGGAGTTTTGGGAGCATTCTGCGGCGGCGTGGTTCGCTCAAACAGAGGCGCAGTTCGCCCTACGAGGGGTTGACGACGACGCCGCGAGATATTACCACGTCGTCTCGAGCCTCGGGAGCACTACAGCGGCGAGGACGGTAGGCTTCATAACAGCTCTGCCTGCCCGGAATAAATATGAGGCGTTTAAGACGCACCTGCTCAGAATATTCGAGTTGTCACAGTCAGAGCGGGCCCGACGCTTGCTGGCTATGCGAGGCTTGGGGGACAGCAAACCTTCAGAGCACATGGAGATGATGTTAAACCTGCTGGGTGCGGAACGGCCTGATTTCCTGTTTATCGAACTGTTTCTCAGGCACATGCCGCCACACGTGCAGACGGCACTTGCCAATTCAGCGACTACTGATCCCCGTGCTTTAGCAGAAGAGGCAGACCGCAGGCCTGTGTTATTACCACACACGTTTTGGCGCGAGGGTGACAAGATGCCGTTCCCCTTGCACTTTCGTCATGACGCATAAACGCAGACACCTGCGCCCAGTAGCAGCGGTGAGCGCAGGTATGTCGAACCGGCTGCTTTTCATTAGAGACACACTCTCCGGTTGCAAGTTCCTCTGCGACACCGGAGCTCAGAGGAGCGTCCTGCCAGCTACGAAAGAGGACACCGCCGGCGATGATAGAGGTCCACGCCTGACGACCGCCAACGATACCCCTATTCGCACCTACGGTACAAGGACCGTGGAACTGTGTTTTGGGGGCCAGCGGTTCACGTGGGACTGCATCACGGCCGACATTTCGTTCCCACTACTCGGGGCAGATTTCCTGGGTGCACACGGTCTCCTCGTGGACATTAGACATGGCCGCCTGATAAACGCACAGACACGGGCTTCGTTGGCATGTGTCCGCGATGAGGCGACATACGGCGGCCTTCTTACAGCTTTCACCGACCACGAACCCCTCACGTTTTCTGAGTCAAAGGTAGCGGAGCCATGGTCGGCACGACAACAGCTCACGTACGATTCCGAGTGCGCCGCGAGACACGTCGCCGAGAAGCCCAACGTCGTCATCGGAGCTGTACAGCCGGACCTCGACTACGTCAACAGGGGCTCGGGACAGGCCTCCGACCACGACATCCAGGCCCTCAGGACTGCAGATTCCAGTCTACGCCTGGAGGACGTCGCGATTGGTCACTCGGGTCCGACGCTGCTGAATGACCTATCCACCGGACACCCTAGCCCACAGGCCCCTGAGGACTGGCGAAGGCTCGCCTTTGAGGTGGGGTACAACCACCACAAGATTGAACCCGCCCACGTAGACATTTCCCAGCCCTTAGAGCTGGCCCTCTCCCCCCGCCGAGGCCGTCCGCCGCTACCCCGGGACCCGCCAACGACGGAGCCGCCGTTGGCCTCGTCGACGTCTGTGCCCCCGGGTGTCGGGGAGGACACGGGCGCTTGCGCCGCCCCTACCTCCCCGCCCCTGGCTTTCCGCACTCACCGTGGCCGGTTCATGCCCCCGGGCGCCGTGGAGGGCGCAAGCGCTTGCACCGCGCCCCCGGTTGTCCGCTCACGCCGCGGCCGGGTGGTTGTCTCTCCCCGCCGTGGAGATTTTGACCATGGGTGAATTCTGGGGGGGCTTGTGTAGTGATTGTTAATTGTACATAATTCACCCACGGAACTATTGTTAGGAACAAGAGTTCCGCCCGAACATTATATGAGGTGGCACTTCCTGCCACCACACACGAGTCGACCGCAAGCAACGTAGGAGTAGCATGTTGTGTTTGTGTACTAAATAAATGCTGTTCGCTCCACCTCGAGCTACCGTCTCCGACTCTCATCTCTCGGCACTACAATTTATAGTATTTATTATTATGCAGTAATTGTACAGAATGGGAATTAAGGGTCGCGCTTGTATGGCGAAGAATATGAATAAAGTCAGTCAGTAGCAAAATCAGTTGGAATGAATAATTCCTAAGCTGGGATACTAGACTAAACGCCGCCTGGCGTAGGATGGCACTATAATGGGCAAACGATGGTACCGCTGGAGACAGGGGGTGTCCTCCCAGAGATGTAAGCTCTGGAGGAAGGAAGAATGTTCGGATACTCAGTCTGTTCACTTGAAGAAAGAGGGTTCTCGTACGGAATCCAGTCCTTATAATCCAAATGCTCAGCAGCAAAGCAATAGCTGTAATCCAATTGCTCGATAGCAATGACGATAGCCAGCTAGCTTCGGTCCTCGAAGCTAGCCCGAGGTAAGATCTTCAAGGTGGTTAAATCCAAACGACAGTGGGTATTAACGAGGCTCTTCTCCACGGT
The DNA here is from genome assembly GCF_963971535.1 of Notolepis coatsorum. Classification (NCBI taxonomy): domain Eukaryota; kingdom Metazoa; phylum Chordata; class Actinopteri; order Aulopiformes; family Paralepididae; genus Notolepis; species Notolepis coatsorum. Next base: position 65,624,545 of record NC_140167.1, on the reverse strand, counting down.
AGTACGTTCCACGATCACTATAATCCAACCAATACTGGTTCTGCAATCGCCGCAGTAGGTTCCAATATGCACATGTCCAGTAGGTCCACGACTAGGCCCTCCTCGTGTACTGGCACTAATTACTAAGTCCACGCACACTTGCTAAGGTTTTACACTAGTTACTAAACGAACAAACTGCTTGGTAATGCTGCACACCGAACGAACTGCTATAACACGATTCACACTAAATGACGACTCTTTACTTCACATTAAGCTAAGTCGAACTTGACGTTACTGCATTAGCTCTGACACTTTTACTTATTCACGTTAGGTTCACAACACTCTGTTTAGACGAACTGCTTGCACTAACACTGTTTCACCGAACTGCTAATGTTCGCGCCTTCCACAATATATATACTTAAGTGGCTTTCTAGTGCCAAGCCTCAGCTCTCGTCTGGAATCAATGCGCCGGCACCAGGCATGTCCCAACATGCCCAGACTCGCCTTTGAACCTGACTTCAGGGGCGCGGTGCCTGGCGCCGAGAACGTCAAGGGCATTATCCAATGAGGAAAGTGAATATTACTAGGATTCAAACGCAGGCTTAAAGGGATATAGCTTATATATATAAATAATATACAAGTTATATAAAACAATAAAACGTAGATTCTCAGCTTTAATCTGGCCCTTCACAACAACCTCTGTACATGTAAAGAGACTAATTTTGGCCGGTCTTACGGCTGCCAAAAAGTTGATAGCGTCACGCTGGATTCAACCGGATAAAATGTGCCGGAAGGTATGGGTTCTTACCTATCTCGATGTGATTTATCTAGAGCAGGGGTGGGCAATTATTTTTCCCAGGGGGCCGAATGAGCAACTGAAAATATGTTGGGGGGCCGGGCCAAAATTCCAAACTCAATTATGCATAATATACATTTTATTTCTATATAAAAAGCAGTAAATTGCATTGTTTTGCCCCCTGGTAAGAGTGTATGTTATTATTTGGCAATTAAAAGGTGAGGTTAGCTTTCAAAAATATCATTTATTCAAATAGAATTTATTTCCAAAATGATAAACAAAATGTGAAACATTAATAACAAAGGGCATTTTGAGTTTCATATACTATTGAAACAAGGATTTTCTTAGCTTTCTAAAGACATCACATCATCTTATAGCAAAAATAAACAAGACATGTCACTGAACTGTGTAAAGAAAAGTGTCCCAGTTTTGTAGCCTTTTTTACTTTACATGCCTATATTAAACATTTAATGTTTTCAGAACTGTGCAAAAAAAGAAAAAAATATATCAAGTGTCCCATTTCACTTGTTATATTTCCACATTTTAGTGTTCTTCAGTTCTTTTTTTTTTCATTCAGTGTGAGAAATCCAGTCTCTGTTGAGCTTTAACAAGTCCATCAAAGTCAGGTTGCATGTCTGAGGTGGAGATGCGAAGCACAGCTGCCAGATGTTCATCAGTGAGAGAGGATCTGTACCTGGACTTGGTAAACGTCATGACTGAGAATGTCTGTTCACATACTGTATGTAGGTGGATCCAAAGAGAACCAACATCTTCTGAGCATGTCTCCTAAGCGTATATTGTGCGTGTGAACGTTGACATAAAAAAAAAAAAAAAAAAATTAGTAATTTTTTCTTTTTCTTTTTTTTTTATTATCATGTAATCTTCATCCGGCCCGCGGGCCGTACAATGCCCAGGTCTGATCTAGAGATATCCACTGCACGAATTTTAGGTGTTAATGAAGCCAGCATAGCAGTCTGGGTAGCTGTGGTGGAGAAGATAAAGGGAAGCATATACATTTGTAATTTTCTGATGTTAAATGAAATAGTGGATGTATAGTCCAAGTGGGGGTCCTGAGGGGGGGGTGGGGGTGGGGGGGGGGGAGGGGAAGGAAAGAGCGAGGAAGAGCAGCAAGAGCCCATGTATTGTATTTATTATTTTTATGTCTTTTAATCTACATTTATTCTGATTTAATTACTGGACTGTCATTATTGTTATTATTATTTCTGTTATTGTCCTGTGATTTATCATTGATTATTACTGTTACTGTATTGTTTGTCTTGTTTCATGTTAAAAAAAGGGAAAATAAAAAACATTTGTTCAAAAAAAAAAGAACATCCTCAACATCCTTGTACAGACATTGAAGGATCTCAGCCTTCTGAGGAAGTAGAGTCGGCTCTGGCCCTTCTTGTACAGTGCCTCTGCATGTTTTGACCCGTTCAGTTTGTTGTCGATGTGCACACCGAGGTATTTGTACACCTCAACCATGTCCACATCGACTCCCCTGATGGAAACGGGGGTCACAGGTGCACTCCTCCTCCTCCCCAGCTCCACAACCAGTTCCTTGGTCTTCGCCAGGGTGCGATCCACGGGGGAGCTGGGGGAGCCATGGCTCCCTTAGATCAGACATCAGCTCCCCTGAAAACATGATTTGTGATTTTTTGGGGGGTCTCTAAATTACTGAAAATAAATGCTACTTTTGCCATGCATTTCTCATTTTTCTGTAATTTTCTGTATCATCATTGTTACAAAGGATCAGATTAAACCGAATATATATATTTATTGATTGATATATATTGCATAGTATTTGTATATCGTTTGATATCCCTTGTATATTCCTTGTACATATACACGGAATATCCCTTTAGCCTAGACCAGACCATAATATTTCATTCTCCTATTGGACAGCGGTCCACAAGCGCCAGGGCCATGCCTCCGGAGTCAGGTTCAAAGTCACCGTCAAGACATGTCTGTACATGCCCGGCCTTGCCCAGGAATACGAGACAGAAATGAGGTTGGCACTAGATTGTTCGCCGTGCATATAAATATGGCGCAGGTGAATACAGAAGTAGAGTTACCCAATAAGTTGAAGCCTCACCCACGATACAACGTGCGGTGAAGTATGGCCTGTTTGGCCCCAAAATAGAGCATTGAGACCGCGTGCGAATTAATAACTGAATTGTCAGAGTTTGGCGCTATACCGTCGAGTGCGACATATTTCTATTAAGTCAGAATAGTCTATTTGTGTATAGTGTATCGTGCGGCTAAAGTTCTACAGTGACCAGCATCACCAACGCTTCCTCGTATCAGCTAGAGTGCTTATCCAGGCTGGGCTGCTTTCATGGCGCTTTCACCCGAGGAGACCTAGACGAGAACCGTGTGGACATGTACACTGGATTAATCTACCCGACGACTACATAGCCCTTTGCGGCTGGATTATATTTGTTTTGGTCCTGTGATTTATGGAGCGGAGAATCGCTGACGCCTACACGTGTGGGATTTACCCTGTGAGGAGCCAAGTCGAGTCTGCGCCTCAGAGAGCCTGAGGCCGGCTAGCTTTCTTCACTGTGGAGCTACAGTCTACGGAGAACAGCTGTATTCGTCTGTGGATCAAGAGACTATTGCACCGTCTCCTGTACTTGGAGTCTCCTTAGTCATCGTTGACCAGACTCTCTACTACCGACAGATCCTCTACCCCTGCTGGCTTACAACCGGGGGGACCCTTCCAGTATCTCCCGCTATATATTACTAGTGTACCATAGATATAATTCCCTAAGATTCAGGTTGTATAATTACCTCCTGCGTAACCAGAGAATGGACATTCATTATTGATTTGCCTACGCACATTCCTTTGCCTTATAAGCGCATCCAAAGTAAAATACAGAGAAGTATATTATGTACCTTTTGCTGCAATAAATACTTGATTACACCTTGGTGTGGAACCGATTCATTGTGGGAAGTGTTCATCATATTTATATATCATGTACTGTATGGCCAGTAATTAAAGTACATAAAGCGGTAGTGGTTTAATGATACCATACTTATCAATACAGTCAGGGAATTGTACCCCTCAGTTACAATTGGTCCTTCGAGCCGGAGGGTAACTAGCGTAATATTAATATAGTGGTATTAATATTGACATGGCCTATGATGAACACTCCACAAAACGGTTCTCCTAAAGTAGATCGCCCGCAGCGTAGACGGCAGACACCTCAGTACTTAGAGGATTACGTTGCCAATATACTACCTAGCTTTCTACAGACGGTAAACGCGGAAAAAGTAGATAGTAAAATTATGTCCGACCCTATCGACCAGGCTACCCCGCCAATAGAGGCCCTAGTGGGTTCTAACGTAACTGACCAAGCTCACGGTAGGGACCAGGAGGGACCCGACATGACTTTACCCCCCGCCAAGACCGAAGAAGTAGTCCCCGGAGAGCTCCAGGATAAAGACAGCCCTCCAGGGATGGAACTCTACCCGCTACAAGAAGAGGAGAGCACCCCGGAGATGGATCTCCAGGACTCGCCACAGGAGAACAGATCTCCAACGAGTACTGCCAGGAGCGGATCACCTCAACCAGCGTCTTCCCCCAGCGAGGCGGACAAGATGCTGGCACAGGCATTCCTCGCCAGCCTAGCAGCCTCAACAGAGCGCGATCGACTCCAAGCACAGACGCTTAGTGAGCGCGAACATTCTTCCATGGAAAGAGAACGCCTTCAGGCGCAGCAACGGAGCGACGAAGATCGTACACGTCTAGAGATTAGACGCCTTCAGACGGAAGAGAATATGGTAAGGGACCGGGCCGAAGCCCAGCGCGCCGCCGCCGAAGCCCAGCGCGCCGCTGCCGGTGCCCAAAGAGAAGCAGAGCGCAACCTCGCTCTCACCAAGCGCGAAGCCGAGCGCGACCGATTACAAGCGCAGATAATGGAGCAGCTGATCACCAGGGCAACACCCCCTCCCTCCGCACGGGGTTCCAGGGCCTCGTCAAGACAAGGGTCAAGGGCACCCTCCCCTACCCGATCAAGCGACCCTGAGCCCGACCACCAGAGAGAGCCTATACCCCCCTCCGAACTCCTTCCCCGACCGGTCCAAGCGAGACCCAGCTACAAGGAAGAAACGGTCTACACCGCGGAGAGGCTAAATAGACGACTACAGGATCTAGAGGACCTGCCAGAGGAAGAAGAAGAGGGAGAGGAGGAGAGTCAAGCCCGACAGCAGCACAGTACTCCACAGGACCAGGAGGTCCAGTACAGCCCAGGCTCTACCCCCGCGGCTCTGCGCTACAGACCCCCGACTCAATTCACGGGTGAGCTTGACGCACGACCAGCCCCGAGGAACAGCACCTGGATACGCGGGCCATGGTACCCAGCAGGTACCAGCCCACCAAGAGGCGTAAGAGGAGACTCGCCTAGGAGGCCTCTCTTCCAACGCTCACCGATGTGCCAGCCATCCATGGCATCATACATTGGCACACCGACGTTTCCGGACTTCACCCACGAGAACAGAGCACAGTACACGGAGCTACGAATGTGCTTAGAGACAATGATGTCCGATGTAGCTGATGAACCGTACAAGTATGCTATCCTACTGAAGCACCTCAAGGTGCCCCGAGCGCACAATATAGCGCTGGCCTATGCCACCTCTACTACCCCATACACAGCGGCTCTAGCAGCACTCGACCAAAGATATGGACGCATATGGGACTACGTAATACAAGAGATAAGGCATATTGACCGCCTACCCCCAGCCACAGACAATCGCTCACTAGATGACCTGTCTATCAAGGTACAATCCCTGGTAGGGATGCTGGGGGCGCAAAGAGAAAAGGGTATGCACGAACTGTACGCGAACTCTAATGTCGAGAGGATTTTAGAGAAGCTTCCGCCCGCCCGACAAGAGCGCTTCAGGCGGCAAAGAGACCACCGTGATCCTAACGGTCCCGAGCCATCCCTCCTAGACCTAGCCGACTTCCTGGCAAGAGAAGTCAACAGCCTACGGTTGGATACGTTCATGCGGAGCACCCCAAGCTCCAGAGAGGGACCTAGGAGAGCAAACGATGGCCGAAGATTGGTGACCGTCATGCACCAATCAGAATCAGTACCGAGCAGCAAGAACCACAGTACCCCCTCGATGAAAGAGAAGTGGAAGATGGTGTGCCCGTACTGCGAAAAGGAACACTGGCTGTCACAATGTGACACATTCAAGAAGATGACCGCCGACGAGGTGAGTCAATGGATAAAGTCCAACCGACGCTGTTACCGATGTGCGCGCAGTCACATGGCAGACGATTGCCGCTTAAAGAAGAGGTGTAGTCGGTGTGACGGAGCCCACCTAGATGTCCTACACGACAGTAACAGAAGAAAGCCTGCACCCTCAAGCAGCACAAAGGCAAGTGTTATGTACATTGACCCCGCCAGCAGCGGGGGCGCCCGGGTGCTCTTAAAGGTGGTCCGCGTAACACTGAGTTACCAAGATAAGGTCATGGACACTTACGCCGTCCTTGACGACGGGTCAGAGAAGACCCTTCTCCTCGCGTCCGCTGCGGCCCAGCTGGGGCTGCGGGGGAGCGAAAACCAGATGACGATTCGGACAATAAGAAGAGATCTAAAGACGATAAAGGGCGAGAATGTCTCCTTCACTATCGCAGCAAGCGGGCAGCCAGAGAGACGGTATAGGATTACTAATGCTTTCACCAGCCAAGAAATAGGCCTGTCGCAGTACACCTACCCCATCGCCAAGCTGATGGATAAATATGTGCACCTGCGTCAACTACCTATACCGCTCATAGACGGTGCCACCCCGACCCTGCTGATAGGCTCCGACCATGCAGACCTCATCGTCCCGATTGATTGGGTCCACACAGGGCCCAGAGGCTGTCCTGCAGCAGTCGAGACCCGCCTAGGATGGACATTACAAGGCCCCCTCGCTAAGTCTCTTAACCGAACAGCAGCCACTAACTGCCTCCACTCCAGAGTGACAGAAGAAGACACCACCCTCCTACAGCATGTCGAGAGGCTATGGACACTAGAGACAATGCCCTTTAAGAACGAAAAGAAAGACATTCGTTCCAAGGAAGACATTTACGCTATAGCCCTCCTCGAGCAGGGGACAAAGAGAGTCAAAGTCAACGGAGTGATGAGATACGCAACTCCACTCCTGAGGCGAGAGGGTATGCCTACCTTCCACGCCCCAAAAGAAGCGACGGAGCGGTATCTATTGAACACAGAGCGGCGCCTAGCCAGAGACCCCGCTCAAGAGACTGTGTACCGCGCTGAGATTAACAAGCTAATCACAGCGGGACACATAAAGAAAATTGACATTAAAGAGGCCGATCAGACGACCGAATCATGGTACGTGCCGCACCACAAAGTCCACCACAACGGCAAGGATCGTATTGTGTTCAACTGCAGCTACCAGATCGGATCACAAAATCTGAATAAAGAGCTCTTGCCCGGCCCAACACTCGGCCCCTCTCTACTAGGCGTGTTACTACGTTTCCGCCAAGACAAGGTGGCCATCAGCGGCGACATCAAAGGGATGTTCCTGCAGGTGAGACTAGTGGAGGAGGACAAGCCCCTGCTGCGGTTCCTATGGAGAGAGAGGATCGGGGATGAGCGACCAGCCATCTATCAATGGGAAGTCCTCCCTTTCGGAACCACATGCAGCCCATGCTGTGCTATGTTTGCACTGCAAAAACACGTCGCAGAGGACCCAGCAGCTGATGAAGAGGTCCGACAAAGTGTAGGAAATAGTTTCTACGTGGACAACTGTCTGCAAAGCGTCTCGACGCCAGAAGAAGCCGAGGCCCTTCTACTCAAGCTCCGCGCCTCCCTGATCAAAGGCGGCTTTGATCTCAGGCAGTGGGCCAGCAGCGACCCGCAAGTATTGCGCAGCCTCTCCCCCGAGGACAAGGCAGCAAGCAGCGAGACCTGGATGGCGACCATCCCAGGAGAAGCCCAAGAAATGACATTAGGACTAGTCTGGCGCTTCAAAACAGACTCGCTCCATTATAAACACACACCCCTGACCAAGGAGCAGGGAAGGTCGACTGCACTACCGACCACCAGACGGAGTGTATACAGAACACTCGCCAGACAATATGACCCGTTGGGATGTATTCTACCTTACACCACCAGGGCAAAGATGATTGTAAGAGCGTTATGGGACAAGGACCAGGGCTGGGACGACCCCATACCCGAACACCTTGCATCCACATGGAGAGAGTGGGAGACGGAACTCAGCTCACTCCCAGGTGTCAACATACGTCGCAGCTACTTCCCACCCACAGTGAGGTCGGAGACGTGCCAGATGGACCTGCACGTCTTCAGCGACGCCTCCGAAGTAGCCTACGGTTCGGTGGCCTACTTGCGTGCCCGAGAGGAGGGAGGAGAAATACATACTGCTTTCATCCTGGCTCGCTCAAGAATAGCCCCACGAAAGCAACAATCTATCCCGCGTCTAGAGCTCTGCGCAGCCCTAGCAGGAGCGCAACTCGCCACGTTAATCCAACGTGAACTCACCATTCCGGTGCAAAGAACAATCTTGTGGTCAGACTCCACGACAGTACTCACATGGACCCGGTCTGATTCGTGCAGATACAAGGTCTTCGTGGGAGTCAGAGTCACAGAGATTCAAGATTTAACAGAAGTAGCAAGCTGGAGGTATGTGGACACAAAACACAACCCAGCTGACGTCATCACCCGGGGAATGTCCCTGGATGACCTCACCCGTCACAACCTATACAGTGACGGGCCAGAGTTCCTCAAGCTCCCGGAAGAAGAGTGGCCTACACCCACCCCACGGGAAGCGAGTAAAGAGGAGGCCGAAAACAAGAAATCTATGTTCTGTGGATTGAACACACTCGTCTCCACAGACCCCGACATAGACGATTGCCTCACCCTAGAGAGTGCGCAGCTAAAGACATTCCTGTGGCACCACCCAGAGGTTCAGCTCACTACTGACATTACAGCAGCTGACTACGAAGAAGCAGAACTTCTTCTACTACAACGAGCCCAGAGAGACTCGTTCCCCGATGAGCTAGACTGTCTACAGGGAGCAAAGCCCGTCCCATCAGACAGCAGACTGCTCCACCTAGCCCCCGAGAGCGACGCCCATGGTCTCATCAGAGTGGGTGGTCGTCTGCGGAGAGCTCCAGACTTACCGGATGACGTCAAGTACCCGATTGTCTTAAACAGCCGACACAAGGTCACAGAGCTGATCATAAAGAAATACGACGAGGATGTGCATCACGCCGGGGCAGAGAGAGTCTTCGCGGAGATCAGACGTCGTTATTGGATACTGCAAGGGAGAGAAGCAGTGCGGCGCTTCCAGCGAACCTGTCTAGACTGTCGTAAGTGGCGAGCGCAGCCCAGTATACCCCGGATGGCTGACCTACCTCCCTGTCGCCTCCGACTCGGCGACAAGCCTTTTCACTCCACCGGTATGGACTGTTTCGGCCCGCTGTATATAAAGAAAGGAAGAGGAACCGAGAAGCGGTGGGGTATTGTATTCAAATGCATGACCACCCGAGCTGTTGTGAAGGGCCAGATTAAACCGAATATATATATTTATTATATATATATATTTAATTGTATTTGTATATTCTCTAATATTCCCTGATATCCCTTGTATATTCCTTGTACAATATGCATTGAATATCCATTCTAGCCTACTGAACATCCCATAATAGTCTCCATTCTACTATTGGTCGAGACCTTGGTGCCAGGCTGCCATACCCCCCAGACCCAGTTCAAACGTACCGCTCAACATGTACGAACAAGTCCTAGTTCCGCGTAGGAATCTGGCTACCGCACCACTAATGGGACTATTTGTTCATAGTGCGTATATATACTGCGCTACTAAAGTAGGACTTCCTTTTCAGTCCAGTTTCTTACCCTCCAATAGAGTGACAGACGTAAAGCCTCCCCGCGACGCCACGTGTGGGAGTAAGGCCAAGTTCGGCCTACCATCGGTATTGAGACATCGTGTATATTAATATTTGAATAGTCATATTTGGCACTATATCGTTGAGTTGGACGTAGTCTATTAAGCTAATAATAGTTTGTTAATATATAGTGCTTCGTGCGGTGAGAATACTACCATAGTCAGTACCCCATCGTTTCGGGCAGAGAACTGGCTGTTTATCCAGGATGATCGACCCCATGTGAGATTGCACCCGAGGAGCCCCAGAGCCGAAGAGCGAGTGGACCTGTATACCGGATTATTCTACCGACGACAGCCCGCCTTCCCAGGCACGGATTATGCTTTGTATACGTTGATTATTCCATGGATAAAGACCCCCGACACTGCCGTGTGTTGGAAACCCCCCCCCTGGAGAGGACGCAAGGTGAGGAGACGCTCTGCAAGACGAGGTCGCTTCACGTCTCTCCTCTGTGGACCGGAGGATGCCGGCCCACAAAGAGTCCACCTGCTTTCATCTGCGGTCCAAGGATCGCCGGCGCATTGAACGGCACTACAGTGGGTTCACCTGGGATACCCTTGGCCGGATGAGGCAGCCGGACTCTACCCCCCCCCCCTTCCTACTCCTGTCGGCTTACAAGCGACCGGATTAACCCCCCCTAGTGTATCCAGTCTATAATCATTAAAGTATCATGGCTGTTATTCCTTAACTATTCCAGGTCGTATATGTACCACCTGCGCCTTCAGAGATTGGACATTCTCTATTGATATACCGACGAATACTCTTGCCATAAAAGTGCATACTAATTCCCATTCATAAATGTGATTGATTTGATTAAGTGCTTGCTCTACACACCATCGCTGTGTAGAAATAAAGACCTATTTCTAATTCGTACATTTGTGTTGGATCCGTTTCATCTACGTGACAGTGTTCATCATAATATATTTATGCCGAGTACTGGGTGGCAGAATATTAAGTACAAAGGTAGTGGTAGTAAGTATCATATCTAGTAATACAGTCAGGGAATTGTACCCCTCAGTTACAATTGGTCCTTCGAGCCGGAGGGTAATTAGTGTAATATTAATATAGTGTTATTAATATTGAAATGGCCTATGATGAACACTCCACGAAACGATCCTCCTAACCAACGCCCGCAGCGCGAACGACGGCTCCCTCAGTACTTAGAGGCTTACGCTGTCAGTCAACAACCTAGTCTTCTACTAACAGTAAACGCGGTAAAACTAGAAAGTAAAAGTATGTCTAACCCCAACGCCCAGACTACCCCGACGGGTTCTAATGTAACTGACCAAGTTCACGGTGGGGACCAGTGGGAACCAGACACCACTTCACACCCCGCCAGTACTGAAGAAGTAGTCCCCGATGAGTCCCGGGAGGAATACAACGCTACCGAGAGAGAACTCGGCACGGAAGAAGACGGGGAGAGCACCGTGGAGATAGAGCTCCAAGGCTCCGCAAGGAGTACCCCGAGGGAAGGCTCCCCTATACAACCGCCTTCTCCCAGCGAGGCAGAGAGGACCCTACAGCAGGCCTTCCTCATCAGCCTGAACGCCGCTGCTGAACGCGACCGACTGCAGATCCAGCAGCGGAGCGAAGAAGAGCATATACGTCTAGAAATAAGACGCATTCAGAGGGAAGAGAATGTGGCCCGAGACCGAGCAGACAGCCAGCGAGCAGCTGCTGGTGCTCTACGGGACGCAGAGCGCGACAGACAGCAAGCGCAACTAATAGAACAGCTGATCAGACGGACAACACCCTCTCCCTCCGCCAGAGGCTCCAGGAACTCGTCTAGACACACCTCCAGGGCGGCATCCCCTAGCCGAGTAAACAACCCTGAACTTGACCAACAGACGAGGTCTATACCCCCCACAGACCACCTCCCCCCACCGGTCCAAGCGAGACCTAGCAACCGGGAAGGAGCAGCATATCCTGTGGAGAGGCTAAACCAGAGACTACAAGCACTGGATGACCTAACTGAAGACGAAGAGGAAGAGGAGGAGAACCACGCCCGACGACAGCACAGTACTCTACCGGACCAGGAGGTCCGGTACAGCCCAGGCTATACTCCCGCGGAGCTGCGCTACAGACCCCCGACTCTATACACGGGTGAGCACGACGCACGACCCGCACCGAGGAACAGCACCTGGACAAGCGGGCCATGGTACACTGCCGGTACCAGCCCATACCAAGGAGCGGGAGGAGACTCGCCTGGGAGGCCTCTCCCCCAACGCTCGCCGATGTATCCACAGTCAGCGTCATACATTGGCACGCCTATGGTACCCGACTTCACCCAAGAGAACCGGGCCCAGTATACAGAACTCCGCATGTGTCTGGAGACCATGTTGGTGGATGTATTGGATGAACGCCATAAATACGCCATCCTACTGAAGCACTTAAAGGTACCCCGCGCACATAATATAGCGCTCGCCTACGCGACTTCCACCACCCCATACACAGCAGCGCTGGTAGCATTGGACCAGAGGTATGGGCGCATATGGGATTACGTGATCCAGGAGATCCGACACATCGACCGCTTACCCCCAGCAATAGACAATCGAGCACTGGACGACCTGTCCATCAGAGTGCAGTCCCTGGTAGGGATGTTGGGAGCGCAGAGAGAGAAGGGGAGGCATGAACTTTACACCAACTCAAATGTGGAAAGGATCTTGGAGAAGCTGCCGCCCGCTCGACAGGAGCGTTTTAGGCGGCAGAGAGACCACCGAGACCCGAATGGCCCCGAACCGAACCTCCTCGATCTAGCAGACTTCCTGGCGAGAGAAGTCAGCAGCCTACGGCTAGATACATTCGGACGGAGCACCCCTGGCTCCAGAGAAGGAACCAGACGACTAAATGATGGAAGAAGATCGGTGACTGTGATGCACCAATCGGAGTCAGTACCGAGCAGCAGGAGCCACAGTACCCCCTCCAGAACGGAGAAGTGGAAGATAGTGTGCCCCTACTGTGAGAAAGAACACTGGCTAGCGCAATGTGACTCCTTCCCCAAGCTGAACGCGGAGGAAGCAAGTCAATGGATAAAGTCCAACAAGCGCTGTTTTCGCTGTGCGCGCTCACACATGGCAGCCGAATGCCGCTTAAAGAAAAGGTGCACCAAGTGCGATGGAGCCCATCTGGACATACTTCACGACAGTAACAGACGGCGCCCTTCACCCGCACCATCCAGCAGCAAAGCGAGCGTCATGTACATCGATCCCGCCAGCAGCAGTGGAGCCCGAGTACTCCTAAAAGTAGTGCGTGTGACACTAAGCTACCAGAATAAAGTCCTGGACACTTACGCCGTCCTCGATGACGGGTCAGAGAAGACCCTTCTGCTCGCCTCCGCTGCGGCCCAGCTAGGGCTGCGGGGAAGCGAAACCCAAATGACAATTCGGACAATAAGACGAGATTTGAAGACGATAAAGGGCGAGAATGTCTCATTCTCTATCGCAGCAAGCGGCCAGCCTGAGCGACGGTACCAGATTACAGACGCTTTCACCAGCCAAGAAATAGGACTGTCGCGGTACACATACCCCGTCGCCAAGCTGATGGAGAAATATGCACATCTGCGCAAGTTACCGATCCCGCTCATAGACAATGCTATGCCGACCCTGTTGATAGGCTCCGACCATGCAGACCTCATTGTCCCGATAGACCGGGTTCATACCGGACCCCGAGGCTGTCCTGCAGCAGTCGAGACCCGTTTGGGATGGACTCTCCAAGGCCCGCTCGCCAAATCTCTCAACCGAAGTACAGCCACTAGATGTCTCCACTCCCGAGTCACGGAGGGAGAAACCGCACTCCTGCAACACGTAGAGCGGTTATGGACCTTGGAACAAATGCCCTTTAAGAACGGAAAGAAAGACATTCGCTCTAAAGATGACATTTACGCCATTCACCTCCTCGAGACAGGGACCAAGAGAGTCCCGGTCAACGGCGTGTTGAGATACGCCACGCCACTCCTGCGGCGAGAAGGAATGCCTACTTTCCACGCCAAGACAGACGCCACAGAACGGTACCTGCTGAACACGGAGCGGCGCTTAGCCAAGAACCCCGCCCAAGAGAGTGTATACCGCGCTGAGATTGAGAAGCTCATCACAGCGGGACACGTCACAAAGATGGACATTAAAGAGGCTGACCAGACCACTGAATCGTGGTACGTGCCTCACCACAAGGTCCATCACAACGGTAAAGACCGCATAGTATTTAACTGCAGCTACCAGATCGGATCCCAAAATCTGAATAAAGAGTTACTGCCCGGTCCCACACTCGGCCCCTCCCTACTCGGCGTTCTACTCCGCTTCCGCCAGGAAAGGGTGGCCATCAGCGGGGACATTAAAGGAATGTTCCTGCAGGTGAGATTAGTAGAGGAGGACAAGCCCCTGTTACGGTTCCTATGGAGAGAGAAGCCAGGAGATGAGCACCCAGCCATCTACCAATGGGAAGTCCCCCCCTTCGGAACGACGTGCAGCCCCTGCTGTGCTACATTTGCACTACAGAAACATGTAGCAGAGGACCCAGCAGCGGACGAAGAGGTCCGACACAGCGTAAAGAACAGCTTCTACGTAGACAACTGTCTACAAAGCCTTTCAACCCAGGAAGAAGCCGAGGCTCTCCTGATTAAACTCCGCGCCTCATTGATCAAAGGCGGCTTTGATCTCAGGCAGTGGGCCAGCAGCGATCCGCAAGTACTGCGCAGCCTCTCCTCCGAGGACAAGGCAGCCAGCAGCGAGACCTGGATGGCTACAATCCCGGGAGAAGCCCAGGAGATGACCCTGGGATTGGTGTGGCGATTCAAGACGGATTCGCTTCACTACAGACACAAGCCCCTGACTACGGACCAGGGAAGGCCGGCGGCGGCGCCGACCACCAGACGGAGTGTGTACACAACACTCGCCCGACAATATGACCCGCTAGGATGTATTCTACCGTACACCACCAGGGCAAAAATGATTGTACGAGCATTGTGGGACAAGGACCAGGGCTGGGACGACCCCATTCCCGCACACCTTGCATCCACCTGGAGAGAGTGGGAGATGGAGCTCCACTCACTCCCAGGCGTTAATATGCGCCGAAGCTACTTCCCACCCACGGTGAGGCCAGAGACATGTAAAATGGACTTACACGTCTTCAGTGACGCCTCAGAGCTCGCATACGGATCAGTAGCCTACTTGCGGGCCCAAGAAAGGGGGGGAGAGATCTACACAGCATTTGTCCTCGCCCGCTCGAGAATAGCCCCACGCAAGCAACAATCTATCCCACGTCTAGAGCTCTGCGCAGCCCTAGCCGGAGCGCACCTAGCCACGCTCATCCAACGTGAGCTCACCATACCGGTGTCTAGAACAATCCTGTGGTCAGATTCCACGACAGTACTCGCCTGGATCAAATCGGACTCATGCAAGTACAAAGTCTTCGTGGGAGTCAGAGTCACCGAGATTCAAGACTTAACCGAAGAGTTAACCGGAGAAACAGAGTGGCGCTACGTTGATACAAAACAGAACCCAGCTGACGTCATCACCCGGGGGATGCCCCTGGATGACCTCACCCGTCGCAATGTCTACAGTGACGGCCCAGCGTTCCTAAAGCTCCCGGAAGGAGAGTGGCCCACGCCTATCCCGAGGGAAGCCAGTCAGGAGGAGGCTGAGAATAAGAAGCCTGTGTTCTGTGGATTGAGCACTGTTATCTCCGCAGACCCCAACACACTCCTGATGGGGCGGCTAGATCCTGCATTACCCCAGACAATGTACCGGCCTGAAGAAGCGAACGGCCGACGAATGTGGAGGTACAGCCAAGTATTAGCCGACAAGTTTTGGAGCAGTTTCCTACTGCACTACCTACCGTCTCTACAGACCCGCCAGAAGTGGGTAAAGGAGAGAGACAATTTGACAGAAGGAACAGTCGTCATGATTATTGATCAATCACTGCCCAGAGCTATGTGGCCGGCCGGCCGCGTAAGCAAAGTGATCACCGGTGCCGACGGCAAGGTCCGAGCAGCTGAAGTGCTTGTCCAGGGTCGCACTTACACCCGTCCCGTGGCGAGGCTCATAGAACTGCCCCGACTCCCAGACACAATCGATGATGACCATGACCCTATAACCCTATGACTTTGTGAAGTTGACTGACCCCTACAGCAAACCCTTATGTGTAAATAGACAACGCGATTAATCTGTCTCTGCTTAACTGATTAGGTCTGGGACCAATCAGGGGGTGGCTGTTGTGAAGGGCCAGATTAAACCGAATATATATATTTATTATATATATATATTTAATTGTATTTGTATATTCTCTAATATTCCCTGATATCCCTTGTATATTCCTTGTACAATATGCATTGAATATCCATTCTAGCCTACTGAACATCCCATAATAGTCTCCATTCTACTATTGGTCGAGACCTTGGTGCCAGGCTGCCATACCCCCCAGACCCAGTTCAAACGTACCGCTCAACATGTACGAACAAGTCCTAGTTCCGCGTAGGAATCTGGCTACCGCACCACTAATGGGACTATTTGTTCATAGTGCGTATATATACTGCGCTACTAAAGTAGGACTTCCTTTTCAGTCCAGTTTCTTACCCTCCAATAGAGTGACAGACGTAAAGCCTCCCCGCGACGCCACGTGTGGGAGTAAGGCCAAGTTCGGCCTACCATCGGTATTGAGACATTGTGTATATTAATATTTGAATAGTCATATTTGGCACTATATCGTCGAGTTGGACGTAGTCTATTAAGCTAATAATAGTTTGTTAATATATAGTGCTTCGTGAGGTGAGAATACTACCATAGTCAGTACCCCATCGTTTCGGGCAGAGAACTGGCTGTTTATCCAGGATGATCGACCCCATGTGAGATTGCACCCGAGGAGCCCCAGAGCCGACGAGCGAGTGGACCTGTATACCGGATTATTCTACCGACGACAGCCCGCCTTCCCAGGCACGGATTATGCTTTGTATACGTTGATTATTCCATGGATAAAGACCCCCGACACTGCCGTGTGTTGGAAACCCCCCCCCTGGAGAGGACGCAAGGTGAGGAGACGCTCTGCAAGACGAGGTCGCTTCACGTCTCTCCTCCGTGGACCGGAGGATGCCGGCCCACAAAGAGTCCACCTGCTTTCATCTGCGGTCCAAGGATCGCCGGCGCATTGAACGGCACTACAGTGGGTTCACCTAGGATACCCTTGGCCGGATGAGGCAGCCGGACTCTACCCCCCCCCCCTTCCTACTCCTGTCGGCTTACAAGCGACCGGATTAACCCCCCCTAGTGTATCCAGTCTATAATCATTAAAGTATCATGGCTGTTATTCCTTAACTATTCCAGGTCGTATATGTACCACCTGCGCCTTCAGAGATTGGACATTCTCTATTGATATACCGACGAATACTCTTGCCATAAAAGTGCATACTAATTCCCATTCATAAATGTGATTGATTTGATTAAGTGCTTGCTCTACACACCATCGCTGTGTAGAAATAAAGACCTATTTCTAATTCGTACATTTGTGTTGGATCCGTTTCATCTACGTGACAGTGTTCATCATAATATATTTATGCCGAGTACTGGGTGGCAGAATATTAAGTACAAAGGTAGTGGTAGTAAGTATCATATCTAGTAATACAGTCAGGGAATTGTACCCCTCAGTTACACGAGCGATGCATATAGAACTCCTTCCAACCATGAGCACAGACTCATTCCTTATGGCCTTCCGAAGATTCACATCGCGGAAAGGCAAACCGTCTATATTATTGTCTGATCACGGGACAAACTTCAAAGGCGGAGAAAGAGAGCTGAGAGAGAGCTTCCAAGCTATGGGCCCAGAACTTAAGACCCACCTCGCTCCATCCCAGATTGACTTCCAGTTTAATCCCCCGAACGCACCTCACTTCGGTGGAACTTGGGAACGAGAAGTACGTTCAATAAAGACAGCCCTGTACGCCGTGCTTGGGGCCCAGACCGTGGCGGAAGAAGTCCTAATGACAGTCCTCACGGAGATCGAGGGAGTATTGAACTCAAAGCCCCTCGGTTACGTCTCAAGTGATGTAGCAGATGTCGACCCAGTCACCCCCAACACACTCTTGATGGAGCGGCTGGACCCCGCGCTACCACAGACAATGTACAGGCCTGAAGAAGCGAACGGCCGAAGAATGTGGAGGTACAGTCAAGTATTGGCTGACAAGTTTTGGAACAGCTTCCTACTCCACTATCTACTAGGGGTGGGACGATACATCGATCCAGATCGATACATCGATGTAATTATCAACGATCGAATCGGATCGATGCGATGTAATAAGATCGATTCATATCGATACTCTTATTTTGAAAATCCTGTGGCGAGTCTCATAACTGATTGTGTTAAATGGGCATATGATATCATCTCATATCGATCGCAGGCACCTGAATCTAATCGTATCGTATTGTATCGTGAGAGACTTTGTGATATCGGCAAATATCGTATCGTTGTCCAAAGAATCGATATCGTATCGTATCATGATGAAACTGGTGATTCCCACCCCTACTATCTACCGTCTCTACAGACCCGCCAGAAATGGGTGAAAGAGAGAGACAATTTGACAGAAGGAACAGTCGTCATGATTATCGACCAGTCACTACCCCGAGCTATGTGGCCGGCTGGCCGCATAAGCAAAGTGATCACCGGTGCCGACGGAAAGGTCCGAGCAGCCGAAGTGCTCGTCCAAGGACGGATCTACACCCGACCCGTGGCGAGGCTAATAGAACTGCCAAGGCTCCCCGATACTATCGATGACGACCATGACCCGATGACTTTGTGAACTGCCCGACCCCTCACAACAGACATTGAGTAGTGGACAGTGCGGTTAATCTGTCTCTGCTTAGCTAATTAGGTGGGACTAATTAGGAGGCGGCTGTTACAAAGGATCAGATTAAACCGAATATATATATTTATTGATTGATATATATTGCATAGTATTTGTATATCGTTTGATATCCCTTGTATATTCCTTGTACATATACACGGAATATCCCTTTAGCCTAGACCAGACCATAATATTTCATTCTCCTATTGGACAGCGGTCCACAAGCGCCAGGGCCATGCCTCCGGAGTCAGGTTCAAAGTCACCGTCAAGACATGTCTGTACATGCCCGGCCTTGCCCAGGAATACGAGACAGAAATGAGGTTGGCACTAGATTGTTCGGCGTGCATATAAATATGGCGCAGGTGAATACAGAAGTAGAGTTACCCAATAAGTTGAAGCCTCACCCACGATACAACGTGCGGTGAAGTATGGTCTGTTTGGCCCCAAAATAGAGCATTGAGACCGCGTGCGAATTAATAACTGAATTGTCAGAGTTTGACTCTATACCGTCGAGTGCGACATATTTCTATTAAGTCAGAATAGTCTATTTGTGTATAGTGTATAGTGTATCGTGCGGCTAAAGTTCTACAGTGACCAGCATCACCAACGCTTCCTCGTATCAGCTAGAGTGCTTATCCAGGCTGGGCTGCTTTCATGGCGCTTTCACCCGAGGAGACCTAGACGAGAACCGTGTGGACATGTACACTGGATTAATCTACCCGACGACTACATAGCCCTTTGCGGCTGGATTATATTTGTTTTGGTCCTGTGATTTATGGAGCGGAGAATCGCCGACGCCTACACGTGTGGGATTTACCCTGTGAGGAGCCAAGTCGAGTCTGCGCCTCAGAGAGCCTGAGGCCGGCTAGCTTTCTTCACTGTGGAGCTACAGTCTACGGAGAACAGCTGTATTCGTCTGTGGATCAAGAGACTATTGCACCGTCTCCTGTACTTGGAGTCTCCTTAGTCATCGTTGACCAGACTCTCTACTACCGACAGATCCTCTACCCCTGCTGGCTTACAACCGGGGGGACCCTTCCAGTATCTCCCGCTATATATTACTAGTGTACCATAGATATAATTCCCTAAGATTCAGGTTGTATAATTACCTCCTGCGTAACCAGAGAATGGACATTCATTATTGATTTGCCTACGCACATTCCTTTGCCTTATAAGCGCATCCAAAGTAAAATACAGAGAAGTATATTATGTACCTTTTGCTGCAATAAATACTTGATTACACCTTGGTGTGGAACCGATTCATTGTGGGAAGTGTTCATCATATTTATATATCATGTACTGTATGGCCAGTAATTAAAGTACATAAAGCGGTAGTGGTTTAATGATACCATACTTATCAATACAGTCAGGGAATTGTACCCCTCAGTTACAATCATCGTGTATAATAATAAACGTATGCTATTTTGGATGTATGATTAATGATTTGCGCACTAATTCACACACGTATTATGGCAACATGCATGCTATTCTTGCAATTACCATTCGGAGCGCGGCGGCGCTGCAGCCTGCACGCACGGCACAAATCAAACTTGACCCGCACGTTGTAACCTGTGACTTGTTGACTTGACAGTGATAGTTTTGACAGGTAAATAAGGTCATTCAGGAATGGATAATTTTGGTTTCACGATGAAAGTGAAGCAGTCAATGGACTTGAGTTGACAGAGCAGCAGGAGGTGGGATCATCTACAGGCGACACCGTTACACCTGCTGCTGCTGCGGTGGTGGGGACTGCTGGCAGCAGAATTCGAGGAAGAGTAGAATTTTGCAGAACACCGGCGCCTGCTGCGGTCGTATCAGTACAGGAGTCTGAGAGATAATCACGAGATACTTGTAGAAATAATTATAGACAGTGTTGGATCTATCATCTATCTAACTAAATGGATACTTTTTTATCATGGAATGTGCTGTGCAGACGGCCGGACCACAACTACATCAACAAGTGAGTTGTCTTATGTGTTCTGTAGTTATTGAAACTGATTGAATATATGACAGGATTCAAGAGGTTTATTTGTCACATACATACATACACAACACAAGGCCTACTAAAGGCTACAGTAACGTCTGCGATCACAGTCCGACTCCTCCCTGTGCGGCGTTCCCTAATAATAATAAAGATGAAGTAATATCATCACAGGGTCCCAGTTTTAAATTAATCCGAGAAGAGATTATACTGATATATATCGAGCTGCTTAGCTAAGGGTCCCAGCCATGGCCGCCTAGTTATAGTTGAAAGTGGGGGTGCACGAATATTTTTTTTATTACATTTTTTTTTTATAATTTCTTTTTTTTTGACAGGCAAGGGGTGGTTTGGAGGGGGTCCGGCACGACACCCTCCATGGCAGACTTTTTTTTTTTAATTTAATGAACCTGTACGTGCAATTTCCTGCAATATAGAGCCTTCAATCTTGACCAATAAAGCTGCTCTTTTCACTATAAAACTCAGTTTATATTGCAGTATGATAGCCAATTACTATAATAATAATATATTATACTGTATATACACTGTATATTGATTTTTCGCTCATTCATTTTTATTAAATCAATCTCCTTTCAAATAGGCCAAGTTTTTAATAAGAAAGAGAAAAAAGATATATTTCCATTACCTGTAAATCTTGTGTCTCTTTCTCTCCTTCTCTGCCTCCTCCCTGAGTCTGCAGTGCACAATCATGACATCGATCAACAAAAAAAAAAAAAAAAAAAAAAAAAAAAAGGAGGCCCCTCGTCACTATAGGCCCACGGGCCGCGGCCGTCGTTAATCCGGCCCTGCTCGTCTGCCATATAGATAGCGTTAACGTTTGGAAATGAAGTCAACGTCATCCAGCTCACACCACATATCTAGATAACGTTAGCTAGCGGCTAGCACTAAAGCTAACGCCAACCAGAGAGGGAAACGTTATTATTATTTATTCGAGGAAACCGTACGACCAGATCGCAATTCGGGACCGTGAAACACTTTTATTGTATTGCGTGGTAGAACCGTAGAAGTTCTACTACCACTCAATAGTAACTTATGTCTAACATAATCCTTTTATTTGAACAACTTACTGGAAAAGCCTGCCTGCCTGCCACCAATATTATGACACACTCTGTGGGCTTTGATATTTACACTGACTCAGCCTACCTGCAGCCAGACTGCAGCGCTATGTGTGCGCCAAGGTCTACGCGCTGGAGATGGGAGGAACTGGATCAAACCATAATGGGGCAGGGGGGGGGGGGTTCGCAATCTTTGGAAACTTAAAAACGTGTTATTAAGTGTCATTGCGTATTATTAATTTGATTGAAATTACGTACTTATGGTTAGATTTATATATTGGGGGGGGGGGTATATCATATTTTTCATATGATCAAAAAGTGGTGGAGCAAGATCATACCCTTGCTCCCCCAAGTTCAATAGTGGGAGAGCAGCTGCTCCGCGTGCTCTTAAGGCCAGGCGCCTATGGTCCCAGCATATGCTGTCTAATGGACCTAGCTCTGTGGGGTGAACAAACGTCGTCCCCTCTCAAAGAGGTGGCTATAACGACAGGTGTTTTCTGTATGGAAATCCTGTGTCAAGGGCCGGGTCTCTCCTATCCCCAGATAGGGGAGAAATTATGAGTTAAGGCTTATTTGACCAATACACCCAACGCCGTTCACAGGTTTACGAACCTGGCTCTGTTATCAGAGGCCACAGCTACGACAGCCCTGGCCAAACGAAATTGATTGAATGGAATTTTTTGTTGGCAAACCAGGTCGTAATGACAGGTTATATCCCCTGTTTTCTGATACCCAAGAAAACAGGGGGGGGGGGGTCAGGCCCATACTGAACATATCTTCCAATCAGTCGATTGCAAAAGAAAAAACGTTCAGAATACCATCCTCACAGGTGCCTGAACAGCTCGCCGGCTAAAGAGGATGATGTCTGCCCACTCAGTGGTCCCGTCCTCCGCGTTTATGGGAAAATACAGACGTTTTTCCCAACAGAAGAATAGACCCTGCGGAGGGCGAGAACCCATATCAGTGATATGGGACCTCGGCCACTGGACCCGGGGGCAGGGCCACTTCCATGGAGCTGCATTTGAGCAGTCAGTCCCGCTAGCGCCCCCTGTGGCTTACGGTCAAATAAGCAACCCACCCCAGTTTTAAAGCGGGCGGTTACATTGGGGACACAAGACTCATCCTGGTTGCACCGGACCGGATCGGCCTAACCTAGTGTCCGCCAGGCGACAGTCGAGAATGGGGCAGACCTGACGTCACAGGGGGGTTCCCCACCCAGCGGGTGGGCCATCAGGGAACTGTTTTTGAACAGTCTATCCCTCTAGCGCCCCCTGTGTGGCTCATGGTCAAAGGAGCAGTGCGTCTCCTCCAGGCGACAGTCAAGCTCTGCTCTTGCTAAGGAATCTGCCAGCCTGGATTAAAGGAGCAATCCTCCTCGAGGAGTGGATGTCTCCTCGGTATGCCTGTGGTCACGGGGCATGCCAGACTTGGTCGGGTTCTATCTCATGGACCTGGCAGAGAGTCCTGTCTCTTGCGCGGTCCATAGGGCTGGAACCTCTTCTACATCTCGTCGCTAGGTAACTGGCGGGATGCATGGTGAGGTAGACCTTGTGCGTTTTTTGGAAGCTGCGCCCTATTTACGCATGGTCGGAGTTCTATCCCTCCGCTCCTCGTTAGGATGAGTGTGGGGGCCAGGACCCTCCCCGTTTTCTGATGGTCATAAAGGGGACCTCAGGGGGTACATTTATCGGGGCTACGCTCCTTGCTCCGCCCATTAGTCCAATAGGCGAGCAAGACGCGCAGCCAGTACGAAATATAACGAAGGTTATCCTATAACCCTAGTTATATGAATTGAAGTGTCTTGCTTTTCGGCCCTGAGGACCCCTGACTGTTTTTCGAATGAAACTCAGACTCGGAAGGGGGAGCACAGCCACGCCACAGGGTTATATACGTAGCCGGAAGTGGGCATGGCTGGATAGATGTAAGGTGCATGAGAAATACTTTCAATGTGTACAATAGGTACAAACGAGCTAGTTCAATAGGCAAGTAGGCTGGTAAAGCTATGCCTCCTAAAGTGTGAAAACGGAAGTACAGGAAGTACCGGCTACAGGCTTTCCGGTTTCGACAAAACAATTATAGAAACGTGTGAAGTGCACAATATTTCCTCGTTTAAGACACTGCAACAGCTTTGCCTGAAGAATTTACTACATGACCGGGACGTTCTAGCTTGTTTGCCGACAGGATTCGGGAAAAGTTTGGTCCGTTCGGAGGCAGCTTCCAGGGGAAGTACATACACCGGTAATTCACACTTTCGGCCGTAGTGCTTTACCAATCTTTATCTCACGGATGAGATAAAACTGGGAACGAGGTTAATAGGCAAGCAAGACGCTTGCCAGTATTTATATAACTAGGGTTATATGATAACCTTTGTAGTAAATTCCTACAGAACCCTACAATAATCTAAGGTTATTGTAGTACAGTACAATGAGATTGCTTATCTGGAAGGAGGAGAAAGGGACCATATTGGTAGAATTGTTTTGGTCTCTTCATCTGACTTAAAGCAGATGAAGAATTAAACGTGTAGCCAGACAAACCATGAACTGTAGTCCAATTCAACATTTATTTGAGCCAGAGGCCAAGGTGAATAAGACAAAAGATTATCAGAAAACATTAACAGGGCTGTCTGTGTACAGAAATCACAATCAGGTTTCCATTCTCAAACCCCAATATGTACAGAAACAGTCACTTGGTAACATAATTTGAACATACATTGACCATACTGCACACATTATACATGAGTAAATCTGGTTTCAGATATTAAGGATTACACTAAACAAATGGTGTTTCCCATGTATTTACTCACATAAAATGCAAACAGCACAGCAGCAGTCTCTCGATGGTGGGGAGGGGTGGAGCCGCAGATCGGGGTTGGTTGATCTGGGCTCCTGAACTACCATTTTGTGTCCCCTTATAAACATAATTTCTAGCCAATAATAGCACATTTTACTAATACAGTTGGTCCAATCAGGCGTCTTCTGTGGGCGGTCTCCTGTGGGGGCTGGCAGCCCCCACCTCTGGGTTTCTCTGGGGGGGGGGGCCGGCTGCCCCCACCTCCTTGATCTTCTGTGTGGGTCTTGTCCCACGGGTGGGGGCTGGTGTGATGTCATCTGGTGGGGTGGTGTGAATAGCCCCCTCTTTTGGGCCATATTACCATACAGTACTAACCAGAATTCTATAGTGGGGGGTGGAGAATGGCTCTCTGTCACCCCTGTATCCATCCATATTTAGCACTGAAAACCCACTCTGCTTGTTGACAGAGTAGCTGTGATGACTTCTATAACAAGAGTGTAATCACCCTTCAAACCTTATTTCTAATATTATGGTTTACTCTTTTGATACTAAACAGTTGATTAATAGATAACTTTGTTTGTGTTTTAGTGTCAGTTTGAAAAGGTGTAGTGGGGGGTTGAGTACAGCAGGGTTTTGCTAGTGGCCCCCGTAGGTGTGGTGGTCATCTGGTCACAGTAGGTGTGACCTTTGTCTGTTCAACTGTCTCTAGTCTCGTTCCTCATTTAGCCCTGCAGCCCATTCTGCTAAACAGTATACAAGGCATAATGTTATGGTTTCCTAATTATTCACACCTATTAATTATGAAATTCAACGTCAATACTACCACACCTTCGTTCATGACAATCCTACCTGGAGGGGAGGGAACAGATGGTGGAAGTAAACGGTACCCTATCCCCCCCCCCTCACAGTGAGCTGTGGTGTTCCACAAGGAAGCATACTAGGACCGCTACTATTCCTAATTTATGCAAATGACATGTCGTCAGCTTGTGACTGCAACTTGTTCCTGTTTGCGGACGACTCAGCCCTGCTGGTCTCTGACAAGAACAAGTTACAGGTTGAAAAAGCCCTCAGCTCGGAACTAGGCAAAATCTGCATATGGCTCGCCGACAACAAACTATCATTACACATGGGCAAAACAGAGTCCATTCTCTTCGGTTCAAATAACAAACTCAGCAAGACCGACGGCTTCTCGGTTACAGTGGGTGACAATATTATCACAAGGAAAGATGAAATTACCTACCTGGGTTCCATCCTAGAGGCTAATCTTTCCTGTGACAAAATGGCATCCAATGTAATAAAAAAAGTCAACCAACGAACGCGATTCTTGTACCGGATCTCCTCTCTGGTAAACAAGAATACCCTGAAGACTCTAGCAGGAGCACTCATTCAAGGGTACTACGACTATGCTTGCACCTCATGGTACCAAAGCACCTCAAAGGCACTAAAAAACAAATTACAAACATCTCAAAACAAGCTAGTCAGACTACTACTTGACCTGACTCCTAGAACCCACCTCACCCCTGCCCACTTTGACAACCTAGGATGGCTTAGAGTAGACGACAGAGTACAGCAACTTGCAATGGGCCTGGTCTACAAGATACACTACGCGACCAAGGTACCCATGTACATGTCAAAATACTTCCCAAAGGTCAGTGAATACCACGATCACAACACCAGAGGGAGCTCCACAAATCATGTAAAACCCAGATTCGGCTCAAACAAGGGACTAAACACGTTTCGCAATTATGCCACATCAATGTGGAACGCCCTACCTAAAGCTGTAAAGGAATGTGAATCACTACCCACTTTCAAAAACACTCTCAAAAAACACCTAAGGGAGACTGCAACTCGAAACTGGCCCCTGTAAATGTCCGAACACAACCCCCGCCAATGTACAGTAAATGACCAAGTATGGTCTTGTCAATAATCCAATGTACAGTGTTGTTTGTACAGTTGTACAGTGTCCCCCACCCACCCCTCCTACCCACCCCCCCCCCACCCACCCAACCACCTCCAATGTACAGTCCCCACCCACCCCTCCTACCCAACCCCCCCCCCCCCACTCCTACCCAACCCCCCCCCCCCCCCACTCCTACCCACCCCCCCCCCCCCCCCCCCCCAACCACCTCCAATGTACAGTCCCACCCCCACCTACCCAATCCAATGTACAGTTTCTACGCCTAATGTATATACTCTTTTCTTTCTGGACTCTTTTTGTATCACAAATACAGTACTGTAATTGCAAATCTGGTATGTCATAAATGTATAGATGTAGCAGTACTGTCTATCTGTATGTCATGTATGTCATATATGTTACGATGAATTGAAAATGGGGGACCCTGGTGTAAACAAGACGAAAGTCTTTCTCTGGTCTGCATCCCCTTAACAATTGTATGTATTGAGCTGTACTGCACTGTACCCATTCTGCAATCTGTTAATAAAGTTTTCATTCATTCATTCATTCATACCCAACCCCCCCCCCCCCCCCCCCACCTCCAATGTACAGCCCTCACCCAACCCACCCAACCCCACCCCACCCATCCAACCTCCTCCAATGTACAGTTTCTACGCCAAATGTATATACACTCCTTTTCTGGACACGTTTGTATCACAAACAGTACTGTATTTGCAAATCTGATATGTCATAAATGTATAGATGTAGCAGTACTGTCTATCTGTATGTCATGTATGTCATATATGTTATGATGAATTGAAAATGGGGGACCCTGATGTAAACAAGACGAAAGGCTTTCTCTGGTCTGCATCCCCTTAACAATTGTATGTATTGAGCTGTACTGTACTGTACTGTACCCATTCTGCAATCTGTTAATAAACTTTTCAATCAATCAATCAAGATAGCACCTCCAGAGGGTTTTCCCTTCACATTGCATAATATTCTAAAAACAACTAAACATAAATTAGATAAGATATTTCTTCATATTTTACATACCTTGGTTGTTGTTGTTGTTGTTGTTGTTTTTTAAGAAAGAAAGTGTGAAATGAACACTTTACACGCAGGAACTCTTTATCGTTGAACAAATGTTCCCCCGGACAACATTGCTGGCGGAACATTTGCCACACTATTGCTACTTCCTTCCCACGTGAAACTCGTGTGTAAAAGCACGAGAAGTAATACTTGTTGACGTGTTTTTCGAAGTTTCTGAATAATCGTGATAGTATATTTGATTATGCTTATCGACAACAGCACCATGGAGGCCGTGGAAGAGGACGAGCAGTTAGGCCAGTCGGAAGATGAAGACAGCGAAATGTCAGACGGAGCGGTGAGTGTCTCTATTCTAACGTTTAGCTCCCGCTGCTAACTGAACTCAGGGTTTTGTCATTATTATTATTATCTGGCCTTTGGACACACGACTTCAAATTAATTCACCAGTAGCCCTTGAGTTTACATTTCCACCCACTACAATGTCTGTTTTATATAACAACTTTGCATTGTGTTGTACTACTGAGTACTGATAACATCGTCGGTAATCAATGGCTAACATGTTAACGTTGTGTGTTTATAATTATTTTCTATCCCGTGTTTGTATCGTTATGCGATATACATATCAACATGCTCATATTCGCTTGTCTTTACTTAAAGCTCCAAGAAGCTTTTGCCAAAGGCCTGTTGAAACCTGGGATGAACGTTGTGGTAGAAGAAGTCAAAAAGGCAACCAACAATCTGGTAAGTTGTTTGATTACAACTAGAACTTAAGACTTGGATAATTACAACAGCGTTGCAAAACACGTTTCCCCCCAAGCTCGCAACATTCCTACGAAACTGCACATATCTAAATATTTAATTGAATATATAAAACCAGTTTAATTGTTTTACTAATGATAGAGTAAATGTATTGTCTTCATTGCACAAGTATAACGAAATTAGGTTAGCATCTAACCAGATTGTAAAGTCCGCTGTAGTGTATGTCTATGGCTATAAAGAAGCTATGGAGTAAATATGCTAAGCTAATGTATCTACAGTATTATTATATACAGTGCAGTGGTATGAGTTAACACTACCATTCAGTAGCCAGTGGTTTAAGTCGTATGAGTATACATATGTAGCAGGGTGGATTATCCCTGCTTCGTGGGAACGGGTGTGCACAGCCACTGGGTAGCGAGACACAGTAGATCTCTGTCTGACTGCACCTCCGTCGTTGGGTCTGGAGCATCAACTGGAGGCTGGCAGTGAGGGTGGATGGGGCTCGGGATTTACCAACCTGGTCTGGTACTCTGGTCTTCCTCTCCCTTCCAGGGCGGTCAGCAGTACTCCCCAACTCCATCTCACTTCCCCCAATTACTCCTTTAACCCTCCCACACCCAGTGACTGAATGGTAAATAAATAACTTGGTTCCCCCCGCAAGCAGTACCCTCCCTCAGTGACACTAGAAACCTTACAGTAAGAAGGGAAAGGTTGAATAGGAAGTAGGGGTGGGCGATATATCGAGTATACTCGATGTATCGCGGATTGTTCTACCTGAGATGTAGTACTGTACTATATCGCGAACATCGAGTATTTAGTTTATATGGCGCCGCCCGCGTCCGAGAGACACTCGCAGTGCTTTCCTCGAGAAGGGACGGCGGAGCTATAGGCTAACGTTAGTGTAGTCAGGGCTATACAGTGCGATATAATGTTGCGGTTGTAATTTCATTAGACAGACCAGCGCGGACCTTTAATAACATGTAATTTAATTGACACGAGCAATGAGCTAACGGTAGCTGCTAACCAAGGTATCCATTAGGATTATGCTAAGCTAACTAGCGATAGCTGCTAACCCTGGTAAACGGTCAAAGCGGACTCCACAAGACTAGTTCCATTCGTGAGGAAATGGGGTGGGTTATATTGACAACGCTTGACAACAGCAGTTTAAACATAACTTCATATTTATTAGTTATTCGTTTCTGTATATCATTCAATTTCCATCTCCGTGTGTCTCCATCTCCATCTCTTCCTGTTTACATTAGAGTGTGACGTTATCACCTACGGCAGCTTAGACGATCAAAACGCGAACCTAGAACAAACCCCGAGGGGGGGGGGGGCTGGCTCTCTTGTTCATTCTCGCCCCCTCTCTCTCTCTCTCTCTCTCTACATTCAATGATTTAAAGTAGCCAAACGTTACAGACAGTATAAATACTAACTGGATAGTTGATGATATAAACATTTAATTTCATTATCTGAAATATTCTAAAATCATTAAGTCTGCTATAAGCCATTATACCTTTGTGTGTGATTATTATTTTCTCACAGTAGGGTGTGTATATATATACATATATATATGTGTGTGTGTGTGTTTGGCTAAAGTGGATAGAAAACACAGTACTGTGTAAAAGTCTTAGGCACCCAAGAGTTTTTATATAAATTGTCTTAGATGTAAATAATTTTTTTTATTAGTGTGTCAGTAGACTACTCTTAGTACATTTTCATTAAATTATTTTTTAAAGCATCTTCATGGTTTAATAATGCAAACATATGTTGCAGGGACTTATTATAATCATCATATTGGTGTGACTGTATTAGTGTTGTCAAAAATATCGATGCATATCGATACATATCGATACTGAATATTTAAAACGGCTTCGATACTCATTTCCCGAAATACCGATACTTTCTGCAGTATCGGTACCAGCTGGCGAGTGTTCTACAGCAAGTTGTTGACGCGCTGTTCCGCCTGCTCCGAGTCCAGCCCTCCCCCTCACAGAGCAGTCTTCAGTTTGTATTTGTAAACAAGAGCTTTTAGCTGAAAATGATGGCAAATGATGGCAGAGCCTCCGCAACTTGTGCTTGTGGATAAAGAAAACAGCAGAAGTGCTGTTTGGAGGTACTTCGGGTTTGAAGTAAACAACGAAGGACAAGCTAAAGCTTCCCCAATGCTATTTGCAAGCGGTGTTAGAGCAGTGCCAGCGCGGATCTCCATAAAGAAATGAAAGAGGTTCGTGACAGCTGCTCTTTCAACGTCACTGTGACTGAAGCATTAAACCATTAACTCTAGTTTAATACATGATACGTTGTCTACTGATGGCGCATAATATCAACAGCTGATTCGTTGTAACGTTACAGCTACCAGCTAACGTTAGCTACTGCTAGCAGTTAGCTCCCTTAGCTTAGCTGGCCACCGTTATAATTACTGCATGGAAACGGAGTAACGTTAACGTGTAAACGTTATGTCGAGGTCATACAATACTACAGTCGACATAAGGTTAACGTTACCCCGTTTCCATCAAGTGTTTAAATAGCAGCAATCTTGTTGAAAATGTAACGTTACTAAAATGCTCCGAGCATAGCCTCTCTCTCTCTCTCTCTCTCTCTCTGTCTCTCTCTCTGTCTCTCTCTATCTACCGCTACCTCTCTCTCTCTCTCTCTCTCTCTCTCTCTCTCTATCTACCGCTACCTCTCTCTCTCTATCTACCTCTCTCTCTCTCTCTCTCTCTCTCTCTCTCTCTCTCTCTCTCTCTCTCTCTCTCTCTCTCTCTCTCTCTCTCTCTCTCTCTCTCTCTCTCTCTCTCGCTTGCTCTCGCTTGCTCTCGTTATCTGTAAATAAAAATCGAAACTGTTACTAACTGTTCAGTTTGTGAGGTACATGCAACACAGATTACAGTGTTTACTGCTTGAGAAAATACCATGTTCTGCATTTGCAATAAAAATGATTGAAGTGAGATGAAGTTATTTTTAAATGTGTGATCTAAAGATAAACAAAGGGTTTTAAAAGTGTTATATTTATCTTCTCTTATAGTACCAGACTCGAAGCTGAGGAGAATCAACCAGCAACAAAAGCTAAATTTGTTTATAAAAAAAATATATATATATATATATATTTTTTTTTGGGTATCGAAATGGTATCGAAGTATCGATACTTTTCAAGGTATCGTATCGAAGTCGAAATTCCAGTATCGTGACAACACTAGACTGTATGCATCAAAGGGTTAAATCAAGCATTTTTAAGTGATTTAGAGGAAATGTAAAAATATCGCGATATATATCGTGTATCGCGATATAGCCAAAATATATCTCGATATAATTTTTGGCCATATCGCCCAGCCCTAATAGGAAGGGGTTAATTGCATGAATGTTATCCACACCAAAATGATTACTACTGGGCACAGGAATGGACACGCACACAGAACCCCATCTAATGCTTTATATTAATTTGTACTGTTCAGTTACAAAGATTTAATAGGAATGGTCAAATAGAATGAAGTCCTACTATTACTCAGTTTGTAACTCAATACCTTATAGACACTTATATTATACACCCACCTCTGGGTCAGTACCTGGGATAATATACTTCAATGTGCTTGACTCATCACCCACGTCTGGGTTAGTACCATGGATAATACCTCTCTGGCTTTACTTATGAGATCACAGGTCTGTAACCTCCCCACAGGGAAAGGGTTAATTAGATGGGAAATTATTATTAAAGAACCAACACGTTATCACACTCAAAGGAAATCAAAAAGGTGGGCCCACTTTACCAAAACAAGAGTCCTATACTAATGCCGGCATATAATGTTTATGGGGTACCCCTATGAACTGTAGTTAGCAACGTTAGCTTCACCCGTAGGCCGCATCACACTGTGTATTGTGCGATAAGATCCGGAGCACTGACGCTCTAATGTACTCAACCAAGATGGCGTCCTCGCCGCGCCACCACTGTCCGTGTAGCAAGATGGCGTCGAACGCTCTCGTCACGGGCGCTAGCAAGCGGGGCTGGAGCAGAGGAAGCAGTAGCGGGCTGAGAGCGCGTGCTGGGTGATGGCGACCTCTGCTGGATGGTAAGAACTCCCGTGCTGGGCTGAAGACAGCCGGGGCAGAGCAGACGTCGAACGCCGGCGAAGACTGGTTGTTGAAGGCCAGTGCTGGGTAGACTCGCAGCAATACTCTAGCCCTACCTTTACTGAAGCTACTCTTTGGGTCCCAAACAGCCCTCCTGCTAGCCGCAATATATAATGACGCAGGGTGTCTCTAAACACCGGTCCTCTTCAAGCCACGCTGGCGGGGCACCTCACTAGAGGGAATATCGTTAACATAAGCCACACTTGGCTATACCGCATTTCTTCTAGGATAACTCGTTGTATCACTAGGGTTATTCATTGGGGAAACATGCAACACGCTACTACGTTTACTTTTCTAGGATAACCCGTAATATACTCAAGTTCAATACGTTCACCCGTGTGGTCCACTACGGGGCTCTGTCTAGACACGACCAATCACATCCAAGTCCAATGTCGAAGAGGCTGGTTCCTCCCACTTCCGTCTCAGTTGACTTGCTTCCTTCCCCGTCTCCCTCGTACGCTCCGCCTGCCACCGCTGCCCCCTGCTGTTACTGTTTATAATCCATATTCCAGCCGGTAGGAGAAGGAGAAACCCGCGTCATTGTTCGAGGAAATATCAATGGAAACTAGTTACTATGTCTTGGTGCACCAAGGGGAGATAAAAGGCAAGTCAGCACTTCTGAATAATAGCCATATTTTCAGGGTGCTAACACATAGGTATACATATAGATATATGTACTGTATACAGTGTGTACAGTTTTATTACAGTCTTATATGGATATAACTAGGGATGCAACTAACAATTATTGATTGATATATTGATGAATCTGTTGCTTTTTTTTATTGATTAGTCAATTCATCTAAATGATTAATTTGCCAGTAAAACAACAATTGATTCAATTTGCAATTAAACATTTAAAAATGATTGACATGTTTTTCATGGGTAGTTGCCTCTCTGACACCACCTACTGAATACCCAGAGTAGGATATGAGCCATGAAGTTTATTTGTCTGTAAATACTGTGTAGTGTGGATGCCTACTAGGGCTGCAACGATTAGTCGACATAATCGACGACGTCGATTATAAAAAATCGTCGACGAGAAATTGTTGCGTCGATTAGTCATTAAAAAAAATTAAAAAAAAAATTATTCAATTTTTTTTTTTTTTTTTTTTTTTTGCACTACCTATCTTTGTGAGAGTGGCTTCTCAGGGTTCCAGACAACATCATAACATGATGATCCCATAGCAAATTTTGGACATTGAAAACATTGTTCCCCTGCAGGACATGATGATCAGACTAGACACACAATACATTACACACGCACTCCTCTCACTCACACACAGCGATCATAGTAAGACACACACATACACACTCCTCTCACTCACACACAGCGATCAGAGTAAGACACACACACATACACACTCCTCTCACTCACACACAGCGATCAGAGTAAGACACACACACATTCACACTCCTCTCTCTCACACACAGCGATCAGAGTAAGACACACACACATTCACACTCCTCTCACTCACACACAGCGATCAGAGTAAGACACACACACATACACAAATTACACAGTACACACCTCTCACTCACACAGCGATCAGAGTAAGACACACACAAATTACACAGTACACACACTCCTCTCACTCACACAGCGATCAGAGTAAGACACACACACATACACACACACACGGACTCCTCTCACACACAGCAAACAAAAGTTATTTAAAGTACACTTCCACTTTAATTTGTATTTAATTTATTTATCTTGTTATGAGTGATTGCTGTATTGTTCTTCAAATACATTTTCATTTAAAGTGGCTTAAAGATCCAAATTCAAATGTTTCATGAGTCATTATTTTAATTTGCTATGGGATCATCATGTTATGATGTTGTTGTTTGGTCCTGACAAGAGTCTCAAAGTCTGGGGTGATGGTAGACAAGCAACTCTGAGGTCATGCTCAATGTCCAATCTGTTCCTCTGCTCTGTCTTCAGCTGGACCAGAGCTGAGAAGCCACTTTCACAAAGATAGGTAATAATAAAAAAAAAAAAAAAAAAAAATTACATTGGTTTTCGATTAGTCGACTAATCGAAAAAATAATCGGCAGATTAGTCGACTACCAAATTAGTCATTAGTTGCAGCCCTAATGCCTACTGTACATGACTAGGGTGAGTATTAGTAACCTACATGCTTTTTCTATTGACTCATTATAGCTACTTTATTATCTTGAAATAATATAACTCCACCAGTTAGTATGACATTGAATACAATTTAGCTATGTCTGTAGCTGATAAATAGCTTTTTAGTACCCACACATACCTTGTCTGTTAGTGCTTGTGCCAGCACAGGAGATAAGATTATAATTTTATATATACATTACATAATGTCAATCAATATCTTCCTTTTGAATATAATAGGTTCAGGAATCGGGATTGTAAAAGCTAATTAGCCGAATCAGCCTAATCCATGTAAAAAAGAGTAACCTATAGTAAATGTACACACACACACACACATACTTAATGATTTTAGAATATTTCTGCTAATGAAGTGAAATATTTATTATCATCTACTATCCAGTTAGTTTTTATAGTGTAAAGTTTGACTCTTTCAAATCATTGAATGTGCTATCAGGCTCAGCCCCTCCAATTCCTCACTGTTGCAGCTGGATCTAATTGCATTGTACAATGTTTATCAATTGTTTGTCTTGGTCCAGGAGTCAGAAGATGTTTCCTACATATGGAGAGAAAGTCAATTACAGTTGACAGAAACGGTCAATTCCAGTTTAGGCCTGACTGTTAAATTGGAGATCTGATGGTTTTTATCTGTAAACAAAATAAGTCGGGAATTGTGTTCTCATACATTCACAGTAGCTAATAATTTGTGATACTAATATGAACACCTTTGTAACCTTCCTCTAGGAGGGTTTGAAACAGTCCCTTGCAGACTTCCGTAGGACCCTTCCGTGGGTGGAGAGGCTGGACTTAACCAACCTGCCCGTCGAGGATATCATCGCCAAGGTGTCGGGGAAGCTGGGCAACTCCACTGCAGCCGTTGAGGTCGACGGCGAGGTCAACGCTGACGACGACTTCCAGAGGGAGATGTTCTTGTGAGTGCAGTGTTTTCCCGTACACTAGATTTACTTACTGGTACAAATAAGAAGGAACCGCGCACACTTAGCATAGCTCCATATAGATTCTGCCAACGCTTCAATGGTGAACTAGGGCTGGGCGTTATGGCAAACATTTTTATCACGATAAACATTTTAATGTCACTCTATCGATAATTATCTTGATATACGGTACATGAAATAATAATGTCTGTCAAGTTTAAAGGCTATTTTTGCTGCTGAATGAAAGCTGAAGAAACCAGAAGGTTGATTGTGGTTCAGAATATTCTTTATTGTCAGAACATAGGCCTACTTGCCAAACCACACATCTGAGGTAGAACATGAACACGAACTTTATAACAATACAACTTTTATAACCAGTGTTAATTTTGTTGACTAAATTGATGACGAAAGATGTTCGTCAACGAAGGTTTTTTTCATGACGACAACGAGACGTGACGTCACGTTATTGAAGACCACGTGACGCCAACGCGACTAAATAGTTAATTATATATCGTTGACCCCAACTGAGTACACAAAAATGTAGTTTACAAAAACCATGACGAATTCTCTCAATTTATGTTGACTAAAACAAGATAAGACAAAATAATTATAACTTTTAGAATAAGTCACGTTATTATTTCAGCATTTCCCATTTCCGTTTCCGGGTTAAGCTCAGCAGCGTTTATGGCTAAAAGCCAAGCTACATAACATACGTGAGGCTAAAAACCGTGTCCCAGGTCTCTCGTGACTACAGCTTATACCAATAACCATGAACGGAATCTGCTACTCTCTCAACACTCCTGCGGCAGCCAAACAGTTCTACCAAAAAAACATAGCATTTAAGACGACGGAGGCTGAGAGGATGGCTGCCAGAAGAGCTAATAGCTAATAGCCTGGGAGTCGGGACCTATATCCCAGACACAGACTTGCTCTCTTTCATCTGTGTACATCCACTACTATCAACATTACACATGGATACAACAAGGACAAGACCACGTTCACTTAAAAAGGTAATGTTAGTATGAAAAGAAAAGAAACAGACGAGTACTAACACTGAGATTGACCCTGCTATAAGTTATGAATCCCTTTAGCGCTTTAAGTGCACTAAAACATCGTAATGACTTTTTATTTTTCATATAATGTTGGGTACATGCTCAGTAGAGTTAGAACGCTCCCAGTCTTAGGGGCTGTGATATTTTGTTACCACACTTTATGCACATAGAAGTGCGGTGGCAGGTTCGCTAAGCTAATGTTGTTAGCCGAATGCTCTGATGGGGGGCTGCCATTTTAAGTGACGTCAGCGATCTACGGTACGACTCGAGGGACAAAAGGGAATGTGTGTGTGACGTGTGTGAAATTTGTACAGTAGGTCCCAGCAGGGTTAGAAATTAACATTTTTTTTCAAGGGCTTTTTTTGCCCCCCTTAATTGATTTTCGGGGGCTTTTTTTTGTATTTCGGGGGCACTGAATTTTTTTGATAAACGGTAGGGGTGGGACGGTTCACAAAATGGACGGTTTGGTTCGTATCACGATTTTGGGGTCACGGTTTTCAGTTCGATATACGTTAATCTTTATTAAAAAAAATGTAACACTCAAATCTAAACATGCTTCTCATTTATTAAAAATAAAAGGTTTACAGTGTTTACAGCCTTAAATAATGTTTGGCACACAAAGACCGAACTGACTGAAAAATATAGGCTACATTTGTCAAAGTATTAACTTAGTGCAAACAAACAATATGCTCAGCCAGCACTAGACTTTCCTTTCTTTAATTAATATAAACACACAAAAACAATGTCAACCATGTTTAAATTCCCTGATTGTCAGTTCTTAATGGAAAGATTCGTTTTCTGCTTGAAATTATTATGTTTCTGTCTACATTTATTTAGACTAACATTATTTAAATATTGAGTGCATCTGTGGTGGATTACGCAATTCGGTGAGTTGGAACTATCTATGGGTTGGCGCCGGGTCCCCACGGACATTTTAGTGTCACGCACCACCTTCAGCTCAGGCAATGTTATTATCAGCTCCGGTAACGTTAGGAGGTGATGGCATGCAGTGGGAAAGCGGCAATAGTCCCGGTTGGAGTTAATAAAACACAGTTGTATGTTAGCCTTCTTGGATGTTGAATAAACGCCTATCATTGTCTTTAAACACCCCGCCTCTCAGACTCCCATTTCCTCCTCTGCTACAGTAGCTACGGTGACATTTCATTGACTGTACAGTATTAGCTTGCGGGCTGCGTCGGGCTACCATAGTTAAAACGTGCGTTGTGTTTACGAACTGCTATGGCAAGATGTGTGTAGGCCTATGTAATGTTAATGGCTATGTTTTTAAAGTCGTAATGAAGATTGATTTATATTGTGCGTGCCATTTTTACACAAACTGACTAGCACCTGGCTACAGTGCTGCTGCTGCTGCTGCTGCCTGCAGCCAGTGCAGAACACCGGCTCCGCCAAATGAATTTTTTTATTTGCGCGTCATCTGAACCGTACGATACAGACGCTCCATTACCGGATAAATATATATATAATTAGTAAACTGTCGGGGGCATTAAGTGCCCCCCTTAACTGATTTTCGAGGGCATTTTGTCCATTTTCAAGGGCATTATGCCCCAAGCCCCCGTTAATTTCGAACCCTGGGTCCCAGTAAGAATTGCAATTGTTGGTTAAAAAAAAATAAGCAATTTAAATCAGAATATGTTCCATTCCATGTCTGACTATTTCTGAATCTATTGACCATTTCAAGGAATGTTTGGTTACTATTGTATTGGGCTTATAGCCTTCTACTGAACTTATTGTGAATCAGCTGATAGGGTTTGGGCTAGACTATACTTAATAAATAGAATTGCATTATTTACAATATAAAAATATAAAATGCCTTTTCTTCATTAGCGAAAACTAGACAAAAATCATCAGTTTTCTGCGACTAAATCTAGACAAAAACAAAAAAGACAGAATCGAGACTAACACTGACTAAGACTAAAATGCTCAGACATTTAGTTGACTAAAACTGACTAAACGAAAAATAAATGCAGATGACTAAATATGATAAACGAAAAAGGAGCACTTGACACATGACTAAGACTAAAACTAAAATGAAAATAGCTGCCAAAATTAACACTGTTTATAACTGGCATTAACTCATTCAGGGCCAACAGCGCCCTCTGCTGATGGCCCTTCGGTGCCAGTGCTTTATCCAATGGAGGATAGGACTTATTTGCGAGTGCTTAAAACATATAAAATATAATAGCAATAGATCTAAATAACACAGTGATCGTCAATGAGTTGCTTCCAGTCAATATACACGAAACAGATAATTTTTTCATACATACATTTCCATTTTATACCGTGATGTAGGGCTGGGCGATAAAACGATAACTATCGCGATAAATTATTTCCTCGAAATAAACATGAAACGTGGTCGCAAAGTTTCGATATATCGATTTTCCCAGCTTGGATATGAGCACACGCACTAACAACCAATCAGTGAAGGAGATGGCGACAGTGAAGGAGACCCGCGGTGCACCTCTGGGTAGTAAACAAGGCTGGCTAGGATCATTAGCTTGCACGCCGCTATTTTATAGTTTACGTGCAGAGTGGGTGTGTGGCGTGAATTCTGAGGCCACGGTTAGAGTAGTGTGGGGTATGCGGTGGACGTCGTTGCAATGTATTGGGGCGGAACGGAGTATTTTAGGGTGATAGTTAGTACATTGTCATGGGATACACCGCTTGCTCTGGCTAACTGTTAGTTCCATTCTATAATGCATATGATCCAGTGGCGGTAGGTTGCCCCCTGGTGGAATATAATAATCTATGCACTGGTGCGTAGAAGAACGTGCACGGACTGATGCCGACATCAACTAGAGACATTCGCAGCAGCAAAACAAGTGAGTCTATTAATAGCCCGTCCATCGGCGCCGGGCATAAGAAGTTAATTAAACTTGACAGAAATTATACCGACGATAATTATCGATATCAAGTTATATGAAAATAATTTAAATTTTTTATCGCGATAAAGTTTTTGGCCATATCGCCCAGCCCTACCGTGATGAATATCAATATATTTCTAGGGCGTTCTGTCTTATCTCAATAAACTCCAGCAAATCAAGCTTAAATGTATTTCCTTAGAAATCGTGCCATTTGTCGCTTGATTTATGAATAGTTTTCAAATAAACACTAGATTATCGATAGTATATGTGTCCTCGTGCACGAAGAGAATCGGGGTCTGAAAAATCGCTTCTCCGTACTTTGGTCGGCACGAACCTCACACACACGCACGCTCCGATGGTGCTGAAAGGAACATCTGATTACCGTACTTTTCGGACTATAAGCCGCGGCTTTTTCCCCCATTTTTCGACCCTGCGGCTTATATAACGGTGCGGCTTATATGTGGACAAAACCCGAAAATCGAAATATTGCTTTTTTTACTGCATTGAAATGTTATTTATCTGTTCCCTTATTTACTTAATACAACTTGTAAATGAGGTAATTCTTGTTATTTGTCCGACAGTATTGTGTCCCAATGGGAGTCATTCTCTGTAGAGGTGGGAGTCATTCTCTGTAGAGGTGGGAACTTAAAGCTCAATATAAGAACGGCCATGCACCACCATTCACAGAATCGAGAAAGAGCCATCAATCTGTCAATCCTTTCCGTGTCCGGGCCGGGTGAGGTTTCCTGTGTCGAGTCAAATTAAGCCGCAGGCTCCACTCCTTACATATGGTAATTAAACATTAAAACACATGCGGTTTATAGTCCAGTGCGGCTTATATACCGGTATGTACACATCATTCAATTTAGCTGCTGCGGCTTATAGTCAGGTGCGGCTTATAGTGCGAAAAGTACGGTAACCCAATATTCATAACATAAAGGCCTTACCTCACATCTGATGTCATGCAAAAAGATGAATCCAATTCCTGATCGCCATTCCAAATATTGATCGTGTTTATTGATCCAACGTTATATATACAAAACACATAATCCACGCTGCTCTGAGTGTCCTCAGTCCATCTATTATAACGATACTGCTTGCCCGAGAAGTAAAACCTGGACCGGACTTATTTTTTTGATGCACAGTCCCAGCCAATCCAATCCAATGATGTGCAATACCATCCGGGAGATGATATGCGGCGGTATTTGCCCTTTTCGAGCTCAGACCCATTCCCAATGATAACATCAGGCTGGATGGATGAAAAATGAATGGATATAGCTAATAAAAGAAATAACGATTAAAACCAATCTCGTGGTTGGCACTGAATGGGTTAATAATAAATTAAATCTCAAGTCTGATTAGCACACATGGCTTACTGTGTACAGACGGTTTCAAACTATTTTAAATTAGAAAGCAAACTAAATAAATGGATAATAGAGAAATAAATCTCAATTTGGTCAGTACTGTCATTTGGACAAGCAAAGCCATCACTTTAAGTTGCGGGCAAGAAAGACAAGTCTGTCCACAAATCTGAGGTAGAACATGAACACGAACTGTATAACATAACTGGCACTAAAAAAAAAAGGGGATACAAAATAATTATATTTATATCACGATAATTATCTGTATTGTTTTATCGCCCATTCCTATGGTGAACCGATGAAGATGTTGGTGAAGCAAGGATCAAACAGCATGGAGCTGAGCATGCTGTTTGATCCTTGCTTCCAGCACCAGCATCTCATAAAGACTAGTTTTACTTGCTCTTTCATCGCATTCATTCATTTATCGCTCCACCACATTATCATTAGGCCCACCGCAAATTGATTTGCCAAACTGATACAATAACACATTTGTTATGTCTTCGTCTTGCATGTCCTTCGAACTGCAACATTAATAGGTTCCAACTGGGTGCTCATGTCTGAATAATAAGCTATCAATTAAGAATGTAGGACATAAAAACAACAACAAGGACTATAAGTGATGTCTTTTCATTCCTG
This sequence comes from Notolepis coatsorum, assembly GCF_963971535.1. Lineage (NCBI taxonomy): Eukaryota > Metazoa > Chordata > Actinopteri > Aulopiformes > Paralepididae > Notolepis > Notolepis coatsorum. The sequence continues at coordinate 65,583,345 of NC_140167.1, read as the reverse complement.
CATGCCGTGTTGGGGTTTAATAAATCGTCAAGTTATTTATTCACTCCACCCACTCAACTCAGCCATCCATTCAACCCACTCAATCCACTCACCCGCTCAACTCACCCACCCACTAAATGCACCATCGACTCAATCCACTCACCCACTCAATCGACTTACCCGCTCAACTCACTCACCCACCCACTCAATGCACCAATCCACTCAATCCACTCACCCACTCAACTCACCCATCCAATCAACTCACTCAACTCATCCACTCAACCCACCCACCCATCAGATGATACAAGTTATACATTATTATGGATACTGCTGATGGGAAATGCCCAGGGCATTTAGTGATGTTGACACTATATTACTTTATTTTATTCTAGTACCATTGCTGCTGTAGGGTTGAGGAACCAAAACCAAAGCATTTCACTGAAGATGTGATAATAACCACGATAATAATCAGAATCTGAGAGAATGAAAGTCATTAGCTGTCATTTTGGTGGCAATAGACTCTCAGCACATCACACACTGAGATACAAAGAGTGCAGCTTTCTGTCTGACCCACGTGGAGTTTTCTCCTCGCTGTACGTGTTTTTATAATGGCTATCACTACTGCAAACATGGCGATTTTAAATAAATACCAGTCCACTAAATGGTACATCTTGTGGGATACTTTGCAGCTACCGCCAAGCCCAAGCGACAGTCCTGGAGGCGCTGCCTCGTCTGAGCAAGCTCAACATCTCCACCAAGAGGCCAGAAGACTACTTTGCAGAGATGGCCAAGTCTGATCAACAAATGCAGAAGGTAAAGCTCTGCTCCCATCAGCATAGGGTATTGTTAGGACGTGTTGTATACCAATTCTGGTTTCCATATTTCTAATTTGATACCGGTTTTTAAAATAATACATTATTTTGTGTGTATTGGTGTTTGCTTCTTACACCTCAAACGCATAAACTGGGCTCTACGCTAACCTTTTTCCCAAGGAGCACATGTGCTCACTGACTTGTGGTATGTGCTATTGCACAGATGTGTGTCCCGTTCCCGTTTGCACATGCACGCACAGTACAAATACATTTATTTATATAAAAAAAAAAAAAAAAACTCTGTTACTTGAAATATTTTCACTGTGCTCCTAAATATTTTTGTGTGCTCCTACATTTTTTTCTACCCAGATCAGGACGAAGCTGATGGCGAAACAGGCGATCCTTGAGAAATCCGAGAAGGCCAAGAAGCTGCGAGAGCAGAGGAAGTTTGGCAAGAAGGTCGGTCCCTATTTTTATTTCAGCTTTCATTTCCTTTCCTTTCAAACCTTCATTTTAACTGGAAAAGCCACTGAGGACGGTCACCCTCATGTACAGTGATCTCCAGTTTCACTCACTTCAGTCTCCAGAGAGAGAGACTCCCATTCACCTAACGTTATCCACCCGCACAGAGGACACTGCATACACACAAATAAAGTGACTTGCGAGAGGAGTCTTCAAAGGGCAATGTCTTAACGCAGGGCTGCATGCTGTAGCTTCTAAAATTTGTAGAGTTCGGAAAACCGTGACTTTTTCTAACTGCTGTTATGGTGAAACCGGTCAATCCCGACATCCCTACATCTGATATTATTTAGAACCCTAGACCAAACGAGGGGATTCATTCATGCATGGTTTGAGAGTTGGTCCTGACCCGCTCCTTGAGAGTTGGTCCTGACCCGCTCCTTGAGAGTTGGTCCTGACCCGGTTCTTGAGAGTTGGTCCTGACCCGGTCCTTCAGAGTTGGTCCTGACCCGCTCCTTGAGAGATGGTCCTGGCGCGGTCCTTCAGAGTTGGTCCTGACGCGGTCCTTCAGAGTTGGTCCTGACGCGGTCCTTCAGAGTTGGTCCTGACGCGGTCCTTCAGAGTTGGTCCTGACGCGGTCCTTCAGAGTTGGTCCTGACGCGGTCCTTCAAAGTTGGTCATGACGCGGTCCTTCAAAGTTGGTCCTGACGCGGTCCTTCAGAGTTGGTCCTGACGCGGTCCTTCAGAGTTGGTCCTGACGCGGTTCTTCAGAGTTGGTCCTGACCCGGTCCTTGAGAGTTGGTCCTGACCCGGTCATTCAGAGTTGGTCCTGACCCGGTCCTGCACCCCTTTGTCTTCTTAGCGTTATTTATACCGGCGTTTTCTGTTACCATGTTAATATGGGGTCACATACAGTACATTATTGATCTGTAGATGGGAAAACAAGCTCTTTGGAACCGTCTTAACCCTCTTCTAAATATGAATATTGATCTGTTTCACTCAGTGTTTACAGACATTACCAACATAAACAAACAAAATACAGTGAATGTAATTTAAGAACTCTTATTCACCTGTTGTCTAGCGTTAGTCCTCGTATTAAAAGCTCAGTCAAATTAACTAGAGAATGAAAACATGTCTCCATTTTTACTTGTTATTTGTTTACATTTGGACCACTGATTATCATATTCATTGTGATAAGATGAACTCTGAAACGTTGAATTTATCGCCCGCCACCAGGTCCAAGTGGAGGTGATCCAGAGGAGACAGAAGGAGAAGAAGGCCATGATGACTGCTGTGAAGAAGTACCAGAAAGGTTTGTTCTCCCAGCTCACCAGTCTACATACACCAGTTTGATTGGTTCTCAGCTCACCAGTCTACATACACCAGTTTGATTGGTTCTCAGCTCACCAGTCTACATACACCAGTTTAATTGGTTCTCACATCTCACCAGTCTACATACACCAGTTGTATTGGTTCTCACATCTCACCAGTCTCTACATCATGATTCCCACTCATCCTGGAAAACCTGGAAATTCAAAGACTAGATCTCCAGTGATGGACAACCTGGAAAATGTACTAAAATATCCTAGAAAAATACATTTGTTCTGGAAATGTTTAATTGTATTTTTGCCCCATCACTCACATGTCATATATAAGGTGTGTATTTTGTTTTAAACTTGGCTGGTAGGATTATAGCAGAGCCACCCAATGTTGTACCGCTGGCCAGTTTTGGCCCATGCTCCCTTCTGTTTTGGCCGACATGGCATTTGACAAGCTCATGCTTATTCTCTTATTTTCCTTATTTTTAAAGTGCTGTAAAATCCTTACCATAATGACTACAAAGATTTTGTGCAGATAAAAAGTGCATAATGAGTTTTACGGCAATGTGCAGCACAGTGCTACGTCCCTATTCAATTATATAAATATTCTCTCTGAGCTGAATGAGTGATTAATTTAAATGTGTCTATACTGGGCTTACCCGTAAATTATATTACCATTTGTGACCAAGTGCTGTCCTGGATTGTCGAGAAGAACTCGACAGTGATAGAGCATAATATGGTAATAAGAAGGTTCCCGGTTCAATTCCAGCTCCTACCGGCAGCATGTCGAAGAGTCCTTGAGCACGACACTTAACCCCTAAGTAGCAGGTTGGCACCTTGCATGGTTGCCACTGCCATCGGCATGTGAATGTGAGTCATAAGTTGTAAAGCACTTTGGATAAAAGCACTATATAAATACAGTCCGTTTACCAAGAACTCCTTTCTTTCTTTTCTTAAATGTTAGACCAGTTTGTTTGGTTCTCACTGCTAAAATGTAATTTTTCTTGACATACGGATACACCTCTCAGCAGATTGTGGATAATTTTGCTCGGCATTTGCTTTAATTTTCTTTGGTTTTCTCTGAATTCTCAGTTTTAACTTGTTGGGACCATCAGGCCAGTGTTTCAGGGGGACAGTGTTGTTGCTGTTTTCTTTCGGTTGGACCTCATTAGTTTTTATCCCTCTGCAATCTAAGCTTGACTGAAAATAATGAAAGTGGTGTGTATTTGTTTTTCCGCTAGTCGGAAATCCCAATCAAATCAGGTTCAGGTGTCCAGCAGGAAAATGAGGCCAGGCATACACCGCTGTTCCTGTTGGAACTGGCAGGATGTTTTTTTTTTTTTTTTTTTTATGTTCTCCCTATTTTGTTTTGTAAAGCAATAATCTGCTTGTGAAGTTTGTTTGGAGCCCCGATCTGTGGAGAATATTCATATACATCCTTGAAGAGTTTATTTCTGTTTCTGCAGTCTATTTCAATGTTGTTGTGCATACGCAAACAAATTCCGCAAGGCAGGAAAAAACAAAACAAAATCTTGCGGCGCCAGACCGAGAAATAATCACCGGTTGTTCACATCTGCCCAGTTTTGCTTATCGGGCCGATGTCAATCAATATATCAGCCGATATACATGTTTGCCAACATATTTGCCAAGTTCTGCTCAACAGACCGATGCTGGTATCTACCTATATATCGTGCGTCCCTAGTTTACACTTGTGACTGTCCTCGCTCTTAGGAATGACCGACAAGCTGGATTTCCTGGATGGAGACCAGAAGACAGAAAAAGGAAAAGGATCCAACAAGACGACAACGTCCAAGGGCGCAGCAAACAAGAAGGGGTAAGAATGTACACATCAGAATGAGAGGTATTTATTGTCAAGTAGTTTTCACATACAAGGAATTCGATTTGGTCGTTTTCAGTGCGATATTAACGGACAGATAATAAAATAAAAAGGTGGAATAAAATGGAATATAAACTAAATAAAAATAGAAGCATAATATACGGTAATTATTATTGGTGGGACTCGATTAAGAAATGTAATCGAATGAATTCAAGACTTTATAGTTAATCGAAATTAATCACATTTTAATCACATATCAATATTTAATGTGAACATTTCAAATGAATTTTTGGTATATGAGTGAATCAATGAATATACATTAAACATACGTTCAAGCAGCAAAATCCTGTATTAGCTACTACACAGATCAATGAAATTTTTAACAAGTGCAGACATTTTAGGAATAATATATATATAGCGCAAAGGACCTTTTGTAAACTCAAGCTCTTTCGAGGTAAAAGTAAAACACAGTTGACCATTAAAAATAAAACTCTTGATTGATCTAAATTTCTATCTTTTTTCATGAACAAACCAGACTAAGAAAAAAAAGTAATTTGCAATTTATTATACTTTATACTTATAGCACATGCATGAGTCTGGTCTCCTTTGAAAGGTAACATTCTTACACAATAAATAAAAATCATCATGCGATTAAATGCATAATTTTTTTTTTTTACTTTTAATCATTTCTGTAGTTAATTAATCGAAATTAATGCGATAAAGTCCCAGCCCTAATAATTATGTAATAAAAATTGCCAATGGCTGTAAAATAAAAAGGTGGAATAAGATAAAATGGGATATAAACTAAATTAAATAGAAGCACAATAGAATATAGTATAATTATAAAGTAAAAATAGGCCAGGGCTGTGCAAGATGTGGTCAAGTGTATACACCAATTAGAATACAAATAACAATACAGTGGGATGGGATATTTAGTAGGGCTGTGCAATTGGGCAGTTATGTGCAAAAAGTATGAACAGTGGAGTATGTTTTGATTGTATATAATCCAGTAGGGGTGTGTTAATGTAATACAGTGGGGGGTGTTGTTGATGAGACAAAGGGGGTGAATAAAGTATCCCTATGTTCACAAACCTCTCACGTGGAGTGTTAGGCCCCGTCCACACGAGCGCTGGATTTAATGTAACCATGATTGTATGTGCGCAGTTGCACTGTTCGGGCACACACAACCGGGGTTTTGCTACACTGCAACCGCGGTCTTTGAAAACCGGAGTCCAGGGTGAAGTTTTGCGCACATCCCGGTTGCAGTGGGTGCGTGTGGGCATAGCAACCGAGGTTATTCCCAGTGTTTACAGCGGAGCTGTCGCAATTATTTCCCATGTTCACGGCAGACTGTCGCAAACAATAGCAAGTTAGCAACCGAGCACGGGGTTAGAGTGATTAGAGCAGAGCCAGCTACACCAGTGTTTACAGCAGAGCTGTCCCAAGTAGCATTATATAACAACGGCTCAATACTAACAATTGTTTGTATTGAGCCGTATTGTATTGTACCCATTCTGCAATGTGTTAAATAACGTTTGCATCCATTCATTATACTAGCGTTAACGTTACCACATTATTACGTTAGCATGTAAGCTATATACTATACATGGATATAGCCATTCACATTAGCATGTAGCTAACAACACCGGAGATCTTTTTGTGAGACTAAACTATCCGCTCTTGGTGGTCAATTGTGTTGCTGTTGGTTTTGTTTCAACAAATGAGAGGCAGAACACACAGTGAATGTATCCGTTTGTTTATTGCGCTTTCTTTCTTTGCTGAAAAATATATGCTCCGTTGGCTAAATGGCTAACGCAAGGTATTTAAAGATGGCGGCTTTGTTTTGTTTTTAAGCAGGAAGTGTAGTGAGCGTTCAACCTTTTCTGATTGGTTGAAATGGCCTTCATGTCTGAACAACATCGCCGTCTACTGCTTTGGCATTGTACTACATGTATCGGTTGCTGGTTTTCCAGCTGCCGTGAGTATGCGGTTATACGCGGTTATTCACCTGTGTGGACAGGGGTTTATTTTTTTCAAAACTTCGGTGTCATTAATACCCGTGATCGTGTGGACATAGCCTAAGGCTGCTGAGGTTTTTCCTAGGGACATATTGTAGTCCTTTTTGCTGAAAAAAACCCCTCAGATTATGCATTCTAGCAGCCTCTTACAGCCTCAACGGGCTGTGTCTGTAACGAGCGAGCCCATTGTGCACCATCTTGTTGCAGTGTAACAAGCCTGTGACATCAAAACTCAATTCTGATCTAACTTTCAGACTAAAAGCAATAGCAAAGCAATCTTACCGTTAGAAATGTTGTCGGAAACATTTGGGTAGAAAAGAGAAGATTTACACGTGAGCCGCCATCTTGTGCATTTGATCAAGATATCTTCACAGACATATACAAGGTCTTATTAACTGCAATTCTGAAAGGGAGGGGGGTTCTTGTCATAGCTCAACTGCAGAGAAGGCACTTTTAACATAATATATAACCAATAGCAGGGCAAACACTCTCCTCTACACCTTGTTTACACTGTTTATTTTTATCATACCTTTATTTTCAGATCAAATTTGATTACCTATATTTATTTATGTCTTTCTACTATTACCCTGCCCATACCTGTACCCCCCCTCCCCCATGCTGCTATGCCACCCACATTTTCCCCAAGGGGATCAATAAAGAAATATCTTATTTTATGTCCACTTCTAAACATTTTCTCAGTGTTGGGACAACCCCTCATTCTGTAAAAAATATGCAAAACACAGGCAATTTTCACAATGGGTCCCCATTTGAATTTTCAGAAGACAAAGTGATGTTTACAAGTCTCATAATCTAAACTACATTTGAATGTTGAACTTTTACCCGTTTGAGGGGGTGTGTAACATTCACTCATTTTGATTAACTATACAACTGCAAGTGCATTGGCTGTTTCGTTAAAAAAAAGGTTTTTCAATGCGTGTACATTTTCACTGATTACTCAACCTAATCATACAGGCCCAACGCTAAAAGGAAGTACAAGGACCAGAGGTTCGGCTTTGGCGGCAAAAAGAGTGGGACGAAGTGGAACACCAAGGAGAGCTACAACGACGTGTCGACGTTCCGCTCCAAGGTGGCTCATGGGAAGGGAGGGAAGAAAGGCAATGGAGGAAATAAGAATGTAAGTCTACACCCGCCCTCAAACCTAAAGACGTTCTTAGGCCATTTACCGGTAATAGTCGTAGGATTTGTCTTGATTGGTTGATTTCATAGACAAATCTGTACATTTTGTTTGTCATGAGCAATAATGTGGTAGGACCTCTTAAATCTAGTGTTTAGTCAGTTGTGCTTATCATTTTAGAAGAAATAACTTGGTAAAAGCATACAAATGTACTAAACGACTGACAGTCTTTTTTCCGGCAGCTCTAAACATTACCTAACAGTGTTGGTGGTAATTGTTTTGCTACAGCATGGCAGCTCATTGCTTGTTCCCGGCTATATATGCGCCTGGCAAATAAACATAGACTGAAACTAACTTTTGATCTCCCAGTACATCATGTAATTCAATTTTCATTTTATATTACCTAAACGTAAAATTGTGTAAAAAAAACACTTACCCCAAAGTTGTTGATATGGTCCAACTTCTCAAAATGTCAACGGAGTATATACAGCTGTGATATGAAGCTAGCAAAGTGTAGCAGTACATATGCAGCTGTGATATGAAGCTAGCAAAGCGTAGCATACATATACAGCTGTGATATGAAGCTAGCAAAGTGTAGCAGTACATATGCAGCTGTGATATGAAGCTAGCAAAGTGTAGCAGTACATATGCAGCTGTGATATGAAGCTAGCAAAGCAGTGGTTCACAGCCAGTAACCAGCAAGGTAGCTAAGTTCCAGTGCAAAAAGAAAAGGCAAGGCAGAACATGAATGTGACAATATGAACAGTTCTGTTCCCCAAGTAGGATAAAATACTATACTATTAAAGGATAACTCCACTTTTTTTTTTAAATTAGCTTATTTAACATCTTCCTGGAGTTAGACAAGAAGGATGCATACCTTTTTTGTCTCTGTGCGTGCATTTTAGCTTTGGGAATAGACGCTCCGTTAGCATAGCTTAGCTTCATCACTGGAAGTGGGGGAGGACAGTAGCCTTACAGTGCCTTACAGTGTATTGCAAGGTCTGACATTGACCAAACTTGATATGCATGACCTTGGTGGGCTCTAGGTCAACTCCTGAAAAGGGGGTCAATGTCAGACTTTGCAATCAAAAGTTAGGGGGCTAATAACCCTTGCCATAATTTCAGTGCGCCCCTAACTTTTGATGTTAAATAAGCTAATTTAAAAAAAAAAGTGGAGTTATCCTTTAACTACCACTATTAGAAAAACAAGATGAGGCAAGCCTAGTTAAGCTGGACCCAGCAACAACTCAGGCATGCATGTTTCAACAATGGGGAGTCTGTTAGGGACATTCACTATTGTAGGCCGGCCCTTCGGGTCCAGCAAAGCCTTTTATTTTTATTTTTTTTATCTTAATTCTTACTATGTATCTGACACACTTCCCTGTTTTCTTCCAGAAACGACCCGGGAAATCTGTACGGAGGAAGATTAAGTCTAAATCTTAAAAGAGAAAATGGTTTAAAAGACCTAGCTGATTGTGGACTATTTTGATTGGCTGAGCTTGGTCTTTGTCTTCAGTTGGGGGGGGACAACTGCTTCTAAACAACAAATGGTGCACCTTCGTTGGAGCCTTTCTGAACAGACATGAAGGATGTGTTAAACATGACGGAGGTGACATCCCTCTGGGTCCTCCCAAACATGAACAGACAGACTTGCTTTCATACTTTTTTTTCTTTTTCTGTGAAGTCATTTGTATCCGTGTACATCGCTAATTATGGTAACGGTTGTTTATCAGTTTTGGTTTAAAATGTACTTGTGTGAGAGCCAATAGGGAGCCACTTGTCTCGTCAGCTGGTCGGTGAGTCAAGTGGCTCCCAATGCCAGAGTGAGTTAACGAGGCACTGACCACACCTGGGGCGCCTCATCAGAGTCCCAGGTGTGCTCTATTGGCTCAGGTTTCTTTAACACTTTAATCGCCGATGACGTGTTTAGACGTCATTCCTAGCCATGCTCATTCTTCCGAAGACGCCGTAACTCGTCTTTGATATCAATAATTCAAAAATCTGTGATCGAAATCATATTTCTCCTCCGGAGACATGCGATGTACTGGTAAGCTCCACTCAACTGTCTAACGGTTCAAGAGCGCCATCCGGTGGCCGATCGGCCAAGAGGGAGGGGCGCGCCAAACAGGAAGTGCTCATCCATAATCCGTCCGGGCACTCGCGATCGGTAGCCGGACCCCATCTCAACACACTGGATAATCAATCGCTCGCCCTAACTCAATAAACAACGTTATTTGGACGTATATAGTATTATACAACCTGGAAATGGTTCATCAGGATCAACATCCCATAATCGAAAACTGTCTACTCCACGCTCATCCCCCAACGGCGTGAGGAACATACGGTAAGATCCAGCGTTATTTTCTAACGTATGCCATATAAACTGCTCTGATGACCATATGACCCACACTAGACGAATGGTATAACGTTGCCCACAGAATTATTAACGGCCCCTCGCCCATCCGGTCAATATCAGATGATACGTAGTAACTTCTAGAACCACGTCCAGTTGAAATTTTTCATCTGGCAACGATCGCTACCAAACTGTATTTGATCATCAATATAATGCATTTGGAGCTATAAATCAAGTTCTGGAGAAAGCTGCAGAAAACGATAAAAACATACTTATACTTTAGACCATATTTTAGTATGAATATGTGAATGAAAAAGTATATCGTTGCTACACCCTGAACAATGGATATAGGACATTGAATGGGCCATAATAATGGCAATTTAGCAATAGAATTTAAAAAGCCCTGCAAAGAAGGGGAACTTCTCCATAGACAAATAGAGCTGGCTAGGGATGGTAAATTATGAATTTGAACCATGGCGATCAAAGTGTTAAAAAAGAAAATGTTTGGTTTTGTTTAAATTTTGTTCTCAAGCTGGTCGGAGGAAGACCATGTGTTTTTGTTTTGAGTTTGTACTTCTCTGTTTAATTAGAAGGACCGGAATTGGAATTGGGTAATTGGAAAGGCATTATCCCTGCCTCTTGATAGCATGTGATAGTATTTTAATGTAATTACATTATCAAGCCACCTCAAAACAACATATCAAGCCACCTCAAAACAACAATGGCAACAACAATGGCAATGTGCCTCTTTAGCAGATGTCTAGTAAACCCGGGAGCATGTCTATGTTCCCCGGGTCCTATGTTCCCCGGGTTCTATGTTCCCCGCTTTGATTGATTGATTGAACATTTTTAGACCACCAGCCCTGATTCCAAACTCTAACCTTAACCAGTTCGAAAGAGGGCCTAAGTTTAACCGTTCGAAACAAGGCGGACATTAATAATTAATAAAGAATAAAAATTTATAAAATGTTCAATCTATTAATCAATCAAAGCGGGGAACATAGAACCCGGGGAACATAGGACCCGGGGAACATAGGGATGATCCCGTAAACCCCTGTGACATGGGTGATATTGGGGCCTCGTACCTACGACCGAATTACAGCTGTGCTGATACTCTGTATAACAGCGCTCCCTCTTGTGATATTGATTGACTGATTTTATTGTGGATTAAAGACATCATCCACACTTCTCATTGCTTAAATATTGAGAAGCTGTCCGGTTTGCACTTTCGCATTCATCAATGTGATTACAGTGTTGATGGGGCAGACGCGTGTTGTATAGATCTGGGTAAATGTTTACTCTGGAAATACATTTCTTCTTAATTTGCAAAGATGGAAATGGAGAATTTTTGACCATGTCACCTGTATCTTGTTTCCATAAATTAATAATAAATCATGTGTTCATTCTCCCGCCAACTTTACAACACGCTTCAGAGTTATATATCTGCTGTTATCATTCTTGGAAGATAAAACCATTAAGACCATTATATAGGTCTAGGTTATGAAAAAAGCTGTCCTTATTTCTGACCTGATATTACATCAATGGTCAACATTTTAGTTAGCTAGACTAGATTTATATCCAGATGGCTTCTCTCGCAGGGGGAACAAATCTAGGAGGACAGAGGTTGTGTTGAACTTTAGGTGCCAGAAAGGGAGATAAGTAAGGAGAGGGTGATAACAAATGGGCATATTATGCCAGTAGGAGAGAGAATCTTGTGGTCTCCGGTATTTTATCTTGGAGGGGAGAGGGCTTTTTTCGGTCTCCTTTGGTTTTCAACTCTGAGAACCTGAGGGCAACCTATTTTTAACTATTTAGCTGTTTATGCCAATGAACCTGTGTTATAAAGATAATACCGGGAGCCTGTGCTGTGTGTCATATATTATCTCAAGGGTAGATTCCATTCCAGTGACTTTACCTCAACATCCAACAACACAACGCAGAGTCTATCCTGAAGGAAGACTGGGTAAGTAACGTTAATTAAAAGTCAACTAAATCTAACATGTCCATGATATATCCATAAAAACACTACCTGGTACAATACAGAACACCACACAGTCCAGTCCATTAGGTGGCAGTATGCACATTTATGTTCTTGTGACCATCATTACACCAAGGCTTCACTTAACACAGAAACTGAAAACCCCTTATCTTATCACAGCTGTCCAAATGCCTGGGAAGAAACTTGTCATATTTAGACGTCCATCAGAAGGATCTGTGCCACAAAGAGAGTTGACGGTTGGCTGTTTTGCGCACATGTGTAAACGCAACCTTGGGAGTGAAAGAAGCTAGTTTAACTGAGGTTCTGAGTCTGCTCCGTGATGCGCCAGGCTTCTTCCATGTACTTGGTGATCTCGGAGTTCTGTCTGTGGAAGTTGAGTCTCCTGTCGCTGCGATCCGAGACCATCTGATAATTAAATTACAGTATTTTGAGTATGATGGAGGAGATTCAAGGATATTTAAACACAATATAACAATATCTTGAATATCAGCATATCAGTTCATTTTTTCCGTCTTTTTTTAGCCTAGGTACAATTCATTTATTTTAATGATCTTTTTGTGTTTTCCCGATCACATTCATTCTGATTGATGTTTACCAATTCACAATTTTCTGTTGTGTGATGTTTGTGTGTGTCAGTGGTTGGTTCAGTAAAGCATTTTGTATTTCTCTATTCTCTATTTGTGTCCCCCCCTCACTTCATAGATTTAGCAGTAAATAATCACCACAAACCAAACAACCAATGATATAAATAGAATAGAAAGGCATTGTTTTATTCTCCTTATGAAGAACCTATGTAAATGTACAGTATATTTAATTTTCTTATTTGAATAAAGGAGCTGTAAGTGGTATTTTTGGGTCTCCCAGTCCCTCAGTTCTGCAGTAAAAGGACATTTCCTTTTCTGGTATCCCATTCTACTTTATCCAATTGGGGGAGAGAACTCTAGATATTTTTTATTTATTTCAAGAAATCTTGCCAAGCCAGGTTTGCTTACTGCACTGGCAGATTATTTGACTTGTTTAAAGCACATATTTTCCTTAACATGGAAAATATTGAGGACGATTTCCCACTGGCACTAGTGGCTTGGGTGTGCGTATTTTTACAAATACAACACCGACTCCCAGGGCTCTAGCTCCGTCAATCGTTTGGTTATCTCGAAAATAGTTTGACAGGGTTGTAGACAATGAGTGTGGCTTTCCAATGATACCCCAACTGGGGATGTACGAATCAGGGATCTTGAAAGTCACGAGCGAAAACAGGAAGAGAAAAACCGCAGAATGAATTGAAGTCTGAGGAAAAAGAAACCAGGAACGCTACACAGTTTACCAGAATTGCTCCTAATCACTCATTTCTGAACAGATTATTATGAAATTTGGACACATGCACTACACAATCCTTCAGGCTATGGACACAGGGTGTCGTTTCAGCCATACCTATTTCTGGGGAAATACTACTTCTGGACTACTAACTACTATAGAAAAACGTGAGTAACAACTTTTTCTACAACTCAAGTTCAGACCTAGATGTTACTCTTATTTCATTAGCACTAAAAGTGAATTTTCTTTATTGTATCAGAAATCTTTCAAAAGAGACCAGGCTCATGCATGTGCTATAAGTATATAAAGTATAGTATTTTGGTTTGTAAAAAAAACTATGCAGTCCTCAAAAACGAAAACTAAAATGGCCAATTTTGGGGGTGCCTGTTAAGAGAACTAGTTTTTATTTCTTATTTTTGTCAGACCATTTTCTTCAGTGTGGAGTTCTCTCTCCTGATTGGATAAAGTGTATTTTCTGTTTACTGCAGAGAGGAGGGACTGAGACTGACCAAACACTCTATATCATGAATGATGGCTGTCGGAATGTAGAGCTATTATTTTAACACCAACTTATTTGAACAAATAATTACCACTTACAGCACATTTAAAGAAAGATGTTAGCTATTGTTCACAGTGAAACGTGTGTAAACTGAGTTTAGGTGGGTTTGCCTGACGCTACACCATCCCCTGAGATTCTTACCAGTGGTGTGGAGATCCAGCCTATCTCCTGACTCGCTGTCTGTGGGTAGGCGTATTTCTTAGTGGGTACTAAACGGGCAGCATGGATGGCTTCAATGAAGGAGGCTGAAAAAGTGAATTCAAAATAGGCCCCATGCGTTCATTTAGTCAAAACGCCCTTCCTTTAGGTATAACTACAGTATGCCTGCTCTTTAGACATTAGATTAGTTTAAAATGTATTGTCTTTGCACAGCACAAGTACAGTACACCATAAAGAAGTTGGCATCTAACCAGATGTGTTAACATTATACAATGTACATGTGATTAACATCAGTTTTGGAGTTGAGTTGGATCACATGAATCGCATGTATACCAGTGTTTTCAGGCTCAATTAACTACCTACCTCAAACTATAGTCTATCTATATATTACTGTTTACATATAGCCATGTACAATAATACTATATAATATATATATATTAATCTACAACCACTTGGATATACATTTATCCCTGTTCAGTTACCTGTATATATATATAATATATATCTACTTATCCCATGACTTACTACCATGTCATATTTACACCTGTATCACACTGTACATAATTATACTGTCTCTGTACATACATTAGTTTACCATATACTCTATTACTCAGATTACCAAGCCGGTTAGAAGACATTACAGTAACACAAACACTAGACAAGACATGGATGTACAAAACAACAATATAGGAAGTGACACAACATAGAATAGAATATAACCGAATGGAGTGTTATTTTTGTAAACTACTTACAGTCCTCCTCAAACTCTTGTGTCTTCCTGGACATGGGCTTGTCTGTCATGATGTGGACTGAAACACACACACACACACAAGCAGATAATTATTAAACAAACTCAGGAAGAACGTTCTCCACAAGAACGCTACGTGAACTTCTCTAGAAACCGCCAATTACTTGAGGAGAAGAAGGAAGAATAATGATGTCGTTTAACATAACTTACGTTTCTTGTTTGGGTTGATGCTGAACTTTGTGTAGACCTTATGGCTCCTTTGCTCTTTCATGATTGTTTCAACATGGATCGCGTTTTGGCGGACAATATCCATATCCAACGGACATGTTTCTGTTTTACTTAACGCCATTAATCCTAGCTGTATAAATCCCAGTATATTGCAGCATCAAATCTTAGCAAAACGGGCTCAGTCTCACCAGGAAAACGACAAAGTTGCCTCTCTTTCTAACTCGTAACCTGGCAACGGTAAACATCGCCTAGTCCTGCAACGACAAGACCAGACCACACGATGGTGCCATGCAACCACTTTCTCATTGATGGTCAACCTGTGACATTTCTATTGTGCAGAGCAGATGGAACAAACCTGGTTATACCTAGGTAGTAATAATAATAGTAAAAAACATTTTTAATACTTTAAAAGAGAAAGGGGGACTCATTGATTTAACTTATCTTTGAAGCAATGCGCTGTACCATCAGATGCTGTTTTGTGTATGGCAAGTTACAAGTAGCTACAGGTTTTTCCACATGTATTTATACCATATGAGAGAAAATATGTAGATTTTGGTTGTTTTCTGGTGTTCTCACATGAAAGATCATATAATTCATTTGAATCCATATAGACTGATGTTCAATTGAAAAGGACTTTGTTGTTTGTTGTTATTGTGGTCTGTTTGTTGTTGTGGTCGGTTTGTTTCTGTGGTCAGTTGTGGTCAGTTTGTTGTTGCTGTAGTCTGGTTGTTGTTGTTGTTGTGGTCAGTTTGTTGTTGCTGTGGTTGGTTTGTTGCTGCTGTGGTCGGTTACTTGTGGTCAGTTTGTTGTTGCTGTGGTCTGGTTGTTGTTGTTGTGGTCAGTTTGTTGTTGTTGTCTGACACATCATTTCTCCACATTTGCGTTTGCTTTGTCAATCCGGGGCCCTGCTAGCGGGCGGGGCCCGTTTAGATTGAAATGGGTGAAACACAGCTAAGGCTATGGATGTGAACCATCTAGCCGAGTCAAGTCCCATGTCAAGACAGGCAAGTCACAAGTCTGAAACTTTGGGTTTTGATTTACAAATGTAATGTAATTTCAAAATGTTAAAGCCATAGTTAGTAGTTTATTAAATTCAGATGATTCTGCGCTGACACAACTTCCTTCTCTGCTCGCCCAACTCGATCGGTCCAAACTGGAGCTGTAATCAGGGACATTTAGTTGATTTGCTTAAAAATCTTTTATGGCATGTATTTTTTTTCTTTTTTTACATTTTGGGTATATCAAGTCTTTCAAGTCGTAAGGCTCCAAAGCAGAGTGAAATCACAAGCACAAATAAACTGACAACAACAACAAACTGACCACAATAACACCAAACTGACCACAGCAACAGCAAATTTACCACAACAACAAACTGACCACAACAACAACAAACTGACCACAGCACCGTATTGACAAAGCAAACGCAAATGTGGATAAATTATGTGCGATTGAAACGCTTGAAAAGGCACATCACCAACACAGAAAGATGTTCACTGAACCGAGTTATAGAAGAAACCTTGCTCCTGACATAAACCAAGTCATGGAAATCTCCACGGTCTAATTTAACTATGTTGTGGCAAGTTTGGCACAGTGGCTAGCTTCC
Source organism: Notolepis coatsorum (assembly GCF_963971535.1). Lineage (NCBI taxonomy): Eukaryota > Metazoa > Chordata > Actinopteri > Aulopiformes > Paralepididae > Notolepis > Notolepis coatsorum. Next base: position 65,566,823 of record NC_140167.1, on the reverse strand, counting down.
TGCCTGATATAATATTTTCATTGGCTTCCTGGGTGAGGTAGAATACAATGCATAAACCTCATAATATGCTCTTTCATTTGATATATGACATGTCACTGTAGCATCATGCATTAAGATTTTAGGGATGAAAAGTAAGCAGTAAATGTATCTCGGGCTCTCTCTCGCTCTCTTTCTCTCTCTAATTTTCTTGACCCCCACAATTTGAGAATCACCACCTAGTACACAGGAACTAATGTATATGGCCCGCTACTATCATGTAAATGTACATGCTAGAGGAGTTTTTATTTTTTATTAGACAAGGGCCAGCTATGCTCCCATCAAAGACATATAATGAAGGGCCTGATATATATTCTATAAACCTTATATTCAGTTTCAGTTCTGTGACTACATGCCGAGTGTTAAGCCCATATATATTGCACGGCTCAGGCAATACGGCGGAGCTTTGCACATTTGATGTCGACTTTCTGAAACCATTTGTGTGTCCCAGAACACTAGGATGCTGCCCTGTTTTGATAACAGCCTTGCTGCCTCCTGTCGTGCCGATGATAATGCTGGCCTGGAGCGAAGCAAGCCCACCACACGTCAGTGGGAATGCAGTGAACCAAATTGTCTAGTACATAATGGGAAGATCAGGCTTCCTAAAATACCAGTGGTATTGCTTTCTGTTTTGGGTATAGCATGCAGTAGTATGTGTAATCGAGGGTATGTGTATAGGTGTAGTTCACATCCTTTTCTATACCGACCAGCTGCATTGTTAGATTAAAATGTAATGTTGTTATACAGCACAAGTAGCGGTAGTAGTTTATTCAGTCATCACACAATACAATATACACAATCATTTAACAATCGTTTATTCAGGCAGTGACTGAAAAGGTACAGACTGAAGCATAATGCACATGCCTGTCCTATATTCTTTACAAAATTAAGACTCGAACAGTATTCTAAAAGAAAATAACAAAACAATTATTATTTACGTTTGTAATCTTCAGAAATAGCTATACAAACCATTTTCTTAAAAACCAAAAGCGAATTACTCATTCTTAAATGTATATCAGCATTGTTCCACAAGTTAACCCCAACAATAGAAATGCACCTCCTTTTAATCCCTTTATCTTTTTGAACGGTACATTTACAAATGTCTCTCAAATCATATTTTCTTTCATGTATTGAAAATAAACCTTTGCGCACCGTCCGTTTGAGTAGAGTACAACGAAAAGAGGTTTGGCATCCAAAGTATCATTGTACAAAGTATGTACAATGATACAGGTATAAAGACACTAGTAGTAAGTCATACTGGCCAGCAGCGTAACTTTTAAGAGTAGGTAAGGGATATGTACAGATATAGATATAGTATCTATCAACAGATATGTAAAAAGGATTATATGCAGGTATGTACAGACAGAATTATCATTAGAATATCTGGGAAAGTGGGTTTAGCATTCAACCGAGATGGCCAGATTATATTCTAAACTAATTTGAATGTAAATAAGAGTTTTAATGACTATGTTGTACATGACTGAGTACCTTCAACAGATTTGCCACCTCCACCTTCCTATTTTCTCAACTGATAGAGTTGGTTTAGAAGTGAACCCCTCTGTCCGTACAGCTAACATGAACAGCATGCCGTGGCGGGAGGGAGATGATACCACCTCATTGTAACAGATGGGAGGTATAATTTCATTGGGGACGTAATACAAATATGGAACAGCAGCACTTCTCCCTGGCCTGTCTTTGTCCCCATCTGTTCCAACGTACAGTAGCTGTGCTTCACATAGTTGTGCAGCTGCATGCACTACAGTATGCACAAATGCACGTGCGTGCACACACACACACACACACACCTCCCACTGTCACTCCCTCCCTCAATCCATCTTTCTGTTTTCTCTTCTTTGTTCTTGATCTCTCTCCATCTCTTCTCCTCTTTCCCTCCTTCCTTTCTTCATCCCTTCTCTCTCTATCCCTCTCCCTCTCTCTGTGTGGAGGCAGCTTTCTTGTTGTCTATGAATATTTTACGGTTACAGGGCACAGAAGTGTGTGAGCCTACAGCAGTAAGTGAGGCAGAGAGGTAGTGACTGAGTTCAGTGGCCGGGGACAGCGCTCTTGTGTGGCGGTCGGTTCGCTCTGCCGTCACTTCAGAGCACGGCTGTCTTCCCCTGACATCTGCCGTGTCACGATCTGCGCCTTTGTCTCTTTAAATCTCTCCCCGTACGCTAACATGTTTATCACAAACGCACTCGGAGAGGCCAAGAGGCACACAGGCAGGCAGGCAGGCAAGCAAGCTCACAGGCAGAAACACATACGCATCGATGGAGGCGAGCATGCCTATAGACCCTTTTTATTTTTCTTATACACAAGGCACACAAATACATTTACTCACACAGTGTTGTCTCATGTATAACACGTGCATGTACAAATGCAGGGCAACAAGCTTGCATGGCGTGCACACAAAGGGTCAAAAGTTCATATCCCCAAATTTAGTTGTTAGCCATTAGCTGTTAGCCGCTTCCCTACCTGGTCATTGCCCCTACTGTCGCATGCCTCCTCTGATACACTTGGGGATGACTGACCAAGCCGGAGGTACCACTGCCGGGCATTGACGCACACACACACGCACACACACACTCCAGACCCGACGACAGCGGTGGAGCTGGGCCTGGACTGATGGTACCGACGCGTCAGCCTCCTGGAAGGGAAGTAGAGGTGGCCATGGCGTTCAGCGATTACTCAACCCAGGGCAGGTCCTTGCTCCAGGATGAGGGGTGGAGAGAAGACATGCAGCGAAGAGCCGACTCCATGCTCTGATTAGCCCTCTCGGCCTATCCATTAGACTGGGGATGGTAGCCGGACGTGAGACTGACCGTGGCCCCAATCCCCCCACAAAAAGTTTGCCAAACCTTGTACGTGAACTGTTGGCCACGGTTAGACACCACATCCTGGGGAAGGCCGTACAGGCGGAATACGTGGGTGGTTAATAGTTGTCTCTGCTGTGGTCGGGAGCTTGGCCAGTGCTATCAGTCGAACTGACTTCGAGAAACGGTCCACGAGGGTCACGATAACAGTGTTTCCCAGGGAAGGGGGAAGGCCTGTAACGACCACGGGACCACGGACTACTGGGCACATAGAGAGGCTGCAGCCGGCCTGATGGAGGGTGATGGGACGCCTTGTTCCATGCACAGATAGGGCAGGCAGAGACGAGCTCTCTGATGTCCGTGGCCATGGTAGGCCACCAGAACCATCGGCGTAGGAAATGCGTTCTTCGTGCCCCAGGATGGCAAGTGAACCGGCTAGCATGGCCCCACTGCATGACCTCAGTCCTGACGACATCCGGAACGAACAAATGCCCTGAGGGGCCAGTCCGGGGATCAGACTGGGTGCACTGGGCCCTCTGGACCACTGCCTCGACATTCATGGAGACCACTCCGATGACCCGGGAGGAGGGAAGGATGTGAGTTGGCGTTTTGAGATCCTGGGCGGAAGGTGATTGTACAATTGAAATGCCCCAGGAAGAGCGCCCAGCGAGCCTGACGTGAGGTCAACAGTCTGGCCGAACGTCAGGTTCTCGTGATCCGACCAGACGGTGACGGGGTGTTTGGCAGTCCTGGAATGCCTCCACGACAGCCAGCAGCTCATGGTTCCCGATGTCATAATTGGCCTCTGCGGGGTTTAGCGACGGGAGTAGAATGTGCAGGTGGCATCTTCTGGTCGGTAGATGCCTGAGAGAGTACACCCCCGATTCCCGTGTCAGAGGCATCAACCTCCACGATGAAGGGTCTCAAGGGATCAGGGTTGACTAGGACCACCGCAGACGTGAAATGAGTTAATTTATTATCCAACATGTCCCTCAGCAGGTCATTCATCAGCGCCTGGAACACTGACCGAAGGGCACACACGATATTCGTAGTGGCCACGGGGGGGTCTTGAATGCCGCCTTCCACTAGTCCCCCTCACGAATCCAGACCAGGTGGTAGGTGTTCCGGAGGTCCAACTTCGTGAACACCGTCGCTCCGAGGAGGGGTTCGAAGTTGGAACTTATGAGGGGGAGAGGGTAGGTGTTCTGGATGGTGATGGCATTGAGCTCACGGTAGTCCAGAGATCACGGAGAGATCCATCCTTGGGCCAAGCACTTGAGGGCTCGTCCCAGGATGAGAGGAGCCTGGGGAGACTTTCGGATGTAGAACAGGATCTCCTCCACGTGGTTCCCCGAGATGGTCATGGCGAGGGGTCTCGAGCGGTGGGTAAGGGGACCCAGACTATGACCGTCTAGGGCTGATACGGTGAGTGGAGAGTCCAGACAGAGGAGAGGAATGGCTGCAGAGCGGGCCAACTGGGCGCCCATGAAACTCTTGTCTGCCCCTGAGTCAATGATGGCGCTAACCAAAATGGTTTGTCCTAACCAGGAAAGAATGACCTCAAACCTGGCCGGCCTGGTAGGTGACAGGGAATGGGTAACACAACTCATCTGGAATTCCCCCTCAGGTGAGAGGGACAGGTGTCACACAGGTGCCCTGTGCTCCGCAGTAGAGATACAGACCCTGCGTTTTCCAACGCTCCCTCTCTGCTGCAGTGAGACTGGCCCTTCCCAACTGCATCGGCTCCTCACCTGTGGCTGTGGTGGTGGTTGACTCCCATACAGGGAGGAGGCCAGTCTTGGGCATGGGGGAAACAGGAGTGGAATCCGGGAGACGTGGCAAGCTGGTCTGATGGCGAGTCCTCCCTCCAACGTTCCCGGATACATTCATCAATGTTGAGAGCGATCAAGTCGTGCAGGGTGGCCACTGGCCGGCCTGTCTCTGATGAGCTTGTCCTTGATATTCTTATGAAGTCCCTGATGAAAAGCGCTTCTTAACCCTGCATTGTTCCACCCACTTCCCGCAGCAAGGATACAAAAATTCGTAGCGAAGGAGGCGGCCTGCGGTTTCCCTGGGAGAGGATCAGTCGCACCCCGACATCCTGGCCGGCGGTAGGGTGGTCTAAGTCCCGCTTGAATTCTGAGAGGAACGGAGCATAGTCGTTGAACAGGTCGGGGTGGGCGCTAAGAGTGGCCTGGGCCCAACTTAAAGTGCAACCAGTGGTGAGGTTAATAATGGAAGCCACACGGGACGTGTTGGTTGATGAACAAAAATGTACTCACATTGGAGGAGGAAACCACAGAACTGGGTGAATGTACCATCGAAGGTGCGGGGGCTGGCGAGACTGGGTTCACGGGACTGACCGGGTGGATGAGTGGGAGACGAAGCAGCAGAGGGTGGTGACACTGGGGGCTGAGCAGGAGCGGTAGGGGGAGTGGGTGACGGTGTGAGCGCGGCAACTTGTCTAGATAGAGCCTATCTAGAGAGATCCCTCATCTGGATAGTGCTTTTCTGCTGAAGAATCTCCTGAGCCTGGAGCCAGTCGTTCAGGACTTGGACGGCTGCAGAGGCTTCCTGAAGCAAGCGCCCGTGGTCCACGAGGATCCCCTCCTGGACCTGCAGAGCCTGGATCGCTGACAGGAGATTCCCCACCTGGTTAGTGCTCCCCTGTGGAGAGTCTCCTGGGCCTGCAGCCGATCGTTCAGGGTTTGGACAGCAGCAGAGGCTGCCCAAAGCAAGCGCTCGTGGTTAACAAGGACTCTCTCCTGGGCCTGAAGCAGGGCTCTTGTGGTCGGGTTTCCCATGTTGGCTGAGCCTGTTTCCATGGTCAGATCTTCTGTTAGGAACCGGTAACAGGTAGGCTCAAATGCACAACACGGGAGACAGAGGAATGTTCAACCCTGAAGGGCCTTTAATAATACGTTGCACACCAGTGCGGTGTGTGTGCGTCTTGAGCCTGGCGGGTGGTTAACCGTGACCGGTGGGAAGCACGGGAGTGAAACAGGCCGTCAATAAACGGGGATCTGATGCTGATGCATGAAGATCCTGGTCTTCTTGTAGGGTGGTGTGGTGATTAGACAGCAGGTGCTGTCCATCAGCATCCATCAGCGGGATGATTCTGCGCCGAAGTGCAGGGAGTGAATGGGACAGACACAGGGTTAGAGACATACACAGGGGGGTGTGAGGGAGACGGAGAGGATTGTGCAGGTGGAACTGTAACAGGAGGGGAGGGGAAGAAGAGAGGAACAGGAGAGGAAACCAAATGAAAAGGAAATTAAATAAAACACTTTTCTGAGACGAGACAAGCGGCCAGGACTATGCAGGCAGGCTGACTGAGATTGTCATCAGACATGGAACTATACAGCCGTTCCCCACAGGGCCACACAGCCCCACAGGCCATTTACACACAATTTGTGTGTGTGTGGGGGTGTGTGTTTGTGTGTATGTATACTGTATATGTATACATACATGTTTGTATGTGTGTATTTGTGTTTTTATGTGGGTGTGTTTGTGTTTATATAGTGTGTGCATGCATGTATGTATGTGTTTTTATGTGTGTGTGGGTGTGTTTGTCTTTATATGTATAGTGTGTGTCTGTGTGTCTGTATGTCTCTGTGTGCGTTCGTCAATTGACTGTAGCATGTGTGGAGAAGGTGGATGTGAGGCTCATCATAGCGCCTACTCTCTGCCTCCTGTCATTGTGTCCAACCATGTTACCATCAAATCAAAATCAAATTTATTTGTAAGGCCCGACAACACACGTTAATGTCCCCATGGGCCGGACACGTCTTCTTTAAACAAGTCAAGAAGAAACATCACAATAAGTCAAGAACAAAACAAGAACACCATAAGGTCCAAACAAATTTAAATAAATGCAAAATAAATAAATGCAACACTCTCAGACATACCCCACGCGAAGGTAAGGAAAAACTCACTAAAACCTAGCAATAGGAGGGTGTTAGAGTTCCCATGTTTGTAGTGGGCGGAGATGGAGCAATAAATGCATGTAGTGAGCATATGCATACATGGTGACAGTAGAATCATAGTATATAAGAAAATTGTGAAATAGAGTAATAGATAGAACTACTGCAAGCGTATGGATACAGGATGAGATACAAGACAATAGCTCAGGGCCGTATGCCCCAGGGGGCAGGAGAAGTCACTCAGAGGGTTCAGCACTGCACGCCAGACAGAAGACTGTATGAAGCTGTTCAATGGGACCGGTTGAGACAGAGAGACAGAGGTTAAAAGGTTCTCATATGTCTGCAGACAAGGGAGCAAATAGACATCCTAACTAAACTAGACATTAATCTAAGGGTCGGTCCCCGACCAGGTGAGATCAGGGTAGGTTGAAGGAGAGAGAGAAAAGATGGGTATTGCGCAAGGGCCAAACTTTAGTTTGAGAAGAGTGAGGGGGACACAATTATTATGAGATGGGAAATATGTGCGCTCGTTACATTTTTCCATGCATTTGAAGAACGCACACGCGTGAAGCTCAAATCATACCCACGATGATGTCCATTTAACCATACTTCTTTTCATTAGCCATACTCCTCTCGACATGTCATTGCACAAACCCACACATCACAGAAAACGTCTTGCATATTAATTAAGGTTATATAATGTTAGTTTTCGGACTGTAAAAAGTAAGGGGGACAAAAACAAGATTTTGAAAAGTGAAGGACATGTCCCCCCTGTCCCTAGTGTACATCTCGCCCCTGCCCACATGGTCTCATGTGGTGGAAATTACTGTAGTATAGGGTGAGAAATGGTTCACACATGACAAGGGGGGGATGGCTTTGTTTTTCTAACATCTATAATGTAATATTTCATAAATTGTGTTACTGTGGGGGATTTGTGTGTTTTCATGTGCGGACTAGCGATGTGTGATTTCAACACAATACGATACAACTTAACTCATTGGACGCCAGTCACGAGTATAGTCGGGTTAACTCGCCCACGCTTGAGCGCCAATCACGAGTATAGTCGGGTTTTAATCGTTATTTATTTTATTAGCGATATCCATTCATTTTCATCCATCCAACCTGATGTTATCATTGGGAATGGGTCTGAGCTTGCAAAAGGGCAAATATCGTCTCCCGGATGGTATTGCACATCATTGGATTGGATTGGCTGGGACTGTGCATAAAAAAAAAAGTCCGGTCCAGGTTTTCTTCTTGGGCATGCAGTATATTATACCACATTGACTGGGGACACTCTGAGCAGCGTGGATTATGTGTTTTGGATATATAACGTTGGATCAATAAACGCGATCAATATTTGGAATGGCGATCAGGAATTGGATTAATCTTTTTGCAGGACATCAGATGTGAGGGAAGGACTCGATGTTACCAATCTTGGGTTAATCAGATGTTTCTTTCACAGCGATCACAACGTGTGTGTGTGTGTGTGTGTGCGTGCTGTTGGCGCCGACCAATGCACGGATAAGCAATTTTTCAGCCCGCTTCTGTATCGTGCATGAGGACACATATACTATCGATAATCTAGCGTTTATTTGAAAACGATTCATAAATCAGCCGAAAAATTTCAACGTGTTTTGTGTATTCCACTAAAGGGCTATTATCGTGTCTTTTTCTGGAATTACTAGAAATCACAAACTATACTATACAAACGTAAATGTACCAATGAAAAAACTCCGTTTTGTACATGTTGACTGCAAGCAACTCAGTACCGTCGCCCAGGATGTCAGAGGTCTTACTAGTCCCCAATGAAGGTGAGCAGGCTGGTTATAGGGAGGTCGTCTGGTAATCGAAGGATTGGTGGTTCAACCCCCAGTGCCGACGGTGGCAATACTGCTGAAGTGCCCTTGAGCAAGGACACCTAACCCCCCCAGGCTTACATAGTATGTGAACATGTGACTCTATCTCTGGACTCTGTAGCGAGCTCAGTATTCTCTATCTATCTTTCTATCTGTGACTGTGTGTGTTTGGGTGTGTTTGTGTGTGTGTGAATATTCACCACACGTAGTAGAAGACAGGCAAACTCCATGCTATGATGACGGCCTCTGACCTTTCCTAAGGAGGCAGTGCTTTAATTACTGAGTCCCTCCACATGCCGTCTAATTAAAACGACATGTCCTGTATAATTCAGCCATTTTCTCCTCCTGCAACATGAAACATGAAGCACGGGCCTGTCTTTCACCTCCACCCTCCAAGTGACTTATACATATGCATGACAGCTGATGAGAGACGCTGATATTTACTTGAAGGAGCAGACATGCATGCGACCCCTATGCGGCTCTTGATTTTGGTCATTGACCTTTGCTTGGGCTCTGTGCATGATTGATATTCAAAGGGAATTAAAACGTTTTTTGTATTGCAGTGCAAGTGTTTTCTGTTGAGTTGTAATAACTTTTTGAAGACCTGATTTTAGGTATAAAATCTGTCTAAACTAAAAAAAGCAAAGAGGCATAGAAGCGTGGCTAATGTAATAATAATAATGCAGGACTTTGGAGAAGTCTTTATTTGGCATGCAGTGACACACGTGATGGGTGGCACACACGCATAGGAACACACACGCATGCAATTGTTGGGTCGCCAATTGCGTCTCTGCACTTGACCCATCCCGTCGTCCTTCCCCCCAAGGGCAGTCGGGAGCAGATAGGGGCGTCGGCGAGGTACTGCGCCCCGGGGACCAATCCAAGTGCTCCTGCCCGTCTTCGTCAGGGACGCGACAGCATTGGCGATCTGTTGTGCATGTTTTTCCATTGGGTTTCTCTTATCAGGGGGAATGGAAACCCGTGTGAGCACGGGGAGAACATGCAAACTCCACACAGAAAGGCCTGGGAGATACCCTACCTGGCAACGCGGAAACCTGGTTCCCAAGCGGGAATCGAACCCTGGACCTTCTCGCTGTGAGGCAACAGTGTTAACCACTACACCATGGTGCCGCCATACCAGAGAGGCTAACTGCCTAAGAAAACACTGAAGGCACTGAAAGAGGATTTCACCCATCTAATGAACACACTAGACTAGACAAATATTGTTAACAGATTTGGCGATGGGGCGACAATAATGTATACAAGAGGCATGGTATTCTATCTTTGGCCTTGCTCTGCTGGCAGCGGTTTATTTATCACGTGGTCTCATAATACAGCAGCACATATGATCTCCTCCTGGAGGGGCAGAAGTGAGAAGAAGGAACAGTAGGAGGGAACCAATGTTTATATAGTCCCAACATGGTATAGATAGTAGCGGCTCTGCCTACAGCGCCCTCCAGTGGACACAGATACTCATGCAGTCATGAGGGCAGTAGAGAGCAATTACAGTCAGTTACAACCATACATACACCCTCTATATTCAACAAATATCAAGACGTATCCATCAGTGGACCAATTGCATGCTTTCGCAGAGGACAAGGAGCCTTCAGTCGACTACTTCAGACATTAAGCACCCCCCACTGCCCAAATGGAATGATACAAAAAAAAAAAATATATATATATATATATATTGTAATTTTTTATTTTATTTGAAAAGAAATAGCATTTCGGCCAATCAAAGTCGACTATCCAAATCCTTAGTCGGGGACAGCCCTAAAACACATACACACAAGCTTGGCCATCCTGAGCCTTGTGTCTGCCCGTCTATGTCTTGTTTTTAATTATTTTCCAACGAGGAGTGTCCGTTCGTCCTGATGACGAGTCCGTCTCCGGGCAGATTTGCATCTGTTTTAATGGACATAAAAGTTTGAGAAGAACTTTTGGAACTAACGCATACAGTCTGTTAGCAAAGCTGTTGTTTCTGAAAACACACAATGTTGTTAGCTATGTGCTAATTAAAAACAAACGCAATGCAGAGACAGCAGCACCTTCCGTCTGTTCTTATTTCTGTTTGCTGATGGATCAGTGTGGTCGCTCCCTAAGTTGTAAAACGGCTACAACCAGCCCGCCAAAACCATATATCCAGACAGCATTCAGTACTTTGAAAAACTACCACCACATCCCCTCTCCCACCTCCCCTCCCCTCTGCCTCCAGTACACTTTATCACCTCCCTTGACGACCGACCGTGAGAAAGTGGTTTTGCGGTTTTGGCTCCGGAGAGCCCCCCTCCCGTGTCTACTCTGGCTGTGGCCGCCAGTCAACCGCAACACCAATCTGTGAGACAGATAGGAGCTGATGGTCCCGCCCTCTGGCCCCATTGTCTCCAGGTACACTGTGATAGCGGCTTATCTCAAACATATATCAGCGCTGTATGTGTGTGTATGACCCCAGTGGAAGGCAGCCCGGGTGTTTATCTTTCAGATTATAATTTTTCAGGCTCCTCTATCCACCTGTGTGTGTGTTTGTGTGGGAAAAGAGGGCACCATCACACGCACGCACGCACGCACACACACACACACACACACACACACACACACGTGTGCACTATACATTAGGGGAGTTCTGTTGCAGTAATTCACATTGCACTGGAGACAGCAGGTGGTGGCAGACAACACACACACACACACAGTTTGTTTTGAAAGCCCCCCTCCAGGTCTCTGGGACTCTACGGAGACAGGACTTCATGGGAAACATGTCCTCCAGTCCTCTGATCAGATATTAAACATCCACTCTCTCTCTAATCTCTCTGTTGTGTCTTAGTGGGGAAGACTTTCTCAGGTTGGACGCTACAGATTACAGTAACACAGATTAGGGGCCGATGTAGGCGACTATGCCAGCTGCTCTGAGGCCGTTTCAAGGCACAAATGTGCCCTTTTGGCTGCGGTGTCCCCAAGATAAATGAATGGATTAATGAATGAATGGCGGCATTTCTGTAGTGCTTTATGTTGCTCAAAGCAATTTAAAATGGGAATGACCGGAATCGAACCCCTAACCCTGACCGTGCATCAAGCACTCTACCCACTGAGCTACACAGATTGACGAGATCGCAAGAGTATCTGTACATAAAGTTCCAGTAAAATCAGGTATGCTATCGTGATTATGGATGGACAGACAGACAGACAGATTGTGATTACGAAACCCCCTTGCTCTCTGTGGGCAGGTGTAACAATAAATGACGAACATGAATCAAATGTGATGAAGTCGTGCCTCAGAGTTAATGCAGTTTGCTCCTTGGCCAGCAGCTCTTTATTACATTATACTTTCTGCTCTTGTATAATGATGACTTGTATGAATATGACACCTTGACCAGGCATCAATTACAGAAGTGCCTCAGAGTTCTGTGCCTCATAAGTGATCATCATCATACAAGAGCAGAGTAGAGAGTGTGATGTAATAAAGAGCTGCTGGCCAAGGAGCAAACTGCATTAACTCTGAGGCACGACTTCATCACATTTTAATCATGTTTGTGTCATTTATTGTTACACCTGCCCACAGAGAGCAAGGGGGTCTTGTAATCAGTCTTTCTCAGTCTGTCTGTCTTTCCGTCTGTCTTTCCGTTTGTCTGTCCGTCCGTCCGGCAGATAGCACATAGACCTACCTGATTTGGCTGGAACTCTGTGTACAGGATGACAGTCAGATACTCTTGCGATCTTGTCATATGTGTAGCAGTCACAGAGCCACAGCAGGGGGGTGGAGGACACAAATCAATACAGCCTAGTATCGTGATGATATTGCATGGCGATATTGTATCGATACACAGACACCAAGTATCAATCTTTTTTTTCTTTATTCCCCCTCAATGAAAATGTTTGAAGTTTGATGAACTGAAAACAGACTGAAAACATGATCTTATTTAGATAAAACAGAAGTTGACAAAGTTTTCCTTTGGGGACATAATTTGCACTTGAAAAGGGGGTAATAAATTGTGATATATTGTGTTATCGCAATACTCAGCATTTCACAAAATGTTTAACATCGCAATATTATCGTATTGTGATATCGTATCATGATATTATCGCAGCGTGACGTAGATATTGTCACCTAGGTATTGTGATAATATCGCATTGTGACGTAGGCATCATGATTGTGACTTGGGGTATCGTGATAATATGGCATTGTGACTTAGGTATCGTGACAGTATCGCATCATGACTTTGGTATCGTGATTCCCACCCCTCCTGCTACATATTATGATCCATTATACCAGTTACTCTGAACCTATGTGCCTGAACATGTGGGGGGGAGGGGGGTTCTTTTGTTGTTGCTCTGTGCTCAAACATGAATTGAACATGCCGTGGATAGGTCTGTCTCCTCATACAGCTTCCTGGCTGTGGGTGCACTGCTACAAGCAATAGATCAAGTCACAAGGAACCCATGTAAAACATGGACATGACAGCGTTTCCATAAAGCCTTCTTAAACAAAAGACAAGACTTCACCTCAGTTTACAGACTTACTACCATAGTGTCTTTATACCTGTATCACTGTTCATAGTAATACTACAACTCTGTACATACATCTGATTAGCACTATTACTCAGTAGTACTAATTTATATATTCTATACCCAGTTTAATCACCCTTACATTGTATATTACTATTGCTCTTTACTGTTACATTTGCACTCTGGTTGGATGCCAAACTTATTTTTGTTGTACTGTACTTGGATGTATAACTGTATAATAACAATACATTTGAATATAATCTAACGTAATCTACGTTTGACTATGTTTTATTCATGGCAACATCAGTTGATGAGACATGTTGTTTTTGGGAGAAATGTTTGGAGTGCCTACATTTCCACGTTTTACAAATTGAAATTGTCAAGGATTAGATGATTAAATGTAATGTAAATATCAGAATCCTGTGAAGCGTGTTTGTTTTCTTGCATACAGATGGCAGCCTGCGATCAGATGGTGGAGGTAAACGGTACCCTATCCCCCCCTCTCACAGTGAGCTGTGGTGTTCCACAAGGAAGCATACTAGGACCGCTACTGTTCCTAATTTATGCAAATGACATGTCGTCAGCTTGTGACTGCAACTTGTTCCTGTTTGCGGACGACTCAGCCCTGCTGGTCTCTGACAAGAACAAGTTACAGGTTGAAAAAACCCTCAGCTCGGAACTAGGCAGAATCTGCATATGGCTCGCTGATAACAAACTATCATTACACATGGGCAAAACAGAGTCCATTCTCTTCGGCTCAAATAACAAACTCAGCAAGACCGACGGCTTCTCAGTTACAGTGGGTGACAATATTGTCACAAGGAAAGATGAAATTACCTACCTGGGTTCCATCCTAGAGGCTAATCTTTCCTGTGACAAAATGGCATCCAATGTAATAAAAAAAGTCAACCAACGAACGCGATTCTTGTACCGGATCTCCTCTCTGGTAAACAAGAATACCCTGAAGACTCTAGCAGGAGCACTCATTCAAGGGTACTACGACTATGCTTGCACCTCATGGTACCAAAGCACCTCAAAGGCACTAAAAAACAAATTACAAACATCTCAAAACAAGCTAGTCAGACTACTACTTGACCTGACTCCTAGAACCCACCTCACCCCTGCCCACTTTGACAACCTAGGATGGCTTAGAGTAGACGACAGAGTACAGCAACTTGCAATGGGCCTGGTCTACAAGATACACTACGCGACCAAGGTACCCATGTACATGTCAAAATACTTCCCAAAGGTCAGTGAATACCACGATCACAACACCAGAGGGAGCTCCACAAATCATGTAAAACCCAGATTCGGCTCAAACAAGGGACTAAACACGTTTCGCAATTATGCCACATCAATGTGGAACGCCCTGCCTAAAGCTGTAAAGGAATGTGAATCACTACCCACCTTCAAAAACACTCTCAAAAAACACCTACGTGAGACTGCAATTCAAAACTGGCCCCTACAAATGTCCTAACCTAGTTGTACAGTAAATGACCAAGTAAGGCTTTGTCAACATTCCAATGTACAGTGTAAAATGTGTATGTGTCCCCTACCCAACCCCCCCCCCCCCCCCCCCCCCCCACACCTCCAATGTACAGCCCTCACCCAACCCACCCAACCCCACCCCACCAACCTCCTCCAATGTACAGTTTCTACGCCAAATGTATATATACACTCCTTTTCTGGACACTTTTGTATCACAAACAGTACTGCATTTGCAAATCTGATATGTCATAAATGTATAGATGTAGCAGTACTGTCTATCTGTATGTCATGTATGTCATATATGTTATGATGAATTGAAAATGGGGGACCCTGGTGGAAACAAGACGAAAGTCTTTCTCTGGTCTGCATCCCCTTAACAATTGTATGTATTGAGATGTACTGTACTGTACCCATTCTGCAATCTGTTAATAAACTTTTCAATCAATCAATCAATCAACTGTTATACAGAATTACGAGACGGCTTTCTTGCCCATTGATTGATGTATAGTCAATCTTTTACTTATCTACTCTGTGGTGTAACGGGTTGTTCTTTTGACTTCCACACGGATGACCCGGGTTCAAGACCGGGGTCCTTCTTTTTGCAATATAGGAATAATTCAATTTGGTGCACGTTGAGAGCTATATAAAGAATGACATCCTCAATGCATGTAGATTTATAATATTTTAACTTAAAACCAGGCTACTTTGGCGTATAATCATTAATATTATATTCAAAAAAATCATATTGGAAACTCCGGGATTAGAACCCGGGTCGCAAGATTGGGAGTCTTGAGCACTACCGCTGGGCCACTGTGCCAGATGGGATAAATTCATTGTTTATACATTAATGAACGAGAGACCCGTGTTTAGAATATTCCTTATTTTGAATGACGTTTTATTTCCTTATCCTCATTCATTCATGTGACGTCAACGGCTCATTCAATTTCTCAAATCCGTCAAACAGCGCATCTCATCAGACATCTTAATCCCAGTTACAATTAAAATAACCACATTTTTGTGTACATCGCACGAGCGAGCGCCACCGTCGCCACGGTATATATAACGTGCATTATTTAGGACAAAGTGAATTTAATATCAGCATTTTGGGTCTATTTTACATTTCAAAAGCCCCCTCTGGAAGAATGGAGCACAAAAACGTAATTCAGAATGGTATAATGCAGATCGTAGACTGTGGGAATAGTTTCAGGAAACGAGCTGTCACTTCTTTGCGGGGGCGTGGCTCTGCGTGATCGGGCTAACTTGAACTTGAACTCTGCTTTCGAGCAGGCTCAAACTTTTGGATATGTTGTCATGGTGATTTGGGAAATCCAGGTACATGAAATCGGAAATTTATCCGGCTAACTCGGTTATCCCGGTACATGGAACGGGGCCCTGGTGTGCTAAGTTTGTTGTCACTATTGTAATTCAATAATTTTCAGATGTTATCTGGTATAAAATATATATATATATATATATATATATATATATATATATATATATATATATAAATAAAAAGTAATTGAAAATATGATTTAAGAAAATGTATTTATTATTTACTTTTTATTTATATATATTTTTTATACAAGCCCTGAAATAAACACTGAAACCTACTCCACAGTGCACCCTAAGTAGTTTCAGCTTTTATTTCGGGACGTACACAGACTGCAGCGCGGCCCCATTGACTTTGCATTTGTTTTGTGGCTAACAAGCTGGAGCTGCCAAGTATCCTGTATGAAGAACAGCATGGACTGTGCTGAGAAGAGACTCCACCCATCAACAACATCATTGGTAGATAGGAAATAGGGCTACGGTGCAACATTCTGAACTGACCCTTGCACACTCAAAGATGAGAAAACCCTTTGATTGTAATACTTAATTTGAGCTATGGTAAATGGCATAGCATTCACTATAACATGTCATACCTAAGTGTCATTATTATATTTGGAACCTATGGAAGCTGTTCGAGTTGGGCTGGCTGGTCCTTAAGACAAGTTTGCTCTGAACAGGGTAAATCTGTATTTAGTTATGATGCCCCTATGGAATGAACTGCAACAGTCCTTAAAGCTTGAGATTCTCCCCTCTGAGTTTAAAACCTTGATCTCCACTGTTTTAATTGATTTGTTATCCTTGCTTTTTGCCTCATCTTGTTGTCTTATTGTTATGATTTTATATGCCGTGTGATTTTATATGCTTTTATCTAGCTAATTATGTTAGCTAAATATCAGTATGTACACTCGACGTGACTGTAAATTAGGGAAACCTCAGTTGCCTTTAGAGTTTAAATAAAGGTTTTTATCCAGGAAGTCTCATTGAGATGTAAAATATTTTCAAGAGCGACCTGGCCAAGGTAGCAGCAGTAGGCCGACGCAATAATTACAAGACAAATAGACAATAGAACAGTCAACAATACACAGAGACAGCTATTCAATCAGACATGGCATCTCAAAAACATTTACATTCCTCAGTTACAGTGTCTTGTATAAGACTTTTAAAACCACTCAGAGGTATGACGTTCACTAAATGCAGCTCTTCCTGCAGATTGTTCCACACCCACGGTGTACAATAGGAGAAGACGTTTTTTACCAGTTCTGTACAAGCCATGGGGACATTATAGAGCTCAGGTATAGCAGGGGACAAAGGAAGTTAGAAAGGTAGTTTAACATTTAACATATAACATTACTTTCAATTATAGAGATCAGGATGTCCAACGTGTCTTTTATTGAATGTTGGAGTCTCCCCTCTGATTTAAACACGCGCGCCAAATGTGAGCAGAAGCCAGGCGATGCTATAGTAATGGCATTCCTGAACTCCAGTACAGGGTTCGAGAGAATTCAAAGGGTTAAGCCAATCTCCCCCATTTATACTTGCTGTTAAAATCCCATTGGAACTAATAGATGCATCTCGATTATGTCTGGATATAGCATCACTGCTTCATTAGGAGAGGAGAATGACAAGACACATATGTCACTATATGACAGAAGGTCATAAGCCAGACTCAGACTCATAACATCACAAGCACATGCTGTGTGCCCCCCCCCCCCCTGCTAAGCCACTGGTAGGCCCTAAACATTACATCTAGTCTGTGTCAGGGCTCAGAGCCACATTGACACCCTGCTGTAAGTGATGTTTTGCGGGGGGTGTACATACCTCCCCCCAGCGTAACATTAAGAGTCTCGTAATCTAATTTGTCCTCATATTTGCCCTCCTGACTGCGCTAGCTTGTCTTCATTAGAAGCAATGGCCTGGAGAGAGAGAGAGAGAGAGAGATGTTGCTGATGATGATTTCTCTGCCTCGGCCGCCCGCTAGCTCAAGGAAGTGATTAGCTTGACTTTACCCAAGCAAGTGGTGGCAGAGAAGGGCACCCTCAGGTGTTTGGTTGTGTGTGTGTGATATCGATAGTGTGTGTGTCTGTGTGTGATATAGTGTAGATGTGTGTGTGTACAGTATGTATATGTGTGTGATATAGATGTGTGTGTGTGTGATATTGATAGTGTGTTGTGGTGTGTGTGCCTGCTTGCGTGTATAAAAACATAATGTGCCCCCGACTGAAAACCCTGTGGGATTTACTGGAGAAATCATGTTTGAGCTGTTCGCTCCAACGCCTCAGTTATCACTCCGTGTAGTAATGTATGTTTGGGTGAATGAGTGGTGAAGACAACACCACCCACTGCGTATGTTACACACACACATATGCACACACACACACACACATATGCACACACACACACACACACACACACACACACACACACACACACACACACACTATGAGCGTGTCTTGAAACAGCCCAGGCATGACCATCCATCAATCTTCATCACAACTCCAGCTGTGACCCCTCCCCCGCAGTGAGTGAGTGTGTGTCATGCGTGGCTGCATGCGTTTGTGTTCAAGTGTTTGGTACTCTGCACATTCTCATAATCACAGTCATCACATTTTGTGTGTTCAATCAGGCATATACATTTCCTCTGACATGACCAGGAATGTATGTGTGTGTGTGTGTGTGTGTGTGTGTATTGGGGGGGGGGGGGGGGGGGGGGGGTGGATATGGGGAAGAAGGGCAGGAAAAAGAGAGGGATGTAGAGAGGGAGTGGGGAGGGATAGAGGGGGATGGAGATGGTGGAGGGAGGGAGAGAAGAGATGGTGATATAGAGGGAGAGGAGGGATTGAGGGAGGGAGGGAGGGAGGGGGATAAATGAAGGGAGAGAAGGGATGGAGAGGGGGAGGAAGGGAGGGAGGGATGGATGGATAGATAGAGAGGAGGGATTGAGAGAGGGAGGGAGGTCGGGAGAGGTAGGAGGGGGTGGAGATAAGTCATGGGTCATGATATAAAAAACCCAGGAAGTCTAGTTTCAGTGTGAAAATTTGTTTTTCTGAGGAATATCCTGCCATTAATTTGTTTGGTGGAACATTATCCAAATGAATTCATATCCAGTGAGCGAGAGAAAACGTGCCTGGGGGTAATGAGTGTTAGCCTATAATGTTCTCTTCACTAATGTGTGGTGAATGCTACACCAGCAGTCTTTTTTTACGATTTCACATTCGTTTTTATGTGACCATTTTCATCACCACGGTGAATGAAACAGACCAGGTAATTTTAACACATAAGACAGGTTTCTCTCTCTCCCCCTCTCCCTCTATCTCTCTATCCACCCCTGTCTCTCACTCTCTCTATCCCTCCCTCCTCTCTCTCCCCCTCTCTCTCACTATCTCTATCCATCCCTCTCTCTCTCACTCTCTATATCCGTCTCTCTCCTCTCTCTCTCTCTCCATCCCTCTCTCCCTCACTTTCACTCACTCTCTCTATCCCTCTCTCCCTCTCACCTCCCCCTCTCTCTCTCTCTCTCTCTCTCTCTCTCTCTCTCTCTCTCTCTCTCTCTCTCTCTCTCTCTCTCTCTCTCTCTCTCTCTCTCTCTCTCTCACCCTCTCTCTCCCCTATCTGTTTCCCCTCTCCTTTATTAGCATAGCATTGCTAAATGTAGCCTGACAAAGTGAGATGGGCCATGAATCCTCACATCCAAATCATCTTCCTAATGATACATTTTCAATCCAACATTTTGATGGAATTTTCAGTTGGTGTTATTCACATGATTAACTACCCAATCTGTACTCCAAATATATACAAAGGGGGCTGGAGAACAAAACAAACAAAACATTACGTTGTTGGATGGAATTGTTCCAGTATCAATTATTTCAATACAAGGGTGTGTGATATTTGAACATGAGTTTTAGATGTATAGCTGTCAAGGGTCTGTTTACATTTGAACATGCGTTTTAGATGTATGGCTGTCTGTCATGTACCAAGGTCTAATGACCACATAGAATAGAAACTGAAGCAGGCTGCACATGAACAAAAACAACCCCCTCAGTAGATGCTTTTAAAGCAAGGTCCCAGCAGATAGTAAAACAACACAAACGCGCTTTCAAAAGGTAAATTATATTTATTATCTGTGGCAGGAATTCAAACCTCCACCTGTAATATGAGTATTTAACAAAGGGAAAAAACAACCCACAAACAATTAACAAACAGGGAGAAGGGTAAGGGGAGAACACACAAGATAATTATAATTAAGTTGAGCACAAGAGCCAACACAGGAGTACGCAAAAATGGCCTAAAAGCCAACAGTATGTGTAGTAATCCCTTAACAGGGAAGAAAATAGGCCCAGAGGCCAACTACACATACAAACCCACACAAGAGTGGAAATATGTACTGTACACTATAGCTCCACACAAGGGAGGCAAAAAGGCAGAAGGCCCAATACATAGATATATATATTAACTAATTCCACATAGGTGGCAAGTGGCACAGAGGCCACAATATATATATATATATATATATATATATATATATATATATATATATATATATATATATATATATATATATATACACTTACCTGGCAGCAACACCAACACAGACACAATGCCTACCAGGGCCCCGTTCCCCGTACCTGGATAACTGAGTTAGCCGGATAACTTTCGGTTAAGTCTGACTTAAGCCGGACTTTCCGGCTCCCCGTACCTGGATTGTCCAAATCACCATGACAACAGATCCAAAAGTTTGAGCCTGGTCGAAAGCAGGGTTTAAGTTCAAGTTAGCCGGATGAAGCACAGCCACGCCCCCGCAAAGAAAGTGACAGCGCGTTTCCTGAAATTATTCCCACAGTCTAGGATCTGCTTTATACCATTCTGAATTACGTTTTTGTGCTCCATTCTTCCAGAGGGGGCTTTTGAAATGTAAAATAGACCCAAAATGCTGATACTAAATTCACTTTGTCCTAAATAATGCACGTTATATATACCGTGGCGCTCGCTCGGTGTGATGTACACATTATGTGGTTATTTTAATTGTAACTGGGATTAAGATGTCTGATGAGATGCGCTGTTTGACGGATTTGAGAAATTGAATGAGCCGTTGACGTCACATTAATGAATGAGGATAAAGAGAGAAAACTTCATTCAAAATAAAGAATATTCTAAACACGGGTCTCTCGTTCATTAATGTATAAACAATGAATTTATCCCATCTGGCACAGTGGCGCAGCGGTAGTGCTCAATCCTGCCAACCCAGCGACCGGTGTTCGAATCCCCGTGTTTCCAATATAATTTTTTGGAATATAATATTAATGATTATACGCCAAAGTAGCCTAGTTGTAAGTTAAAATATTATAAATCTACATGCATTGAGGATGTCATTCTTTATATAGCTCTCAACGTGCACCAAATTGAATTATTCCTACATCGCAAAAAGAAGGAAAAGACCGGGTTTCGAACCCCGGTCGTCTGCGTGAAAGTCAAAAGAAGAACCCGTTAGACCACAGTGGAGATAAGTAAAAGATCGACCATACATCAATCAATGGGAAGAGAGCCGTATCGTTATTCTGTATAACAGTTCAACTAATTATTTTCGCTAGCAAGATCTCATTTGATTATTCAATCCAGCAGGCAAGTTTAAAGAAATATAATCTGATTGATTGAGGTAATGAGGGACTTAAAATTAGCCTATAGATAACGCATTTAACTTGTCGGCGAGGCGATTGAGCCGTACTGCAATATGTTACTAAAGTTTTAAATCAATTAATCAATCAATGCCGCTAGAGAATCAGGATCTCTGCTCTCGACACTTGCTGCCTTCTCGGCTGAGGCGGGCACGCGCACTTATCCTGGGTCTCAAGTCTAGCTTGAGTTAACGAGACTGAATCCACCTTCGAGGAACAGGAAAATCCCGGCTTCAAACATCGGGTTAACTGAATCTGGATAATGACATCTTGATCGACTTAGTTGAACCAGGTACGGGGAACGGGGCCCAGGTAAGTAGTGTGAACATGAGAACACACAACAGTGGAAACAAAGGCCAACACAAGATCAATCCACACAACAGTGGAAAACAATGGCAACCCCACTCCACTCTGGTCACTGGCAATTGACAGAATGAGGCGCCCGGACGAGTGTGTGCTGTCTGGTATATCTGTCCACCCGTCCCTCTCGAGGTGATTGCCATCAGCTGTCACCCATTAGGCAATCAGCACTCTTCAGTGTAGGGACGGGCGGCACCTGATAGAGAAAAAGAGACAGCATTAGCTATCATGCACACACACACACACACATCCAAAACACAACATATTTTCATATACTAACCTGATGTTCAGATGGTGTCATAAATACAGTAATAATGGTAATGACCAACCCACGTACGTCACACTGTCAATGATCTGTTTACATGTGAACATGGTTTTAGATGTATATCTGTCAAGGACTGTTTACATCTGAACATGAGTTTTAGGTGTATAGTTGTCAAGGGTTTGTTTACATTTGAACACAAGTTTTAGATGTATAGTTGTCAAGGGTTTGTTTATATCGGAACATGAATCTTAGATTTATGGCTGTCAAGGTATTTTTTTCCATATGACAAATTAATAACAGATATAACAGGTTTTGTTGTATCTGACACAAGATTGATATTAAACAAAAAACAACAAAGAAAAAGACAAGATGACATAATTGAACATAAGACAAACTGTCCTGGGCCATGGTCATTGTTTTAGGAACACTGTTAAGACTGTCGCCCCTAATGTCTGAGAAACTGTATACTAGTTAACTCTATTAACGAGTCACGGCTGTACAGACAATATGTATTTAAACAGAGCTATGAACATGCTGTCTAGTACACTGTACACACTAATAGGCCCAGTAAGCTGTACAAATGATGTAATAGGATGAAACATATACTATTTTCTATAACAATAGCTATCAAGTGTTTGTTTCCAGGCGGCTGAGTGGCGCAGTGGGCAAGGCGCTCGCCACTAACGCAGGAGACGCTGGTATCGAGCCCAGCTCTCTGCGTTGCTACCGGCTTGGCCGGCCGTCATACTAACACAATTGGCAAGTGTTAGAGGGTGGGAAAGCCGGTGGGTGGGGATTGGACGTTGTGGACAGCGACTCCTACAGGTCGGTTGGGTGACACCGGTGCAGCGGAAACAGGAAGTAGCAGGGGCAGTGTGAGCCTCCCACGCGTTACTCCTCGCCACTGAGAGTTCGAGCTGCTGAGGTGAAAAGATGCGACAGGCTGCCTCCTCGTGTACCGGAGGGGACACGTGATGCAAGGCTTCTATCCTCACTACAGCCGACCAGTGGGAGGCATAGTCTAGCAACGTTCAAGACAGGGGAGGGAAGAATTGGATCATATGAAATTGGGATGGGAGAAAAATAGAAAAATAAGGAGAAAAAGTGGATACAAAAAAAAGTTTGTTTCCATTTTGAAATTTATAGCTGTCAAGGGTCTGTTTACATTTGAACATGAGTTTTAGATGGATAGCTATCAAGAGTGTGTTTACATTTGAACATGAGTTTTAGATGGATAGCTATCAAGAGTGTGTTTACATTTGCAATGTTTGTATTCTGTATTCTCATTTATGAAAGTTCTGATTAGTTTTAAAAGTAAAACATGTGAATATACCTAAAGATTATATATAGAATTGCTTATTATCCCCACTAGTTGGGAGCGATTGTGTCTGTCTGTCTATTTGTCTGCAGCTAATCTCGCAGACTACTGGGCCCATTTGGATGAGCCATTGCTCATAGGCTGACAGCCGGTCAGGGACCTGGATGCTGGAATATTCAACGACAAGTATTTTTTTTTAATTAATTTCCATTATTGTCCATTTAAATCACATTTTAAAGGTTTATTCCGTCCACATCATTTTAAAGGTTTATTCCACCCAGTACTGTAATAGTGTATAATAGTGTACTTGTGTAATAGTGTAATATCTTGTAATATTCTAATAGTGTAATAGTGTAATGATACTGTGTAATGGTGTAATAGTGTAATAGCTTGTAATAGTGTCATAGTGTGTAGTAGTGTAATCATTCCATAGTGTAATAGTGTGTAATAGGTTACTAGTTTGTAATAGTGTAATAATACTAATACTAATACAGTATTACACATAATAATAATAATAGTGTAATATGGTGTAATAGTGTAATAGCTTGTAATAGTGTGTAATAGTGTAATAATAATGTGTAATACTGTAATAGGGTGTAATAGTGTAATATCTTGTAATAGTGTAATAGTGTCATAGTGTGTACAAGTGTAATCTTTTCATAGTGTAATAGTGTGTAATCTATAATAGCACAATAGTGTAATAGTGTGTAATAGTGTAATAGTGTCATAGTGCAATAGTGTGTTAGAGTAATAGTGTAATAGTGTAATATTTTCATAGTGTAATAGTGTGTAATAGGTAATAGCACAATAGTGCAATAGTGTGTAATAGGTACTGTAATAGCACAATAGTGTAATAGTGTGTAATAGTGTAATAGTGTCATAGTGCAATAGTGTGTTAGAGTAATAGTGTAATAGTGTAATATTTTCATAGTGTAATAGTGTGTAATAGGTAATAGCACAATAGTGCAATAGTGTGTAATAGGTACTGTAATAGCACAATAGTGTATTAGTGTGTAATAGTGTGTAATAGTGTAATAATGTAATAGTGTCATAGTGTAATAGTGTGTTAGAGTAATTGTGTCATATTTTAATAGTGTGTAATAGTATAATCCTTTCATAGTGTAATAGTGTGTGTAATAATGTAATAGTGTCATTGTGTAATAGTGTGCTAGAGTAATAGTGTAATAGGATAAATGCAGGGAGATCAGCTTTCATTGGTCTATGTTTGCCCGCTCCCTACACATTATTTGGTGCCAATATTGTTTCAAGTGCTAGCCTCTGCAGTGCCACTAACCCTTGGTAACCTAATGACACTAACCAAGCTTTTCTATGCCTCAGTTATCTTGAATGGGCACACTGTTGAAAGAGAAAGACAGGGTTATCGCCTAGTGTGTCAAATTCCTGGCCAAAGTGGCCACTTTGTTTAGGAAAAGGATCTGGCATTTTCACGGCTTTGACATTCATTCATTCACTCCTTTCCTTCGGGTGAGAGGAGGCATGACAACCGGACTAGAGTCTTGAAGATAGCAAGACTGGTGTCTCGTGAAAACCTCATAACTCCACCTCTGGTAGCTCTTTATTTATGGTACTTGAATAGCAAGTGTTTTTTTTTTTTAGTTTTTTTTTTTTTTTTTTTTAAGATAAGAGGTTTTCATCCGCTAGCGGCGGTACTGTCTGGACACTGAAAGTGAAGAGGGACACTTAATCACCCCCAGAGCTCACTTAGTGAAGGACTCCCAGACCAGCCGTGACAAGTGGAGACAAGGAATCACCAACGTCTACCGTATGTGTCAAGCCGACAGTTGGCAAATTGAAAAGGGACAATGCACACATTTTTAACGGGTTAAGGATTGTTAGTGTTAGTGTCTCATTTGTCAATATTCCTCTAAACGTAAAATGCTGAAATATCCTAAAATGTTAAGAACTTTATTTATTTATTAATTTTTATTTATATATAAATATATATTTATAATTTTTTACTAGTCAACTCCAGGTATATGTGTGCATGTATGTGTCCCCTGCTCCCCAGGTTATTGCTTTAATTAGCACTTTTAACACCAAAAAGTGAATAGGACTGAATGTCAGACATTATGCAATCTACAGTTTATTACCAAATGTCCATCTTTCAACTTCAAATCATGTAATAGGATCCCTGATTGTAACGGACAAAGCTTGCCAGGGGTCTGCCCTATAAGCCAGGTGTGTTTTCTCTAACAAGTTTAAACCTCTTTGATTGATTGCTACACACCTATACACTTTGGTGAACAATAATGAATGTTAGACATGCAGGTGATTGATGTTTGCCAGGGTGATTTGTTAAGCAAGAGGGATTGTGGGCAGGAGATCCAGCCTGCTGAGTCACCATGGAGACGCTCTTGCTCTTTTATTCCTCAAGTTTATTTCCGTATAGTCGTCGTTATCGTGGTTACGTGTCAAAAACGTGTTCAACTCAAACACTGCCCTCTTTTCTTGATCCTCCTATCACAACTGTTGCTTTCCTCGAACAGGATACAAAAAAGAGGGCAGGATTTGAGATGGATCAATTCCTTCACAGTATCCGCTAAAATGCTTTACTTAATTATAACTTAAAGGAGAATTTAGACATTTTGAATTTCAGTTGAAAAAACATTATATAACAAATATATTGTTATATTCACTTTACTGTTACCTTGCAGTCTGTTTAGATGCCAACTTATTTTCGTTTCTACTGTAGGCCTACTTGTGCTTTATGATGACAATACATTTTAATCTAATCTAATCTAATCAAATCGCATCTAACTGTCAGGTTGTTAAGAAACCAGAACCACTCCATTCCCTCCCACTGATGAAGAGATGATGAACCAATCTATGTACCTTGGTTGGTTTAACAGTCTGCTACTTTACAAGGGTGTTGACAGGTTTACAGCTTGGTCTCACTGAACATTATATTGTATTTATATATGATGCTATTAGGTTTGACAACCACACAGAGCCAGTTAGAAAACCAACATAGTGATATCCCGGATTTTTCAGACCAAGTACAAGTACTTACATTTGGGTACTTGCCGATACCAAGTACTGGTACTATATCAGTACTTAATAATGCATTTCTCCAAGAGGATCACTAAATGAATATCGTATCTTATCTTAATACCAATACTGTTTTAACAATGGCTTTGAATGGCTATTTTCATCAGATGTTCCTCACTTTCTGACTGGAACAAATAAAATACACAACATGATGACGCCGTTGCGGACATTTTACATTAAAATAATATAAATATAATACAAATTTTAACAGTCAATTGTGTGTTTTCCTGAGCAAACATGGGACTGAGCAGTATGAGTACATGAGAACAGTATCGGACCCCATACCAATACGGGAACGTCCCTAGACCAGCGGTAAGTGTTCCCATGTTCTCCCAGAGCAGGTTTCTTTCTGTGGACGCATGATTGACTGTGAGACACAGATAATTCCCCTTTACTCCCCCCTTGACAGTGTGCTGTACCGTTTTGTGTCATCCGCTAAAAGAATTCCCCCTCTCTTTGATTGATAAACACGCACCTACAGTACACTCATCCAACTGTCACTTCTGACGCTTGGTTAAGAAAGCAGAACTCGGACTGCCCCCATCTTTCCCTCTCCCCATTGACACGCCAGCTAAATGTCACTGCTGTCAACGGCTACCACTTTACCCTGAGCCACAAAAGGGTGATCAGGTTGCTGCAGAGTTTGTGTGTGTGTGCGTGTGTGTGTGTGTGGGGGGGGTACTGGGAGTCAGGTGAGAGCCGACACTGTCTTTTCAGACAGGAGGAAGGTGAGGATGTGAGTGGAAATGTCAGGAAGAGGAGTTAAAGCGATATTTCACTTTGGTTAATACTCTTTAAGGTTATGGTGTATAGGGCAGAACACCTCAAGTAGTTGCAACTGAAGAATACAGTGCATAATAGTAACTACTGCTATTATATTTTTACTACTCTCTTTATTGATCAATCGATCGATGAATCATTCAATCAATCAATCAGTCAGTCAATCGAATTGTATTTATATTGCACATTTCATGCTGCTCAATGCCACTAACCACTCAATGGCCCTCATTTATCAATATTTCCGTATGTGTAAAAGGTTGGAAACTGATCAAGGACTTGTTAGAATCTCATCTCATACCTATATGTCCGTATATCAATATATCTGCATATATTACTGTTTACAATACATACCTGTACTGTGTGTACACACTGTATATACTATATCTATATCTGTATATATCCCATACCTACTCTTATTAGCGATATCGCTGGCCAGTATGGCTTACCATAGTTTATTTATACTTGTATCGTTGTACATAATAATACTGTACATACATCAGAATAACATATGTACTTTCTTATAGTAATATGGATAAGCTTTGTTGTACATCTTTTTTACACTTTATATTACTGTATATTCACTGTATATTTCACACCTGTCCTGTATATTGTTAAGCACTTTACTGTTACCTTGCACTCTGGTTAGATACCAACATGTTTTCGTGTAAATATACAATGGTAAACAGCAGAAACGGAAGAAGTCCACACATGTAAAACTCACATGAATGCATACTCTGTTCATATAATATAGGGTCTATAGCTCACATACGTAGGGGGGGGGGGGGGGGTAACGGGTCAGTATATGTGGACAATCTAGCGAATATGCTGTCTACATTGGCTTCAACTCTTCATCGTATCATCTCTCTCTCTCTCTCTCTCCTCTCTCTCTCTCTCTCTCTCTCTCTCTCTCTCTCTCTCTCTCTCTCTCTCTCTCTCTCTCTCTCTCTCTCTCTCATCTTTCAAGTCCTACATTGTCATCCCTTCCAACCATTTGATACAGGAAATTCTAGAGTTTCTTTTATCTATTTATTTATTTAAATAATTTCATAAGCGACAACTGGCAGAGAGAGAGAGAGAGAGCGAGAGAGAGAGAGAGAGCGAGAGAGCGAGAGAGAGAGAGAGAGAGAGCGAGAGAGAGAGAGAGAGAGAGAGAGAGAGAGATCTAGCAGACTTCTGAATACAAGCGTCTGGCTGTAAGTGTGAAAGATGAGGAACACACATTCATGCTTTTAGTTGGTCACGTCCGAAGAGGATGAAATGGAGATTGATGGTCTTATTAAATTCAAACAGAAATGCGAGACAGACCACTCATTATGATGACGGAGGCCTGTTGAGATGGAGCCTGTCCATTAACTCATTCCCTGCCAACAACGATTTAATACGTGTTTGTCCGCCAATCATTGAACGCCAACCACATATATATATGCTATTTGATCGCTATTTCTTTTATTCGCTATTTCCAATGATTATCCATCCAGGGAGCCTGTGTAACCATAGGGAATGAGTCTGAGATCGCAAAAGTCCATACCGCCGCCTGGTGGTATGCAGCAGATGTTGCACTCCCTTTGAGACTCGGAGATCATCCTCCACATTCATTAAGACGTGCTCTGTACTTATTTTTTATATAAGTCAGTGCAGATAATGTTTTTTCGAATAGGTAGGTAGATCCAAATGGCGGATAGCTGTGCGTATTCCCCCTCAATTGATATCCAGTCGGCATCAGAGGTGGGCAGCGAGCTGGGACGCATTCTCCATCAGAAACAAGCACGCCTCATCCCGCAGCTCAAACAGGTGTCGTGCAGTATGTAGAAAATCCATAGGCTGAATATGATTTATTATCAGCATTTTAGGTCTATTATTTTACATTTCAAAAGCATTTCTTTTACCAGTTTAATGTATTTTAATTGTTTTTAATTATAGGCCTATTTCACACATTCTATGAAATCAATACATTCTGGAAATCATCTTGCGAAAACATTATTCAGAATGGTATAATGGGATCAAAGAGCACCTACGGGAGGCTGCAATTCAAAACTGGCCCCCGTAAATATCCAAACACCCCCTCCCAATGTACAGTTTCCTCCCCCTCGTATGTATATATTTTCTGTTAGGATCTCTGTTTAACAGTACTGTATATTTGCATATCTTGTATGTCACAAATGTAACAGTACTGTATATCTGTATGTCATGTATGTCATGATATATATCTGTATATCTGTATGTTGTGTATGTCATAAATGTCATTATGAATTGAAAATAGTGGACCCTGATGTAAACAAGACGAAAGTATTTCTCTGGGTCTGCATCCCCTTAACAATTGTGTGTATTGAGCCATACTGTATTGTACCCCATTCTGCAATCTGTTAATAAAGTTTTCAATCAATCAATCAATCAATCTCTGAGGAAGGGAGCTGCCATTTTGTTCCGAGGGAGTGGCCAGCTTATATCCAGCTATCTCAACTAAACCTGCTCTGGAGCAGGTTAAAAATTTTCAATCTGTTGCCATAGTAATTTAGACAAGCCCGCTTCGTGGAACCGAAAAGCTTGACTTATGTCAAGTTATCCAGAAGATTATCCGGCTAACTCAGTTACAGGGGACCGGGCCCTGCTTTTGTAAATCGCCAAATAATAGCAAACCTAATTATTTTTTATTTCAGCAGTAGTGAGTGTAAGAATCAATTGATAGGCATCATATCCTTGTCTTTTAATTTTCAATACAGACTAGCTATCTAGCTAACTAGCTAACTAACTCTCCCCCGCAAGAAGTTCTGTTTACAAAGAAACATCATAGAGAAACTTTGAACATAATAGATAATAGAATAGAACACTTTATTGTCATTGTACCAATACAATGAAATTAGGAGTGCTACTCAGTGCAGTTAAAAACAAGGTAAAGAGGACAGCTACAATATATATTCATCCCTCCATGCTACACATAAAATAATAATAATAATAATAACTTTATTTATATTATAGCACCATTCATACAGATTGCAGCTCAAAGTGCTTTACACAAAAAACTAAACAAAAGGATAATACAAATAAATAAATAATAATAAAAATAGATAAAAATAAGACATCAAATATATATTTTTTTAATCCTCTCTTTCTCTGATTTTTTCTCTGTTTTTTTCCCCGTCCCAATTTTGTCGTTGTGCCAATTCCCCCCCTCCCCTGCCTGGTTGTTGTGCGCATGTTCTTCTACTGGTCGGTACAAGGGAACCCTGAAGTCATCCGCACACTTCCTCAGACACGCGCGGCGACAGCCAGTGACTATTTTTTCACCTGGCAGCGAGGACTCTTATTGGTGAAGTGTAACGCATGGGAGGTCACGCTGCCTTCATCAAGTCCTGCCTCCACTGAGCAAGCGCCCAGACCTGACCTGTAGGCGTCGCTGTCCACAACGCCAGATTCCCACCCACGACTTCCCTCCCCCTAACTCAGCCAAACGAGTTAGTATGACGATCAGCCCAAGCCAAGGCAATGCTAACTCCGGGAGTCGAGACCGCAGCCTCTTGCATTAGACATCAAATATTTAAGTAAAAATTATAAAAATAAAGAAAAATAAGACAATAAAATAAAGATATGAATTCACTTAAAAGCTAGTTTAAAAAGGTACGTTTTGAGCTGTGTCAACCGAGTCTGCTGTC
This sequence comes from Notolepis coatsorum, assembly GCF_963971535.1. Classification (NCBI taxonomy): domain Eukaryota; kingdom Metazoa; phylum Chordata; class Actinopteri; order Aulopiformes; family Paralepididae; genus Notolepis; species Notolepis coatsorum. Next base: position 65,535,767 of record NC_140167.1, on the reverse strand, counting down.
CAAATGATCTACGGGAGAGTGTTCCAAAGTTGTGGGGCGTAATAACTTAAAGCACTATCATTCATGTGGTCCAGTGTTGTCCTGCCCCCCCCCCCCCCCCCCCTGTGATTCAGTGTTACGGCATAAGCGTAGTAGTAACACTGTCGCCTCACAGCAAGAAGGTCCAGGGTTCGATTCCCGCTTGGGGACCAGGTTTCGAAGACGGACAGGAGTACTTGGATGGTCTCCGGGCATGGCTCACGCCACAGCCCTCGTCTGCTCCCGGCTGCCCTTGGGGGGAAGGACGATGGGATGGGTTAAGCGCAGAGGAGTATCGCATCGGCGATCCTAAAGACAATGCATGCGTGTGTGCATGTGTGTGCTGCTAAAACATTGAGTGTCGTTGCATGCCGAATAAAGACCTCTGCGACAGGTCCTGCATTATTATATTATTATTGTCCTGCCCCCCTGTGATCCAGTGTTGTCCTGCCCCCCTGTGATCCAGTGTTGTCCCCCCCCTGTGATCAAGTGTTGTCCCCCCCTGCGATCCAGTGTTGTCCTGCCCCCCTGTGATCCAGTGTTGTCCTGCCCCCCTGCGATCCAGTGTTGTCCTGCCCCCCTGTGATCCAGTGTTGTCCTGCCCCCCTGTGATCCAGTGTTGTCCCCCCCTGTGATCAAGTGTTGTCCTGTCCCCCTGCGATCCAGTGTTGTCCTGCCCCCCTGTGATCCAGTGTTGTCCTGCCCCCCTGTGATCCAGTGTTGTCCCCCCCTGTGATCAAGTGTTGTCCCCCCCTGTGATTCAGTGTCCCCCCCCCCCCTATGATCCAGTGTTGTCCTGCCCCCCTGTGATCCAGTGTTGTCCTGCCCCCCTGTGATCCAGTGTTGTCCTGCCCCCTGTGATCCAGTGTTGTCCTGCCCCCTGTGATCCAGTGTTGTCCCCCCCTGTGATTCAGTGTTGTCCTGCCCCCCTGTGATCCAGTGTTGTCCTGCCCCCCTGTGATCCAGTGTTGTCCTGCCCCCTGTGATCCAGTGTTGTCCTGCCCCCCTGTGATCCAGTGTTGTCCTGCCCCCCTGTGATCCAGTGTTGTCCTGCCCCCTGTGATCCAGTGTTGTCCTGCCCCCCTGTGATCCAGTGCTGATCTGCCCCCCTGTGATCAAGTGTTGTCCTGCCCCCCTGTGATCCAGTGTTGTCCTGCCCCCCTGTGATCCAGTGTTGTCCTGCCCCCTGTGATCCAGTGTTGTCCTGCCCCCCTGTGATCCAGTGTTGTCCTTCCCCCCTGTGATCCAGTGTTGTCCCCCCCTGTGATCAAGTGTTGTCCCCCCCTGTGATTCAGTGTTGTCCTGCCCCCCTGTGATCAAGTGTTGTCCTGCCCCCCTGTGATCCAGTGTTGTCCTGCCCCCCTGTGATCCAGTGTTGTCCTGCCCCCCTGTGATCCAGTGTTGTCCTGCAGACTCTCTTGTTATCTGGTGCAGAGAAATGTCTTCTGGTGTAAACAGTCAGACTCCTGCTCCCTGAACCTTCCCCCAAGCGGAAACTGGTCCTCTGCATGTGACCCAGGCTAACTAGTTAGGAGCTGCGGGCAGCAACACAGCTGTAATGCCAGTACCTTGGTCAAGAGCAGTGGCAGGAAACCTAACATGCATGTCTTTTGGTGTGGGAGGAAACTGGAGTACTCAGGGGAAACCCGCGAGAACATGCAAACTCCACACAGAAAAGCCCCCTGCTGGGGTTTCAACCCTTGACCTTCTTCCTGTGAGGCGACAGTGTCTAACCACTGCACCACTGTGCCGCCCATGGTGCACACAGCGCTTCAGAGTCCCGTGTGTGTCCGGCCTTAAGGTCAGATGTCTGTGTTCCGGGCCTTAAGGTCAGATGTCTGTGTCCCGGGCCTTAAGGTCAGATGTCTGTGTCCCGGGCCTTAAGGTCAGATGTCTGTGTCCCGGGCCTTAAGGTCAGATGTCTGTGTCCCGGGCCTTAAGGTCAGATGTCTGTGTCCCGGGCCTTAAGGTCAGATGTCTGTGTCCCGGCCTTAAGGTCAGATGTCTGTGTCCCCGGCCTTAAGGTCAGATGTCTATGTGTGCACCGGCATTAAGGTCAGATGTCTGTGTCCCCTGACATTAAGGTCAGATGTCTGTGTCCCTGACATTAAGGTCAGATGTCTGTGTCCCTGACATTAAGGTCAGATGTCTGTGTCCCCTGACATTAAGGTCAGATGTCTGTGTCCCTGACATTAAGGTCAGATGTCTGTGTCCCCGGCCTTAAGGTCAGATGTCTTTGTCCCTGGCCTTAAGGTCAGATGTCTGTGTCCCTGACATTAAGGTCAGATGTCTGTGTCCCTGACATTAAGGTCAGATGTCTGTGTCCCTGACATTAAGGTCAGATGTCTGTGTCCCTGACATTAAGGTCAGATGTATTTGTGTCCACCGGCCTTAACCTGTTCCACCCCACGGCCACGGTACCGACCCCTTTTTGACATTATTATCATATATTAGTATTTTTATGAGTGATGCAATAAATTAACGTTTTTAAAATCAAACGTTTTCAAGTATTATTATCACTACTATGTCACAAATACATGTAGAATGTAAAACGTTAGGTTGGCAATAGTTTAGCAATAGGTTAAAAGTGAGTTTATATCATTTTAAGTTTTTATTTTTCACTCGCGTTTTTGACGCTGAAGCGTAAATGGAAATGTTGAACCATGGGAATTGTAGTTTTTTTGCGGCCATTTTGAAGAGCGACTCGCCAGCTATCTGCCAGCGTCGGAATTTCTCAAAACTACACTTCCCGTGGTCCGCTATGGTCGTTCAAAGTTCGGCGTTCTGAATGAATCATATCAATAATTGTTATGATTCGCGATAATAAGCTACAAAAGGTAACGTTTTTGACAAATATTGAAACGCAGTCAGTTTCTCCACACTATTGTAATCATGTAGGAATAATTAGATCTGAAATTAGTTACAAAATGATTACACTGTGGGAGAAATAAAAAAGTACAGTCGATTACATTAAATATCTGTATATGTTATTATGCATGCCTGGTGATACTATATCCAAATTGAACTCGGCCATTTGAAAGATACTATATGTATATATATATAAATGTGCGAATTGGCTATAATAAGGTAATGTATAAGCATATATTCTATATTCTATAATAATATTTCAAATTGCATTGGTCCGGATGGGAGAATTCAGTACTGTATATACAAAACCTTCAATTTTATCATCTTCCCTTTATTAATTTCCTTAGATCTTTTGTACACATGATCTCAAGAGGGTACTGAATTAGCTCAGTGGCAGTTTTTTAAGTTTGGTCATTATTATCATGGTTTTATTCACTGTCAAAGATGAAAAGAAAAATCATAATTCATATTTTCCTTTGTTTCATCAGAATTTAAGCAAGCCTAGTAATAGACACAATATTTCTGACACTGAGAATACATTCATTGAGGTCCATAGATGTTCCTAGATACCAAGAATATGCAAACAGCCCTTGTAGAAGTGGAGCAATATTCCATTTACCATAGGTATACATTTTATGCAGATTTCACCTGGGGTGGAACAGGTTCAGATGTCTTTGTCCCTGACGTCTGTGTCCCTGACATTAAGGTCAGATGTCTGTGTCCCTGACATTAAGGTCAGATGTCTGTGTCCCTGACATTAAGGTCAGATGTATTTGTGTCCACCGGCCTTAAGGTCAGATGTCTTTGTCCCCGGCCTTAAGATCAGATGTCTGTGTCCCCTGACATTAAGGTCAGATGTCTGTGTCCCTGACATTAAGGTCAGATGTCTGTGTCCCCGGCCTTAAGGTCAGATGTCTGTCCCTGACATTAAGGTCAGATGTCTGTGTCCCTGACATTAAGGTCAGATGTCTTTGTGTCCCTGACATTAAGGTCAGATGTCTTTGTGTCCCTGACATTAAGGTCAGATGTCTTTGTGTCCCTGACATTAAGGTAAGGTCAGATGTCTTTGTGTTCCTGACATTAAGGTCAGATGTCTGTGTGTCCCTGACATTAAGGTCAGATGTCTGTGTCCCCGGCCTTAAGGTCAGATGTCTGTGTGTCCCTGGTCTTGTCAGATGTCTCTTTCTTCTCCTTCTGACACACTCTTTTCCTTTTGACGTTTATTAACATTTGATTCCTATATCACACATTTTGACTTCATGTTCATTTGGCTTATAGTACATTCAGATAAACTGCAAAGAGCCTTTTTGTTTTGCCTTTCTCAGGCTGACTGGTTGGACTTGTACAATAAACTGGTAAGTCAGGCCTCAACCGGGCATTGTTGACATTTCCAAAAACAGGACCATTTTTAAACCAATATTGAAATAGGCTACAGAGCATTTCCCATTCACTGTGAAGAGTGAACCCCCTTCGTCTCAAAAGTATTCATTCATTCATTCATTCATTCATTCATTCATTCATTCATTCATTCATTCATTCATTCATTCATTCATTCATTCATTCATTCATTCATTCATTCATTCGTTCATTCGTTCATTCATTCATTCATTCATTCATTCATTCATTCACTCTGTTTGTGCAGCCAAGAGGAAAAGCTCTGTCTGTCTCACTCCTGTCTCACTCCACTCATCTCTTTCAGTTGACTTTGCATGCACTCATGCCACATTTTGGTTGACATTGATTGAATCCTTTATTCATTCTCAAAATGGATGTTGAGGTTTTACCCTCATTTGCAAGTTCAAACCGTTCAGAACACATAGAAAAGGGACATTTGCATAAATAGGACCAAAGCACAGGTGAAAAGAGAAAAGTAACTAAAGAGAAAAAAGATCCAATTTAAAACGGTTAGACACAGAGGTAGGGAGGTTTGTGATCATGTTTTTAAATTGTCCATAGGATAGTGGGGTATTGATTTTTAGTGAGTTGAAGATCATTCCAGGAAGCTGGTGCATCAAACCAAACAGACTTACCAAGTTCAGACTGAACTCGTGGGACCTTAAGTGTGAGCCTATAGTTTGAGCAGGTCAGATAAGGTCCATAATTCCAATCTAGCATCATACAAGATACAAGAGATACAAGAGTTTTATTTGTCACGGCATACAGGTATACAGTGAAATGCGGGGGGTCTCGCCCGCAACGATGTGCATAATACAAGTAATAATATAAGAGTCCAACCAATAGAGCGACATAGTGCAATAAACAAGTAAGGTCTTTATGTACACTGCTATACAATGCTATATTATACGATCTCAAGCTATACTATTCTTAAAGTGATCTTTCCTTCTGTAAAGTGTCCATAGTGTGAGCGTGTGCAGCATGAGTGTGTGTGTGCTCATGTTAAAGTGGCTGCTAGTGTGTGAGCGTGTACAGTGTGTGTGTTGTGTGTGTGCTTGTGTGTGGAGAGTTCAGTGTTCAAGGCTCTGATGGCCTGTGGGAAGAAGCTGAGCCTAAGTCTTTCTGTCCTCGTTACTGGTGCTCGCAGGCGTCTGCCTGACCGCAGCAGCATGAACAGGCTGTTGTTGGGGTGGTGAGGGTCTTTCATTATCCTGCAAGCTCTGGATTTGCACCTCTTGTTGTATAGGACCTGCAGGGTTGGTAGTGCAATACCCGTGGTACGCTCGGCTGAGCGCACCACTCTCTGTAGGGCCTTCTTGTCCTGTGCCGTACTGTTGCCATACCAGGCAGTGATGTTTCTAGTCAAGATGCTCTCTACAGCTCCGGAGTAGAAGGACTGGAGTATCTTCCCATCATTTTGATATATGGTGGCAATTTTCCACCAATGGCAGATACCAAAGCCTATTTTATCTTTCTGATAGGGAAGACCAACCCACCTTATCATACAGAATGCAATGATGAGTGCTGTAACGTAATGAAGCCGTAATTAATCTAAGAACAGAATGATAGATAGGTGTCTAGGGGGAAAAGAGTGGAAGGGGCAGCATTTTTATGAATGACATCACCATAATCAAAAAGTGTGTGTGACGTAAAAGTCGCATGAATGTCACATGACTGAGAAGAAAATCAGACCTGTATCTGGTTCAGAACCACATTATGAAAGTGGCCCAAATCAGAATTGAAAAGATCATATTTCACGTGATTTGTGCTGTTCACACTGGCGTGAAAAAAACTAATCTGAGGCATATATGAGCCAAACAAATCAGATTTGGGCCACTCTTGCCTGCAGTGTGAATAATAGCCTGAGTTTGTGTGTGTGTGTGTGTGTGTGTGTGTGTGTGTGTGTGTGTGTGTGTGTGTGTGTGTGTGTGTGTGTGTGTGTGTGTGTGTGTGTGTGTGTGTGTGTGTGTGTGTGTGTGTGTGTGTGTGTGTGTGTGTGTGTGTGTGTGTGTGTGTGTGTGTGTGTGTGTGTGTGTGTGTGTGTGTGTGTCTGTATTGTCTATATTTGTGTATGTGTGTTTGTCCAAACAAGAAAAAGAAAGGTTAAGCTGTCGGACACAAATCCATCATCATATAAGGAAGAAAGAATATGTGGTAAAAATTAGGATACAGAGGGCTAGGACGCCCCCTCCGAGATAAATCTTGTACTGTTTATCGACCTTGTTTACCCGGCCTTTGGCAGAATGTTAGTCATCATCTAAGGAATAAAAACATTGATTGATTTCCTGCTATTGAACACTGAGGTCTGGCATCTCGCTTTCTCCTGTCATCTTCACACGCCCTCCTGCTCTGACTCCCTGACTCCCAGGCCTGCGGTGAAGCTCGGCTTGGGAGCTGCTGGCACCCTCACCTGCCCCCCCCACCCCTGATGCCAGATAACACACACACACACGGATGCATGCACTTAATACACAAGTGTACGCATACACACACGCATACACGCACGCACGCACGCACACACATACACACACACACACACACACACACACACACACACACACACACACACACACACACACACACACACACACACACACACACACACACACACACACACACACACACACACACACACACACACACACACACACACACACACAAATACAGACTCACTCACACACACCTCACACAGGCATATATCCACCCCCACACACACACACTAAAGGTTCACATGCCTACACTCACACATGCAAAGGCCTACACAGTAGACACACGTGTGCACAAACACTTGGGCGCATGCAGATCTAACACACACACAAACATGCATGCACACAAACGACACACACACAGTCAGACACACGCACAGCCGCACACACACGCATCTATAGTCTAATTTAGTACTAATCTCAAAGTTTTTGCGTAAAACCCTTTAAAACATGAACACAGACTTCTTGAGATCTGAAGCTGAAAATAATTTGTTGTGAAGGTGGTTGCACGCGTGTGTGTGTGTGTGTGTGTGTGTGTGTGTGTGTGTGTGTGTGTGTGTGTGTGTGTGTGTGTGTGTGTGTGTGTGTGTGTGTGTGTGTGTGTGTGTGTGTGTGTGTGTGTGTGTGTGTGTGTGTGTGTGTGTGTGTGTGTGTGTGTGTGTGTGTGTGTGTGTGTGTGTGTTTATTTATCTGTGTGTGTGTGTTCAGGCTCCAGGCACACACACAAAGACAATGTCCTGCCAAATCTGTGAGCTACAGTACGCTGATGACTGTGCCATCTTAGCTCACAGTCCAGAGTCTATGCAGCATGCTCTCAACACCATATCCAGTCTGTACCAATCCTTCGGTCTCCAGGTCAATATCCAAAAAAATGCCAAAAATAAATAAAGTCATGTCCCAACTCACTTCCCGAACCTCTACACTTCCCAGTTTTCACATAAACGTTGTTCCACTTAAAAACAGTGGATCATTTCACCTACCTCGGTTCCACTCTGTCCTCATGCTGCTCCCTTGACGCGGTCACGCGGAGATACACACACGTATCACTAAAGCCGCATCATCCTTTGGACGCCTACGCAGCAGGGTTTTTGAAAAACCAAACCTGAAAGTCAGCACCAAGGTTGCCGTTTACAATGCAGTATGTCTCTCCACTCTGCTCTATGGAACAGAATCCTGGACCCCATACCACCGGCACATCACCAACCTTGCATTCATTTATTTTAAAATGTTTGGACTTCATGGTGTTTTTGTTTTGTTCTTGATTTATTGTGATGTTTCTTCTTGACTTGTTTAACTCATTGGACGCCGGGGATTAGCCTCATCCTGTAGTAGCTACCGCCACCGCTGTAAACGATGGGAGTTGCTCACCTTGTTTGCAGGGCTATAACTATTTAAATATTATAGCTATATATGCAATACTATGGCCCATTTGACATAGAGTATCTATTGTTCAAGATGTGAAAAAGGAATATTTTTTCCATCCACACATTCCTGTTTTATACCGTGGTGAATATAAGTATGGTTTTAGAGCGGTTTAGGGTAATTCCTAGGAGGCCAGTAATAGTCCACGACGCTTATTATACTTAATCCATTGGCATTTCGTCCCTATACACGCTACAATAAAAAATTCAAATGCATATGATCGGTATATTATGTTCCATCATGCATGTATGAAAGGGGGGGGGGGTTGTTTCTAATTAATTGATTGTCAATAACGGCATTCGTTAGTACAACAGCATACGCTTATCAGGGTGATGGCTATGAAAACAATGCACAACCAAGCTGAAATTGACGTTAAATTGCTCTTACCTGTGGCCGGTGAGATTACGAAAAGAATATTCCAATTATTTTATTGCCATCTGCCAGATCGTATGTCCATTTGGGCCACGACATAACCTCCCCACAGCATAATGAATCGGGCGTCCAGAAAGCTATTCAATGCGATCGGGTGAAGATATTGATCCACGTTACTAGAAAACTCCGCCCGGATGACTTTCATCGATGCACAGAGAGATACAGTCTCAAATGGAGTGCAACATCGTCCGCATACCACCAGGCGGCGGTATTGTACTTTTGCGATCTCAGAGTCCTTCCATATGGTCACACAGCCTTCCTGGATGATTTATGAATGGAAATAATAATCCAATAACGTATATATACGTGGTTGGCGTTATTCGATTGATGGACAAACACGTATATATACGTGGACGGCGCTGATTGAGTTAAAGAAGACGTGTCCGGCCCATGGGGACATTAACGTGTGTTGTCGGGCCTTACAAATACATTTTGATTTGATTTGATTTGTAGGCCTTCCACATCCGTTGCCTACAAAGGATCCTCGGCCTGACCTGGGAAGATCGAGTCCCCCACACAGAAATCCTCAACAACACCAACTCAATCTGTATGGCCGCAGCTGTGGCCAAAAAACATCTTCGCTGGATAGGGCACACCATACATATGCCTGACCACTGCCTGCCCCGCCAAGTCCTCTATGGCCAACTGAGAGGAGCAAAGCGGGCTGCTGGAGGCCAAAAGAGACGCTTTAAGGACTATACCAGGGACCTCCTAAAGTGTGCAAACATCAACACCACGCAGCTTGAAACTCTGGCACTCGACAGATCAACCTGGCAAGTCACTTGTGCTACTGCAGTTTCCCAAATACACCAAACCAACCAAGACCGAAGATCTGAGAGGCGCACCACACAATGACACCAGTGGGCGGCTGGCATCCCCCAGGTATCTGGCTTCCCTTGTGCCATCTGCGGACGGGGGTGCAGCTCAAGGATTGGACTCAACGCCCACGAGAAGTGGCACTAGCGGCAGCGTCGCTGAACCCCCTCCCCTCGAACACGATGGACAAGAGTGTGCGTGCATGTGTGTGTGTGTGTGTACGTGTGTGTGTGAGTCTGCGTGTTTCTGTAGGGTCTCTGTGTATTTCTGTTAGTTAAGTGTAACGGGGAAGCCTGTGGGTATGTCCACAGTCACGGAAACAGGTGTGTTGACGAGTGACTGTGGCAGTGCGGGCTGGTAAGTTAAACTCACTTCCTCATAACAGGGTTAATAGACGCATAGGTACGGTAGTTAGGAGTGAATTCACTTCTTAGTGCAGCGGCCTGTGTCGTCGCCCGCGGACGCGGGAGCCCCCTGTTCGACTCCCCCTCGGGACATTAACATTTAACATCAAAACACAACGCAGACCAGTATGATCCGTCACAGTGGTGCCCAGTGACCCAGATGTCCTGAGGGGCGTGAGTTTAGGGAGGTGAGTGTAACGGGGAAGCCTGTGGGTATGTCCACAGTCACGGAAACAGGTGTGTTGACGAGTGACTGTGGCAGTGCGGGCTGGTAAGTTAAACTCACTTCCTCATAACAGGGTTAATAGACGCATAGGTACGGTAGTTAGGAGTGAATTCACTTCTTAGTGCAGCGGCCTGTGTCGTCGCCCGCGGACGCGGGAGCCCCCTGTTCGACTCCCCCTCGGGACATTAACATTTAACATCAAAACACAACGCAGACCAGTATGATCCGTCACATAAGCTTTCCTATCGCTCTCCCATGGTGCCAGAAATGCTGACTGGCACTTTCCAGCACAGTGGAGAGAACACTCACACCACTTTCTCTCACTCACTCGCTTTCTCTAACATACCCCCTCACTCTCTCCTCTCTCTCTTTATCCCTCTCTATCTCTTCCTCCTCTCTCTCTCTCTCTCTCTCTCTCTCTCTCTCTCTCTCTCTCTCTCTCTCTCTCTCTCTCTCTCTCTCTCTCTCTCTCTCTCATGTATAACATGTGTATACATGGAGTGCTGGTCTGCAGCCAACAGTGTCTGCAGCTCTGCCAACAAGCTATCATCATGCTGGTCACCTGCAGATGAGAGCCAATCCATCCCTCTACAGCTGTTAGTGTGTTTGCATTGGCAACAATAGACTTGGAATACATTTACATTTACATTTAGTCATTCAGCTGACATTTTTATCCAAAGCGACTTACAAGTTCTGTACAACAGGTCAGCAGGAAGGGTACAACTCTGGCAGCTAAGGTTACAGTGCCATGAAGTAGGTAGTAATATAGCAAAGTGCATAATAGTAAAAGACTATAGGTTAATATTCCCGGAGGTAGGAGGGAGGGGGGGGGGTAGAAGTATCAGCCATCGGCTGACGTCAGGATATCATTGGATATCTTGGATATTTGCAGTTAGCGGCTCGACGACTGGTTAGCTGTGAAGATTTGGGTTGGCCTCTGCTAAATGTAATGGGTAGCCAGGCGATGTGGCTGAGACAATGTCTTCTGTACCCATGGGGGCTTTGTAAAGCATATTGAACCTCTGTCAATATTGAATGCTATGTGATAATGACCCGTGGATTCAAAATGTGTATATCTGTGTGTCTGTGAGGGGCCCTGGAGTGGCTGGTCATTCTATCAGCTACCCAGCAGCCGCCCAGTGTGCAGGAGATGCTGCTTTCTGCAGTTAGGAACTACATGTTACTGTGATAAGTAAATCTGATTGTTAATTGAGGTCATATAACCTCTGAATATCTGACTGCATTTAATATTAATATATATTTTCTTATTTATTCTTCATGATAGTTTCCCCTTTATTTAAATTAATCTCTAAGGTGAATGTAATTGACCTGGCTTGTCTTATGTAGACAATGTGTAGACATAGGTCTAAATTGTGCAAGTGTGCGTGAATGTGTGTGTTATGAGTATAATTGTATGTGAAATGAAGAAAGAAGTGTGCAGGTGAAGGTGTGTATTAAATATATGTGTCCGTCTCTCTCTCGGTATCTCTCTCTCTCTGTCTGTCTGTGTGTCTGTCTTTGTGTGTCTGTCTGTTTGTTTTTGTGTGTTTCTGTCTTTGTGTGCCTATGTGTCTTTCTTTGTTTGTGTGTGTGTCTTTGTGTGTCTGTGTCATTCTGTGACCCTCTTCTATGTGATTCTACCATTGCTTTTTACTACTTGACTTAGTTGTACTGAGAAAATATGTATAAATATCTTAAAATTATTCACAGAACACCTAAGTATTCAGACTAACCACTTTTTATAATAATTGTTGTTTATTTTGAGTAAAACTATTTGTATAAATATATTGTAGCAGGGTGGATTATCCCTGCTTTATGGGAGTGGATGTACACGGCCACCTGGTAGTGAGAACGCAGCAGAGCTGGGTCCGGCTGAGTCCCCGACTGTAGGCCAGGAATGTTGAAGTGGAGGTCGAGCAGCGGGAGTGGATGGGGCCTAGGATTCACTAACCTAGGGATGGTGCACTGGTCCTTCTTGCCCTCCAGGGCGATCAGCAGTATCTCCCCACACACCCACACTTCCCCCAATACTTCCTGGGCCCTCCCACACCCGATGGCAGTAAGGATGGATGATATATTCGCTCCCCAAAGCAGTACCCTTCCTGAATGATGAGTAGAGACCCTTCCCAATGAACTATAGGCAGGGGGTGGGGAAATGGTTAAATTGTAATGAGTATTACCCGGAAAGGAAAGGGTTAGATAGAATGCACATTAACAGACACGCACACAGTGGTCCCATTGAGCTCTCTTTTACTGAAAGTCTGATTCACGTTACAAAGATTTACACAGGAATGAAAGTTATTTCCGCACTGGGCACCTAGTGCTCTCGCTCTACAGTACGGACTAAAGTTCTTCCCACACTGGGCTAGACACAGTAATAACCCCTTCCCTTTACGGGTTTATATACTGATTCGCTTCTCCGTAGGTGGGGAGAGAGGGGAGGAAGAGGGAGAGGGATAAAGGAGCTGTTCAATGGGATTTTTATAAAGGAACACACATTATTACTACATTCAACCAAAATGACAGTGGGCCCACAATGAAAATAAAAGTCCTATCTATAGCCGGCTTTCCCCAAAATAATAAAAGTCGGGCCGCCCCTAAACACTGTTACCAGCGTCAGTTCAAAGCACTGCTTCTCTTCGCCCTTAAGTTAAAGAGCCCGCGCCGCACAGAGAGAATGTCTACCGATAAAGTTTCAGCACTCGGAGCGCTCGCTGTAACTGGCTTGAGTGTACTTAACCAAGTGGCGGGCCTGCTCCCACCATCAAACGTCCGGGTGGTGAGATGGCCGTCGAGAGGTCCCGTGATAGCAAGCAGCGGGGCTGGGTAGACGTTGGGCAGGTGACTGCTGGGGTAACGGCTCGGAGGGGCTGGAGGAGTGTGCAGTGTAGTGACGTCCGCTGCTGGGCTGAAGGGGTGGGGCGACACGCGGGCTAAACTGTGGTGCTAGCCTAACTGAAGCTAAGCTGTGGGTCAGGACGACCCCCTGTCATGACGCCTATACTTCAGCTAAAACGCAATGTGGGCAATATCTACCACACTCTTCGGCAGTAGCTCGTCTGCTTCTTCTTTTTTTTTTATCCACTTTTTCTCCCATTTTCTATTTTTCTCCAATCCCAATTTTCGTATCATCCAATTCAACCCTCCCCTGTCTTTGAACGCTGTTTCATGCCTCCCACAAGCCGGCTGCAATGTGGACTAAGTCATACATAGCACGAGTCCCCTCCGATACTCGAGGTAACAGCAGTCGCATCTTTCCACCTGCACGGCTCGATCTTTCAGCGTCAGGGGTCTGGACTTTGGAGGGGCCACGCCCCCGTCGCTTCCTGATTCTACTGCGCAGGCGCACCAACCGACCTGTAGGAGTCGCTGTCCACAACGCCCGATCCCCACCCATCAGTTTCCCTCCCCCTAATACTGCCAATGTGTATTAGTGCAGATGACCAGCTAAACTGAAAGCAATGTGGAGCGCTGGGCTCGAACAGGGAGGCGAACCTGTTCGAGCCCAGTCTCCAGTATTCGTGGTGAGCGCCTTGCACACTGCACCACGTAGCCGCCCGCTCGTCTGCTTCTTCGTTCACAATGTCTCTTCCGCATTAACTAAAAGCTAAACTATCGCATACTCATTACTAACCCGCTTCGTAACTGGGTTTATATCTCGCATGCTTGATGTCCGGAGCTCCAGCTCCGTGCGACCTCTTCCTTCTCTGGAAAACGATGAAGAGGAAGTTCCTCCATCGGCGCCGCGCCCTGAGCTCATCCTTCTTCACCTGTGTCTCCCTGCCCAACGTCGCCACCAGCTCCCCCTGGCGGTACCTGTATCATGTCCCACTATTAAGTGTCAATGTTAGGATAGGGAGGATCAAGAGAGGTCAGCAAGTTAAGTGTCAATGTTAGGATAGGGAGGATCAAGAGTGGTCAGCCAGTTACACAACGTCATCGCGGACACAGAGAATGCAAGGAATTAACGTTAGACACATTGAATTATTGTTAGACATATTCAGGTGTCTACAATATCAAAGAAATATAAATAATTAAAACAAAGAACCATTCTAGGATGTTGGTCTGAGACATTTTCAGAGTCTGGTGGAGGAAGCAGTCATTTATCAGCTGATTACATGATAAATACAATACAAAATACAATATACAATAATACAATTAGTGAAAATGTATACAATCAATTAAAACAATTACAGATTACCCTCCAGAACATTTACAACAAGCGGTGCAGGGGCAAGGCTAAGAGAATCATCAAGGACTCCAGCCACCCGAACAACTGCCTCTTTGAACTACTGCGGTCAGGAAAGCGATACCGGAGTCTTAAGGCGAGCACAGAAAGACTCAGAAGAAGCTTCTATCCCCAGGCTATCAGGCTGCTCAACGAACAATAAACACTATGCAACAACCATCAAATGCACACAGCACACACACCCACACGCACACACTCACTTAAACAAACAACACACTGCAGCACCCACTCTACACACTTCAGATCACCTAAACACACTTTACACTTTATATTTATTGGTAAAGGATTTGCACTACAACTCGTACACCTTACTGTAAATTGTACCTAAATTGTACCTCATCCCATTTCTGCTCTGCACTATATAGTATTGTATATTAGTACATTGCATAGAATATTGTATATTGTATGGTAACTCATGCAGTTACTTCTATTCTGCATCGAACATTGTACATATGTCTATACTGAACACTGTGACCTTTTTGTACTTCTATTTTACATGCTATACTATTTTATTTCATACTATCTTGTCTAGCACAGTCTCTGGAGCGTAACAGTAAGAAGCATTTTGTATAAAAGTATTCTGTACTTCTGTATGACAACTATTAAAGAAACTTGAAACTTGAAACGGAATTGTTGATGATTTAAATTGACCAAAGGATACCTGTTGTGAAGGATCAGATTAAACCGAATATATATATTTATTTATGGATATATATTTAATAGTATTTGTATATCGTTTGATATCCCTTGTATATTCCTTGTACATATACACTGAATATCCCTTTAGTCTACTAACAGCCCATAATAGTTTCATTCTCTCATTGGACAAGAACCTGGCGCCAGCAGCCAAGCCCCTTGGTTCAAGTTCAATCGTGCCGACGAACATGTCGTTACAAGCCCGGTTCCGCGTAGGAATACGTCTGGCGAAATACGAATGGTACTATTTGTTCACAGCGCATATATATATGGCGCAAGTAAAGTAGAACTTTTTTTAGTCCATTAGTCCTTTACCCTCCAACCTAGTAACAGACGTGAAGCCTCACCCACGACCCACGTGTGGTGCAGTATGGCCTACTTGGCCTCAGAATAGGCATTGAGACATCGTGTGGATTAATAGTTGAATTGTCATAGTTTGGCACTATACCGTCGAGTGGGACGTATTTCTATTAAGTTAATAATAGTCTATTATGTATGGTGCATCGTTCGGTTAGAGTTATAAAGTGAGCAGTACCCCCACCGTTCCTGGCGTTATCTAGAGTCTTAACCAGGCTGGGCAGACCACGTGTGGTGCTTTCATCCGAGGAGTTCTGGGCCAGGACGAGTGGACCTGCACATTGGATTACTTTACCCGGACGACGGCGAGCCCTACACGGCTTGGATTATCTACTTGCTTTGGGTGCTTTGATTATGCCATGGATAACAGCCAACACTGCTGAGTGTTGGAACTACCCCCCGAGAGGAGTCCAGGTGAGACGGCGCTCTACCCCGAGTGAGGTCGCCTCACGTCTCTTCGTTGTGGACCGGCAGCTACCGTCTACAAGAGGGCCCAGCTGTATTCATCTGTGGACCGAGGTTCTGTGGGCACCGTGTTCAGCACTCTGAATTCTCCCAAGAAATCGTTGGCCAGATGGGATATCGCCGGCGGCTCTCCTAACCCCCCCCCCCTACTGACTTACAACCAGCGGGACCCCCTTTTAGTGTATCCAGCTATAATCATTTAAGTACCATCGCTATAGTTCCCTAAAGAACCAGGTTGTATACTTGCTCCCTGCGTAACCAGAGATTGGACATTCAATGTTGATTTGCCTACGAATACTCATTTGCCTTACAAGTGCATTCAAATCATAAATGTCATTAAGTGAACGTTGTATATACCCTTTGCTATATAAAATATTCGATTTATACATTTGTGTGGACTTCGTTTCATGGTGGGAAAGTGTTCATCATATCTATATCATGTACTGTGTGGCCAGTAGTTAAAGTACATAATCGGTAGTGGTTTAATGATACCATACTTATCAATACAGTCAGGGAATTGTACCCCTCAGTTACAATTGGTCCTTCGAGCCGGATGGTAACTAGTGTAATATTAATATAGTGTTATTAATATTGAAATGGCCTATGATGAACACTCCACGAAACGGTCCTCCTAACGTAGAACGGCCGCGGCGCAGACGACAGACACCTCAGTACTTAGAGGATTACGCTGTCAGTCAACTACCTAGCCTTCGACAAACGGTAAACGCGGTAAAAGTAGAAAGTAAAATTATGTCTGACCTTAACGACCAGGTTACCCCGACCACAGAGGCCCTAGTGGGTTCTAATGTAACTGACCAAGCTCACGGTGGGGACCAGGAGGGAGCTGACATGCCTTTACCCCCCGCCAATACCGAAGAAGTAGTCCCCGACCAGCCCCGGGAGGAAGACAACCCTACAGAGAGAGAACTCTGCACGGAAGAAGAGGAGGAGAGCGCCAAGGAAATAGAGCTCCAGGACTCCCCAACGAGTACAGCCAGGAGCAGCTCACCTCTACAACCGTCTTCCCCCAGCGAAGCGGAGAGGATGCTATCACAGGCGTTCCTCGTCAGCCTGACAGCCTCTACCGAACGCGATTGACTTCAGGGTGAACGCGATCGACTTCAGGGTGAACGCGATCGACTCCAAGCACAGACGCTTAGCGAGCGCGAACAACTCCAAGCGCAGCAACGGAGCGAAGAAGAGCGCATACGCCTGGAGATGAGACGCCTTCAGACGGAAGAGAATATGGCAAGAGACCGAGCAGACACCCAGCGTGCCGCTGCCGGTGCCCAAAGAGAAGCAGAGCGCGACCTCGCTCTCATCCAGCGCGAAACCGAGCGCGACAGACTACAAGCCGAGCGCGACAAGTTACAAGCGCAGCTAATGGAGCAGCTGATCCTCAAGGCAACACCCTCTCCCTCCGCCAGGGGTTCAAGGAACTCGTCGAGACAACAGTCAAGGGCAGCGTCTCCTAACCGAGCAAGCGACCCTGAACTTGACCAACAGACCAAGCCTATACCCCCCGCAGACCCCCTTCCCAGACCGGTCCAAGCGAGACCCAGCTACAAGGAAGGAGCGGCATACACTGCGGAGAAGCTAAATAAACGACTACAGGATCTAGAGGACCTGATAGAAGAAGAAGAGGGAGAGGAGGAGAACCAAGCCCGACGACAGCACAGTACTCCACCGGACCAGGAGGTCCAGTACAGCCCAGGCTATACCCCCGCGGCGCTGCGCTACAGACCCCCGACTCTATTCACGGGTGAGCACGACGCACGACCAGCCCCGAGGAATAGCACCTGGACCAGCGGGCCATGGTACCCTGCCGGTACCAGCCCACAGAGAGGCGCAAGAGGAGACTCGCCTAGGAGGTCTCTCCCCCAACGCTCGCCGATGTATCAGCCATCCACGGCGTCATACATTGCCACACCGACGTTTCCAGACTTCACCTATGAGAATCGAGCACAGTACACGGAGCTCCGGATGTGCTTAGAGACAATGATGGTGGATGTCGCTGATGAACGCCACAAGTATGCAATACTACTGAAGCACCTGAAAGTACCGCGAGCGCACAATATAGCGCTAGCCTATGCCACCTCTACGACCCCATACACCGCGGCTCTAGCAGCGCTGGACCAGAGATATGGACGTATATGGGATTACGTAATCCAAGAGATAAGGCATATTGATCGCCTACCCCCAGCAACAGACAATCGCTCATTAGACGACCTGTCTATAAAAGTGCAGTCCCTGGTAGGGATGCTGGGAGCGCAACAGGAAAAGGGTATGCACGAGCTATACGCCAACTCTAACGTCGAGAGGATTTTAGAGAAGCTGCCACCCGCCAGACAAGAGCGCTTCAGGCGGCAGAGAGACCACCGTGATCCTAACGGTCCCGAACCATCCCTCCTCGATCTAGCCGACTTCCTGGCGAGAGAAGTCAGCAGCTTACGACTGGATACGTTCGTGCGGAGCACACCAAGCTCCAGAGAGGGACCCAGGAGAATAAACGATGGAAGAAGATCGGTGACTGTCATGCACCAATCAGAATCAGTACCGAGCAGTAAGAACCACAGTACCCCCTCGAGAAAAGAGAAGTGGAAGATGGTGTGCCCGTACTGCGAGAAGGAACACTGGCTGTCACAATGTGACCTGTTCACCAGTGATGCCGGTAACGCGTTACTAAGTAACGCGTTATTGTAATCTGATTACTTTCCCCCGAAAATAGTAATCTAACGCGTTAATCTTTAAAAGCCAGTAATCTGATTGCAGTTACTTGTCCAAGTGGCTGTGCATTACTATTTCGTTACTATCTCATCATAAATTCATAATGCAGGCGGAATGCAGTATTTTATTTCGTTTTCGACAGTCAAAAATACATTTTGAGCTGTTTTTCTTATTATTATTATGGAGTGACGTGGTGTGGCAGTGAAAGGGTTACACAAGAATGTGTCCCCGCGGCGTGACTGGACTCTCTGTCTGTGAGTGACTCTGCTTTGGCCCAATCACATTCCCCATCCACAGTCTGCGAATCAGAGGCAGAGTAGGGCGGGTCTTCACAGCACGTCATGTGACATATGCGCCAATCGTGTGACTGCAGGGCTCCGTTGTTATGTTCGTCTGAGAATTCATTTACAAAACGCTTGTCTAAACGAAGTGAAACCGCAAGAAGACTTTTGCGGTTTCTGTTCAGACTTCCACCCCAAAACGCTCGTTTAAACGTAGCCTCAGTCAAAATACTGTCTACCGCTAAAAACAGCACATCCAATTGCATTGAAAGCATCTGGAATCACAACACTAGCCGACGCTTCGACTATGAATTGAAAATGGGGGACCCTGATGTAAACAAGACAAACGTCTTTCTCTGGTCTGCATCCCCTTAACAATTGTGTGTATTGAGCCGTACTGTATATTGTACCCATTCTGCAATCTGTTAAATAAAGTTTTCATTCATTCATTCATTCAGGTACAGGAGGACTTTCCCTATTGATTAATGTATATTTGATGGTGGCAGAGCAAAAGCTCTTATTTGCCAGATTTACAGTTAATTTACATGTTAAAGAGAGACTGATTGTATGTTTATAGAGAGACATTTATAAAAACAATTTAATAGTTACAGTTGATATAATTGAATAGTTCAGCCTGCATTTGTTAGATGTGAATAGATACACTGGTTTTGTACAACCACTGGCTGGCTGCTCTAATGCTGTGAGCATCATAGACTGTTGCTTTACCATACTTGATGGTACAGAAGCTGAAGCACTAGTTTAACAATTTACGTTATGTGCAGAGAAACAAGTTAAAAACAATTTATGCACTTTCAATAAAGCGTTTAAAAAAAACTGTTGGGGGAACGACGACGACTTCGTAACCTAGTTACTTTCAAAGTAACTAAGTTACTCTGATAATCAAGTAATCAGTAAAGTAACTTGGATTACTTTTTAAAGGAGTAATCAGTAATCGGATTACTTTTACAAGTAATCTGTGGCATCACTGCTGTTCACAAAGATGAATGCAGAAGAAGTGAGTCAATGGATAAAGTCCAACAGGCGCTGTTACCGATGTGCGCGCAGTCACATGGCAGCCGAATGCCGCCTAAAGAAGAGGTGCAGTCGGTGTGACGGAGCCCATCTAGATGTACTACACGACAGTAACAGAAGAAAGCCTGCACCTGCACCATCGAGCAGCACCAAGGCAAGTGTCATGTACATTGACCCCGCCAGCAGCAGCGGCGCCCAAGTGCTCTTAAAGGTAGTCCGTGTAACATTGAGCTACCAAGATAAAGTCATGGACACTTACGCCGTCCTTGATGACGGGTCAGAGAAGACCCTTCTGCTCGCGTCCGCTGCGGCCCAGCTGGGACTGCGGGGGAGCGAGAACCAAATGACGATTCGGACAATAAGAAGAGATTTAAAGACGATAAAGGGCGAGAATGTCTCCTTCACTATCGCAGCAAGCGGGCAGCCAGAGCGACGGTATAGGATTACAAATGCTTTCACCAGCCAAGAAATAGGACTATCACAGTACACCTACCCCATCGCCAAGCTGATGGATAAATATGTGCACCTGCGTCAACTACCTATCCCGCTCATAGACGGCGCCACCCCGACCCTGCTGATAGGCTCCGACCATGCAGACCTCATAGTCCCGATAGACCAGGTCCATACAGGACCCCGAGGCTGTCCTGCAGCAGTCGAGACCCGCCTAGGATGGACACTACAAGGCCCCCTCGCTAAATCTCTCAACCGAACAGCAGCCACTAGCTGCCTCCACTCCAGAGCGACAGAAGAAGACACCACTCTCCTGCAGCATGTCGTAAAGAAGATTGACTGGCGACGCCGTGCGCTGCTCCGCGCCTCTCTGATCAAAGACGGCTTTGATCTCCGGCAGCAGGCCAGCAGCGACCACCCGCACGTATTGCGCAGCCTCTCCCCTGCGGACAAGGCTGCCAGCAGCGAGACCTGGATGGCTACAATCACAGGAGAAGCCCAAGAAATGACACTAGGACTAGTCTGGCGCTTCAAAACAGACTCGCTCCACTATAGACACAAACCCCTGACCACGGAGCAGGGAAGGTCGACGGCGATACCGACCACCAGACGGAGTGTGTACAGAACACTCGCCAGACAATATGACCCGTTGGGATGTATTCTACCTTACACCACCAGGGCAAAGATGATTGTACGAGCACTATGGGACAAGGACCAGGGCTGGGACGACCCAATACCCGCACACCTTGCCTCCACATGGAGAGAGTGGGAGACGGAGCTCCGCTCACTCCCAGGCGTCAATATACGCCGCAGCTACTTCCCACCCACAGTGAGGCCAGAGACATGCAAGATGGATCTACACGTCTTCAGTGACGCCTCCGAAGTAGCCTATGGATCGGTGGCCTACTTGCGTGCCCAAGAGAAGGGAGGAGAGATACACACTGCTTTCATCCTGGCTCACTCAAGAATAGCCCCACGAAAGCAACAATCTATCCCGCGTCTAGAGCTCTGCGCAGCCCTAGCAGGAGCGCAACTAGCCACGTTAATCCAACGTGAACTCACCATTCCGGTGCACAGAACAATCTTGTGGTCAGATTTCACGACAGTACTCACATGGATCAAGTCTGATTCATGCAGATACAAGGTCTTCGTGGGAGTCAGAGTCACCGAGATTCAAGAGTTAACAGAAGCAGCGAGCTGGCGGTATGTGGACACCAAACACAACCCAGCTGACGTCATCACCCGGGGAATGTCCCTAGATGACCTCACCCGTCGCAACATCTACAGTGATGGACCAGAGTTCCTCAAGCTCCCGGAAGAAGAGTGGCCTACGCCCACCCCACGGGAAGCGAGTAAAGAGGAGGCTGAGAACAAGAAACCTATGTTCTGTGGACTGAGCACAGTCGCCTCCACAGACCCCAACATAGATGATTGCATTACCCTACAGAGTGCGCAGCTAAAGACATTTCTGCGGCACCACCCAGAGATTCAGCCCACTGCCGACATTTCAGCAGCTGACTACGAAGAAGCAGAACTTCTTCTACTACAACGAGCCCAGAGATACTCGTTCCCCGATGAGCTAGACTGTCTACAGGGAGGAAAGCCCGTCCCATCAGACAGCAGACTGCTCCACCTGGCACCCGAGAGCGACGCCCATAATCTCATCAGAGTGGGTGGTCGTCTGCGGAGAGCCCCCAATCTACCGGATGACGTTAAGTACCCGATAGTCTTGAACAGCCGACACAAGGTCACAGAGCTGATCATAAAGAAA
The DNA here is from genome assembly GCF_963971535.1 of Notolepis coatsorum. Classification (NCBI taxonomy): domain Eukaryota; kingdom Metazoa; phylum Chordata; class Actinopteri; order Aulopiformes; family Paralepididae; genus Notolepis; species Notolepis coatsorum. The sequence continues at coordinate 65,513,672 of NC_140167.1, read as the reverse complement.
TACGACGAGGATGTACACCACGCAGGAGCAGAGAGAGTCTTCGCGGAGATCAGACGTCGCTATTGGATACTTCAAGGAAGAGAAGCAGTGCGACGCTTCCAGCGAACCTGTCTAGACTGCCGAAAGTGGCGCGCGCAGCCCAGCATACCCCGGATGGCTGACCTACCTCCCTGTCGCCTCCGACTCGGCGACAAGCCATTCCACTCCACAGGCATGGACTGTTTTGGCCCGTTGTATATAAAGAAAGGAAGAGGAACCGAGAAGCGGTGGGGTATTGTATTCAAATGCATGACCACCAGAGCGATACATATCGAACTCCTTCCGACCATGAGCACAGACTCATTCCTTATGGCCTTCCGAAGATTCACATCACGGAAAGGAAAACCGTCTACATTGTTGTCTGATCACGGGACAAACTTCAAAGGCGGAGAAAGAGAGCTGAGAGAGAGCTTCCAAGCTATGGGCCCAGAACTTAAGACCCACCTCGCTCCATCCCAGATTGACTTCCAGTTTAATCCCCCGAACGCACCCCACTTCGGTGGAACCTGGGAACGAGAAGTACGTTCTATAAAGACAGCCCTGTACGCCGTGCTTGGGGCCCAGACTGTGGCGGAAGAAGTCCTAATGACAGTCCTCACGGAGATCGAGGGAGTATTGAACTCCAAGCCCCTCGGCTACGTCTCCAGTGATATAGCAGATGTCGACCCAGTCACCCCCAACACACTCTTGATGGGGCGGCTGGACCCCGCGCTACCCCAGACAATGTACAGGCCTGAAGAAGCGAACGGCCGAAGAATGTGGAGGTACAGTCAAGTACTAGCTGACAAGTTTTGGAACAGCTTTCTACTCCACTACCTACCGTCTCTACAGACCCGCCAGAAGTGGGTAAAAGAGAGAGACAATTTGACAGAAGGAACAGTCGTCATGATTATCGACCAGTCACTACCCAGAGCTATGTGGCCGGCTGGCCGCGTAAGCAAAGTGATCACCGGTGCCGATGGCAAGGTCCGAGCAGCTGAAGTACTCGTCCAAGGGCGAACTTACACACGACCCGTGGCGAGGCTAATAGAACTGCCCAGACTCCCAGACACTATCAATGACGACCATGACCCCATGACTTTGTGAGTTGACTGACCCTTACAGCGGACCTTGAGTGGTAGACAGTGCGGTTAATCTGTCTCTGCTTAGCTAATTAGATGGGACTAATTAGGGGGCGGCTGTTGTGAAGGATCAGATTAAACCGAATATATATATTTATTTATGGATATATATTTAATAGTATTTGTATATCGTTTGATATCCCTTGTATATTCCTTGTACATATACACTGAATATCCCTTTAGTCTACTAACAGCCCATAATAGTTTCATTCTCTCATTGGACAAGAACCTGGCGCCAGCAGCCAAGCCCCTTGGTTCAAGTTCAATCGTGCCGACGAACATGTCGTTACAAGCCCGGTTCCGCGTAGGAATACGTCTGGCGAAATACGAATGGTACTATTTGTTCACAGCGCATATATATATGGCGCAAGTAAAGTAGAAATTTTTTTAGTCCATTAGTCCTTTACCCTCCAACCTAGTAACAGACGTGAAGCCTCACCCACGACCCACGTGTGGTGCAGTATGGCCTACTTGGCCTCAGAATAGGCATTGAGACATCGTGTGGATTAATAGTTGAATTGTCATAGTTTGGCACTATACCGTCGAGTGGGACGTATTTCTATTAAGTTAATAATAGTCTATTATGTATGGTGCATCGTTCGGTTAGAGTTATAAAGTGAGCAGTACCCCCATCGTTCCTGGCGTTATCTAGAGTCTTAACCAGGCTGGGCAGACCACATGTGGTGCTTTCATCCGAGGAGTTCTGGGCCAGGACGAGTGGACCTGCACATTGGATTACTTTACCCGGACGACGGCGAGCCCTACACGGCTTGGATTATCTACTTGCTTTGGGTGCTTTGATTATGCCATGGATAACAGCCAACACTGCTGAGTGTTGGAACTACCCCCCGAGAGGAGTCCAGGTGAGACGGCGCTCTACCCCGAGTGAGGTCGCCTCACGTCTCTTCATTGTGGACCGGCAGCTACCGTCTACAAGAGGGCCCAGCTGTATTCATCTGTGGACCGAGGTTCTGTGGGCACCGTGTTCAGCACTCTGAATTCTCCCAAGAAATCGTTGGCCAGATGGGATAACGCCGGCGGCTCTCCTAACCCCCCCCCCCCTACTGACTTACAACCAGCGGGACCCCCTTTTAGTGTATCCAGCTATAATCATTTAAGTACCATCGCTATAGTTCCCTAAAGAACCAGGTTGTATACTTGCTCCCTGCGTAACCAGAGATTGGACATTCAATGTTGATTTGCCTACGAATACTCATTTGCCTTACAAGTGCATTCAAATCATAAATGTCATTAAGTGAACGTTGTATATACCCTTTGCTATATAAAATATTCGATTTATACATTTGTGTGGACTTCGTTTCATGGTGGGAAAGTGTTCATCATATCTATATCATGTACTGTGTGGCCAGTAGTTAAAGTACATAATCGGTAGTGGTTTAATGATACCATACTTATCAATACAGTCAGGGAATTGTACCCCTCAGTTACAATACCAAAGCATTGAGCCTTAGAGTTTGATGTATGATGTGTCAGGAGCACAGAAGCTAAAAGCAGACTTCCCATGTTCGGTACAAACTCTGGGTGAAGATACATGAAGCTTTTTAGGTATTCTACTGCTGATTTGTCCTGTTCTGTCAGCGCAGATTCCACTTTGTAAAAGAGTTGCGAGTTGCAACTGACAGCCTGTCAATGTCTCCCCAGAAACCGACTTGGTTGTTCGTCATTGTAACCCGAGATTGGAAGCACGTAATAGGTCTGGTGTCAATCGAAAGGCGGCCATTTTAGCTTTCCAACGATGTATAGGTTGATTGGCTAAAATACAGTGCTAGGCCGACAGACGAGGGCAAAGTGCCACGGGTGATTTTTAACCCCTTAAGCCAGAGCGGTCCGGTACCGGTATGTTGTCACAGCCTGCCTTAGTAGCTGTTAAAGGGGTTATGCACTGCTATTCCTAGCACTATTTGGGCAACTTTACACACTTCCTGTGAGTCTATGTAACACATCTGTAATTTTTATTCCAAAAATAATCATTGTTTTATATTTCTAATCTTGTACTCAAAACCAGCATTTTTCAGCCTCATGAAAGCAGGCTATTATTGGCTTGGCTCCAACCATACTAGCAGAATGCTTTGAGTGACAGCCACCCACCAAATAGCTCCGCCCATCTCCCCGTCAGAGATTAGGTTTCAGGTTACATACAAATATGGTATGTCATAAATATAGAGATGTAGCAGTACTGTCTATCTATATATATGTTACCACTATTTGTAAAAGCCACAACCACGTTACCATATTTGTAATAATGTAAATCATTGTGTCGTTGTACATATTGTGTATACACCGTTAGAAGCTAACATAGCTTAGCTTGGTAGCTATTGTGCTAACAACATATCCCGACGTCCGGCTCGCTGGCCGGCATGCACGCCCGACACAAAATGGTTCTCTCCTCTCTGTACACCCCCGTCCCCACGGGTACCCTGCCGGGAGCCCATGGACGCGACAACGGCGGCAGCCGTAGGGTGCTCGAGCCCGCCGTAACGCTAGTGGTACACAATAGCTATGAGCTAACTAACGCTACGGCCGCCGCTGTTGTCGCGTCCACAAGCTCCCCGGCAGGACACCCGCGAGAACGGGGGCACACAAGGAGGAGAGAACCACCCCAAATCGAGCACTCATGCCGGCCGACAAGCCGGACACCGCGGTTGTTGTTAGCACAATAGTAGCCCACTGTGATGCACCGAGTGGGCCACCATTGATCAACATGCAGCGATGTGTAGCTTGCATGATGCGTGTGCAGTGCTTTGCCACACAGGTCTGAGAAGAGGACCTGCACATGATAGCAACCGGGAGCGTCGCGGAGCATTCAGCCTGCTGGCTACCTAGATCCACTTCAACCAGCCGAGCGTCGGGAGCTCCAGCAGCTTGTCGATGTGCTAATAGCCTGGAGCCAGCTACCGTTAGCTTGCAGAGGCTATTAGCACACCGACAAGCTGTGTAGCCAGCAGGCTGAATGCTCCGCGACGCTGGTTGAAGTGGATCTAGGTAGCCAGCAGGCTGAATGCTCAACGACGCTCCCGGTTGCTAACGCCGGCCCCGGCTGGTGCTAAGTAGCTAGCGATCGCTCCCGAGTCCCGAGAGCTAACGCCGGTCTGTCTGTCGAAGACCGAGGGAACCGCATCAGGCTTCAGCTGATTAGTGATCTTCTGGACAAGCCTTCCACCCTGCAGGTAGCAAGAATGGAGGCGGGCATTACTAAAACCACAGAGCCAATCACATCACCGTGCGCTATAAACAGCGCCCTGTGACGTGCACCAGGTCGTCAAATCAACATGACCTGATTTACTAGAGGCAAAGAGGGGATGGGCTGTAGCTGAGGAATTCGCCAATATAGTATTTAGGCCCAAAAACACATTGATACGAACTCCTATTACTATAATACAATGCTAGAGACTGAAAAATGACATTTATAATGCATAGCACCTTTAAAAGCCACAGCATATAGGATGTTCACTGCTATTATTGGTGGGTGATGGCAGTCTAGTTTGTCCCTAATGAATGACATGTTCTTTCACTGCTGGGTAGAGCGAGGCCGCTCAAAAGAGTGACAGCTGTTGGAGAGTTCCTATGAGACACTGCTCAGATACATCACACACACACACACACACACACGCACGCACGCACGCACGCATGCACGCACGCACGCACGCATGCACGCACGCACGCACGCACGCACGCACGCACGCACGCACACACACACACACACACACACTCACACACACACACACACACACACACACACACACACACACACACACACACACACACACACACACACACAAAGAGAAACACACATACACACACTATATCTTTCTTTCTGTCTCACACACGCATACGCCTACACACACACACACACACACACACACACACACACACACACACACACACACACACACACACACACACACACACACACACACACACACACATTCTCTCTCCCCCTCTCTCTCATTCTCTCTCTTCATACTCTCTCTTTCCCTCCCTCCCTTTCTCTTCTCTCTCTCCTTCTCTCTGTCTTCCCTCTCTTTTTCGCTCTCCCCCACTCTCTCTCCCTCTCTCTTTCCCCTCTATCCTTCCCTCTTCTCTCTCCATCCCTTTCTCTTCTCTCTCTCTTCCTATCCCCTCTCATTCCCCCTTTCTCTCCCTCCCTCTCTCTTTATCTCTTTATCTCTCCCTCAATCTCTTTTTTCCCCCTCTCTCTCTTCCCTCTTTTTCTTCCACTCTCTCTATCTCTCTTTCATCTCTTTCTTTCTTCCCTCGCTCTCCAGCTCTGCCACTTTCTCTCTCTTTTGCTCTCAATCCAATCCCTCTCCCTCTTTCCCCCCTCTCTCTTTATCTCTCCCCTCTATCTCTTTCTTCTCTCTCTTCTCTCTCTCCACCACTCTCACTCTCTTTTGCTCTCCATCTCTCTACCTCACTCTTTCTTCCTCTCTATCTCTTTCACTACCCCCCCCCTCTCTTTCCCTTTTTGCTCTCCCTTCTTCTTCCCTTCTCTCCATCACTCTTCCCCCCCCCTCTCTCTCTCTCTCTCTCTCTCCTCTCTCTCTCTCTCTCTCTCTCTCTCTCTCTCTCTCTCTCTCTCTATCTCTCTCTCTCGCTCTCTCTCTCTCTCTCTCTCTCTCTCTCTCTCTCTCTCTCTCTCTCTCTCTCTCTCTCTCTCTCTCTCTCTCTCTCTCTCTGACACAGACACCACACTGTGAGTTGAAGAGTAACCTTGGCAGTGTAGAGTGATTGGTTGTTTATATTTGTACTGCATGGTGCTGGTGGATCAACATGACGCATTGTTAATGGAGCAGCCCCATTAATTACAGTCATTACACCTGCCTCACACACACACCGTCATTACATGTCACCTCCCACTGACACACACACATGCACACTCATGAACACACAGGATGCTCAACGAACAATAACACTATGTAACAACCATCAAATGCACTCACAGCACACACATCCACACGCACACACGCACACACTCACTTTAAACAAACAACTCACTGCAGCACCCACTTTACCCACTATAGAACACCTAAACACACTTTATATTTATTGGTAAAGAATTTGCACTACAACCCATACCTCATTACACCTTTGTACCTCTATACAGTGCTTTGCACTGTATAGTATATTGTATATTAGTATATTGTATAGTATATTGTATGGTAACTCAGTTACTTCTACTCTGCATTAAACATTGTACATATGTACATACTGAACACTTGTGTCTACGTACTTCTATTTTATACTTGCTATACTTATTTTATTTTATACTTATCTATTTTTGTCTAGCACAGTCTCTGGAGCGTAACATAAAGAAGCATTTTGTATAAACATATTCTGTACTTCTGTATGACAACTAACCTCTGCCTCACATACACAATTCAAACACACACATAATTCACATACATACATCAACACACACTCACTCTTTCTCTCTCTTTCTCTCACACACACACACACACACACACACACACACACACACACACACACACACACACACACACACACACACACACACACACACACACACACACACACACACACACACACACACACACACACACACACACACACACACACACACACACACACACACACACACACACACACACACACACACACACACACACATCCAATGGCATCCAATGTAATAAAAAAAGTCAACCAACGAACTCGATTCTTGTACCGGATCTCCTCTCTGGTAAACAAGAATACCCTGAAGACTCTGGCAGGAGCACTCATTCAGGGGTACTACGACTATGCTTGCACCTCATGGTACCAAAGCACCTCAAAGGCACTAAAAAACAAATTACAAACATCTCAAAACAAGCTAGTCAGACTACTGCTTGACCTGACTCCTAGAACCCACCTCACCCCGGCCCACTTTGACAACCTAGGATGGCTTAGAGTAGAGTACAGCAACTTGCAATGGGCCTGGTCTACAAGATACACTACGCGACCAAGGTACCCATGTACATGTCAAAATACTTCCCAAAGGTCAGTGAATACCACGATCACAACACCAGAGGGAGCTCCACAAATCATGTTAAACCCAGATTCGGCTCAAACAAGGGACTAAACACGTTTCGCAATTATGCCACATCAATGTGGAACGCCCTACCCAAAGCTGTAAAGGAATGTGAATCACTACCCACCTTCAAAAACTCTCTCAAAGAACACCTACGGGAGACTGCAATTCAAAACTGGCCCCTACAAATGTCTTAACCCAGTTGTACAGTAAATTACCAAGTATGGCTTTGTCAGTATTCCAATGTACAGTGTACAGTGTCCCCCCCCCCTACCCCAACCCCCCCCCCCCCCCCCTCCAATGTACAGCCCCCACCCACCAACCCCACCCCACCCACCCAACCTCCTCCAATGTACAGTTTCTACGTCAAATGTATATACACTCTTTTTCTGGACACTTTTTGTATCACAAACAGTACTGTATTTGCAAATCTGATATGTCATAAATGTATAGATGTAGCAGTACTGTCTATCTTTATGTCATGTATGTCATATATGTTATGATGAATTGAAAATGGGGGACCCTGATGTAAACAAGACGAAAGTCTTTCTCTGGTCTGCATCCCCTTAACAATTGTATGTATTGAGCTGTACTGTACTGTACCCATTCTGCAATCTGTTAATAAACTTTTCAATCAATCAATCAATCAATCAATCAATCAATCAATCACACACACACACACACACATAGTCGTTACCTGTAGCCCTCCTGCCTAGCACTCCAGCTATCATTAACTCTACAGCAGAGCTAAATGAGTGTGTACAGTACCTGTTGACACAGGTGAACACCTAGAGAAGTTCAAGTTTCAATTTTCTTTATTAGTTGTCATACAGAAATACAGAATACTTACACATACTTAGAAATTCAAGTATGTAAACAAGTGTAAACAAAACAAAAATGTTCAATATACAGTATATGTACAGTCTATACAATGCAGATACAGTACAGTGTATAAATGGTGAGGTATAGCTTAGCTTGTGGTGCCACCTTGTGGTGGTGAGGTATAATGAGGTGCATGAGATTTATGCCAATAAATATAAAGTGTGTTAGTGTCTAAAGTGGGTAAAGTGGGTGCTACAGTGTGTTGTTTATTTAAAGTGAGTGTGTGCGTGTGAATGTGTGTGTTGTGGGTGTATTTGATGGTCTGTTATTGTTCATTGTTCATTGAGCATCCTGATGGCCTGGGGATAGAAGCTCCTTCTGAGTCTCTCTGTGCTTGCCATGAGACTCCGGTATCGCTTGCCTGACCGCAGCAGTTCAAAGAGACAGTTGTTTGGGTGGCTGGGGTCTTTGATTATTCTCTTAGCCTTACCCATGCAGCGCTTGTTGTAAATGTCTTGGAGAGTGGGAAGCCCCCCTCCAATTGTGCGTTCGGCTGAACGGGCCACTCTCTGTAGTCTGCTACGGTCTTGTGCAGTGCTATTCCCAAACCAAGAGGTGATATTGCCAGTTAAGATGCTCTCTATTGTGCATGAGTAGAAGTTCTTGAGGATCTTCTGACTCACTTTGAACTTCCGTAGGCGCCTAAGGAAGTAGAAGCGTTGTCGTGCCTTCTTGATAACACTGTGAATGTGTGTGGTCCATGTCAAGTCCTCGGATATGTGGACTCAGAGGTACTTAAAACTGTTCACTCTCTCAACCGGTGCCCCGTCGATGCTGAGGGGGCTGTAGTCCCTGACCCCCGACCTCCTAAAGTCCACAATCATCTCCTTTGTTTCGCTGACGTTCAGGGAGAGGCTGTTCTCTTGACACCATCCCGCTAGAACCTTTATCTCTTCCAGGTAGGCCCTGTCATCGTTTACAGAGATCAGGCCCACCACTACTGTGGCGTCAGCAAATTTGATGATTGTGTTGTTGTTCCGCTGTGCCACACAGTCATGTGTGTACAGGGAGTAGAGGAGGGGACTCAGAACACAGCCCTGGGGGGCCCCTATGTTGAGAGTGTTAGATGAGGAGGTGCAGTTGCCTGCTCTCACCACCTGGGGTCTGCCCATCAGGAAGTCCAAGACCCACTGGCAGAGGTCATAGTTCAAGCCCAGGTCCCTGAGCTTGGCTATGAGTTTGGAGGGGACTATGGTATTGAATGCTGAGCTGTAGTCGATGAATAGCATTCTCACATAGTTCCCCTGCCTTTTGTCCAGGTGTGATGCTGCTGTGTGCAGCACATGGGCTATGGCAGTATGCAAATTGCAGGGGGTCCAGGATGATGGGGAGGGAGGAACAGATGTAGCCCTTCACTAGCTTCTCAAAGCACTTCATGGCTATGGAGGTGAGAGCTACAGGGCGGTAGTCATTGAAGCAAGCAGGCTTGGATTTTTTGGGTACAGGGATAATGGTGGACTTCTTCAGACAGGTGGGGATGACAGCCTGTTTTAAGGACAGGTTAAATATGTCAGTGAATACCGGGGCCAGTTGGTCGGCACAGACTTTTAGGACGCGGCCGGGGATACCGTCCGGTCCTGCTGCCTTCCTGGTATTCACTTTCTTAAAGGTCCTCCTCACCTCATGTTCTGTTATCCTGAACACTGAGACTCCATCGTCAGTGCCCCCCCCCCTCCATTGCAGTGGTTTGTAGGCTGGTGTTGTTATTCACAGCCTCAAACCTCGCATTGAAGGTATTGAGATCATTTGCCAATTAGATGTCACTGTTCAGCTTGAGGGAGGTGCCTTTTGTAATCTGTCATCGTTCTGAGGCCCTGCCACATACCTCTAGAGTCAGCCTGTTCATACTGAAGTTAAATTTGATCCCTGTAGCGCCGTTTTGCCTCTATTACTGACCTCCTTACGTTGTATCTCGCCACCTTGTGGTCATTCATGTTGCCTGTCACAAGCCCGGCATTGTAGGCTGAGGTGCGCGCTTTCAGAGCTTTGTGGACGGATTTGTCTACCCAAGGCTTTTGGTTTGGGTAAACTCTAATTGTGGTTATTAAAGGCCCAGTACAAACATCTATCCACTACAAAGATAACATCGGACTTACAGTGGCTAAAACAGTCGTACTACGACCAAGGGGAAAAAGCGGGCAAGATACTAGCGTGGAGAATTAGAAAGGCACAAACGGAAATAATGATAAATACGATCAAATTAGGGAATGGACTTGAAACGAATGACCCAATAGAAATAAATAACGCCTTTAAGGAATATTATGAAAAGTTATATAAATCGGAATACCCAAAGGACACAGAACAACAAAATGAGTTCCTGGACAAGTTAGAATTCCCAAAAATAACGGAGGAGGAACAGAAACAGTTTGACCAAGAGCTAACAATAGGAGAATTAAACGAGGCACTTACGGTTATGAATAGCGGGAAGGTGGCGGGCCCAGATGGGATACCAACAGAAATATACAAGAGATTCGCAGGGAAACTGCTACCCCACCTACTGGAAATGTTCAATGAAGCATATGAGGAGGGGACTTTGCCTCCATCCTTAAGATCGGCGATGATTTCGGTACTTAGGAAACCGGGAAAGCCACCCTCAGACACAACTTCATATCGTCCTGTGTCCCTCATGTCCTGTGATATGAAGATTTTATGTAAGGCGCTAGCTAGACGCATAGAGAAGTCGATTCCACATCTGATAAAAAATGACCAGAACGGATTTGTATTGGGAAGACAGGGATTTCATAACATTAGGAGATTACTAAATGTTCTTCACACTAAGAAAAACGAAAAAGACCACGCAGTTCTGTCATTAGACGCCGAAAAGGCATTTGACAGGATTGAGTGGGGATATCTGTTTGAAACACTTAAAAGGTTCGGGTTTGGGGAAGGATATATAAAATGGATCAGGATTCTATACACACACAGACCCAATGGTCGAAATAACTACAAACAACCAAATATCGACACTGTTTAAACTACAGAGATCTACCAGACAGGGGTGTCCAATTTCTCCGTTGCTATTTCTGTTCGCAATCGAACCATTAGCGATGACGATTAGACAGGACCCGGGAATCACGGGGATGAGAATAGGGGGTATGGAGCATCGCCTATCGCTTTTCGCGGACGATATAATACTATACTTAACTAAATTGGATACCTCAATTAGAAATGCGAACGAAATACTGGAGAAATTTGGAGTATTTTCAGGCTATAAGACGAATCAAAATAAAAGCGCACTTATGGTACTAAATGAGAGAGAAAGCGAGAAAACGCCGGTGCACGCGCAGTTTGCGAGCTCCCCCAAGGGGTTTACATATTTGGGGATAAAGATAACCCCGGAGATTAAAGACTTAGTACAGAGTAATTACGATCCAATAATGACAGATGTAGAAAATAGCCTTGAAAGATGGAGCAAATTACCAATATCAATGATAGGCAGAGTGAATGTTATTAAAATTACTATATTGCTTAAATTCCTATACCTATTCCAATCAATCCCAATGCCCTTACCTGAAACCTTCTTTCGGAGATTGAAAACGATGTTCACACGTTTCATATGGAACAATAAAAAACCCAGGTTGAGACTGACACTCCTTTACCTCCCGTATGACAGAGGAGGGCTTAGACTTCCAGATATGAGGCTTTATTACTGGGCGGCACAGCTCAGGACAGCAATGTTCTACTTTCAACAGACAGATATACCGGCTTGGATGGAGATAGAAAAAGAGGAGACAAAGATAACACTAGACACATATATGTATTCACGACAGAGTAACTTGTTGATAAAAAGTACAAAGAACCCGTTCCTCAAAAATACAGTAAGGATCTGGCACAAGGCGCACTTACACTTAGGTAGAAGAAATAAATTATCGGGGTATACACCAATCTGGGGGAATGAGGAATTTAAACCGGGAAGGAATGATGGGGGATTCAAAAATTGGGCAGAAAGGGGTTTGGGTAAGATTAAAGACTTATACAAAGAGGGGGAATTGATGACCTTCGAACAGATAGTAAGCACATTTGAAATCCCAAGATCATATAGATTTAAATACTTTCAAATCAGGAGCTATGTAGTCTCAAAGAACAGGGGCACAGAGGAACCACCCACATCCATAATAAAAAGACTTACTAGGAACAATATGGTGGGAAGAGGACAATTATCCAAGTTTTATGATGTGTTGTTATCAGGATCGGATGAGAGCTCTTTGAGCAGCTTGCGGGCATGGGAGAGTGACATGGGGGTAGAAATAGCAGTGCTGGGAACAAGCATGTGAGATGTCACAGACACTTTCAATTAGGGCTGTCTTAAATACTTCGTAGCTTCGAAGCTTCGTTCGATGGCACAAGCTTCCCAGCTCAGCACTGCCCAAATTATATCATCACTATTGCCTGTTTGAAGGATATCATCCTCAAACACATATACACCTACATGCCTTGTAGAATTCCACACATAAGAAAGAAAGATACTGGGATGAATAAACAAAATAGGAAATAAAATGTAGAAATGCATGCAATACATAAATAAATATGAATCTCCATATATGAAATAGAACATTTAGATAAGGTGCTACTGAGATGTTTTGGTGAGTTCTTTGTTTTTTTTGTGGAAGTAGCCCTTCTTAAAAATGCATGAACATTCACTGATAATTGGTCTGTAGTGGAGTCTACAAGGTCTACATTGCCGGACCATGTAGAATCCGGACCTTGTAGACTGACATAATTCTGTGAATAGTTTACTCTACACAGGCCATATTTCAAATAATCAAAATCTTACTTCATTCATCTTAAACATTCTTGATTTGGGGGATTGGTAGTTCCCATGAAATCTGAAGTTGTTCAAACGACAACAGCGATCCACCTTGAATTAAATCACACAGCCGAGTGAAACCTTGTTGGCTGCGTCACAGTCACGAAAGGGGCTACTTAATTCATTAATCCAATCCACTTTATTTATAGAGCACATTTAAAAACAACAACGTTTACCAAAGTGCTGTACAAGTCCCACAACATAAGATAAAAAAAAAAGTATAAAAAAAATTATTATTATTATTATTATTTCTTTTTTGAAGCTTCGAATTAAAATCGAAGCTTGGCCCCGAAGCTTCCATTGCCAAAAAAAGCTTCGAAGGTCAGCCCTATTTTCAATCAATACCAGATGTAAAGTCCTACAATATAAGTGGATACACAGAGTATATATGACACCAGAGAAATTACACAAGTTTTACCCCGTGATCCCGGATGAATGTACTAGGTAGAGATAGGGACCCTATACCACTGTATGTGGGAATGTGAGAAGATACAGGAGTATTGGAAGGAGATATTGGAACTCATATCGGAGATGACAGAGATAGAAATCCCGACCGATCCTAAGTTATGTATACTACACTTATACCCGGAGAAGTTCCCAGCTTATATTAGAAAGAGGAAATTGATAAATTTTTGTTTGCTACAGGCCAAGAGAGTGATAGCTCTAAACTGGAAGGAGATACAGAGACCAGGGGCTAAACAATGGTTAAAGGAAGTGTCAGAAAACTTAGCAATGGAGAAACTAACATACATACAGAAGGGAAAAACAGAACAATTTGAAAGGACTTGGTCATCATTTATACATTTCCTGGAAAGGGTAAGAATCTAAAGGAGAGAGATAGGAAACATGAAAGGTAAGGGAAAGGAAAGGAAAGGGAAAATGGGAGGAAGGTTTAGGGGAAAAAAGAGAAGGAAAAAAGAGAAAAGAAAAAGAAAGGTGGATGGAGGTAAAGAAGCCGAAGTTGTTTATTTTTATCTTTATTTTATTTATTTTTTTTTAATTTATTTTATTTTATGTAATTTTTGTGCTGATATTTCGGTGGTTTCTGGTAGGTAATTTGAAGGAGAGCTATTGGGATGTTTCTTTCACTATGTGGGGACTTTTGCACAGTTCTGGTGAATCTATGGAACACCTCGGAAAGGTTAAAAAAAAAAAAAAAAAAAAAAATATATATATATATATATATATATATATATATATATATATATATATATATATATATATATATATATATATATAAATAAATATAATAAGAGGATCATTGTTCTATATTTATAATCAGGTACTGAAAAGCAACATGGTTCTATCTCAGGATCTTGGGACACTTTAAGGCTGGGCTCCCACCACTGTGTGGACGGGTGCCAAGGGCCACACAGGCTGCCACTTAGGCGGGTGAGAAATCTCGGACATTGAGAGTTGGATACGTGGATACTGTTGATGTGAATCAATAGAGCTGGGGAAAGGTACTGGACACTGAGGAAGGACGTTTATAGAATAGTTCCCCTTTATAAATTAACATTAACGATAATTATTTCTATTTCTATTGTAGTATGTCTGCGGAAATGTCATTTGTATTATAATTAGGGAGGGGAGGGTAATTTTTGTCATGTGATTATTGTCTGTATATATGTATGTTTGTATAAAAAAAATGCAATAAAAACATTGTTTAAAAAAAACTCTAATTGTGGTAGAGGGGATTGTTTCTTCTACCAAAGTACAAACAAAGTCTAGCACTGTCTCCGTGTAGTCATTAATATTGTCTGTGTTGTCGCGGAACACACTCCATTCTGTACATTCAAGTGCAGCTTGGAGCGCCTCCTCTGATTCCCCAGACCAATGCTGCACATCTCGCGTTACTACAGGGGCGCGCTTGAGACTTTGTTTATACTGCGGTAAAGAAAGATGGCGTCATGGTCTGATTTGCCGAAAGCACTACCAGCCTGGGACTTATACCCGTTCTTAAATTGCGAGTAGCAATGATCTAGGATATTCCCGCCTCTGGTGGAACAAGTAGGGTGACCAGGTGTCCCCCTTTTGGTTGTACTGTCCCACCATTTGACCAAATGTCCCGCGTCCCTCATATTGAGAGGATGTCCCTCTTTTCGAAGCCAAAAAAAAACATGCGTCTAAAAGCCCCTCCCTACAGACAGTAAACGTAGCAACCCGCCTCTTGTCCACACACATTGCTCTGATTGGTTATAGTACTTTAGCGCGCTGCTTGCCTGCTTGTGACGTGACTGAGTCGTGACGCTACCTCATATCGCAGATCTGATTGGTTATAGTAATTTAGCGCACTGCTCTGCTCGTGAGAGTTGAACTTGTGACGCTACCTCATATCGCAAATCTGATTGGTCAAAAAAAACACAACAACATTACAAGCGAACTAGTTCAAGATGGAAAGCAGTAAAAAGAAACGGACCTGCAGTTACAACCAAGACTGGCAAACGACACATGACTGGGTGAGGCAGATGGCAGGCAATCCGCAGCAGGCTTTCTGTGTTTTGTGTCATAGTTCGTTTTCAATTGCGCATGGAGGAGAATACGACTTGAAGCGCCACAGTGGACGTGAGTCTCACTTGAAAGTGGCTCACCAAAAAGAAACATCCAGATCTATGGATACGTTTCTTTTTAAACCAAACAATGATAGCCAGACGGACAAGGTCACTGCAGCTGAGATAACAAGTGTCTATCACACAGTACAACACTCCCATTCATACAGGTCAGCCGACTGTGGTATGAAACTAGCTCCTGTCATTTTGCCAGACTCAGTTATTCTAATAAAAAAATTTACATTATCTATCTGTCCCACTTTGTCCCACCA
The DNA here is from genome assembly GCF_963971535.1 of Notolepis coatsorum. Classification (NCBI taxonomy): domain Eukaryota; kingdom Metazoa; phylum Chordata; class Actinopteri; order Aulopiformes; family Paralepididae; genus Notolepis; species Notolepis coatsorum. The sequence goes on along the minus strand of NC_140167.1, from coordinate 65,497,956 downwards.
AAATCTTACTGTTGTCCCACTTTGTCCCACAAAAATCTTACTGTTGTCCCACTTTTGGACTTTTTGCATCTGGTCACCCTAGGAACAAGTCACATGCTGATAGAAATTTGGCAACACTTTTCTCAGATTAGCGCTATTAAAATCACCCACAACCACAATAGCAGCGTCAACATTAGCTGTTTGGAGTTTGTTTACCTTGTCGTGAAGCATGGACAGCGCGACTCCAGTGTTTGCGTGGGGGGGAATATACACTCCGATCAGAATGACCGACGTTAATTCTCTCGGGAGAAAGAATGGTCGGCACTTGATGGATATATACTCCAGGTTTGGGGAGCAGTGGTTTGAAAGCTCCTTCACGTTGCCTGGATCACACCAATTGTTAATCAACATGAAGGCTATTCCACCTCCCTGCTTCTTTCCGGATTCTTCCTCCGTGCGGTCTTTGCGATGAATGACAAAGTGATCGGCCGGTTGAATGGCGTGGTTTGGGACGTCCGGCGTCAACCACGTTTCGGTGAAGCAGAGAACATTACAGTCCCTAATGTCTCTTTGGAATTGAATACATGCTCTGATGTCGTCCAGTTTATTTTCGATTGATTGCACATTGGCCAACAATATGCTGGGCAATGGCATTTTGTGCCTCCTGGACTGCAGCCTGTTTCGGATGCCTGCTCTCTTTCCTCGCCGTCTCCCCCCCTTCTTGCTTGGGCCGAGGTCTGGTCCTGTTCTACCCAAGATCTCAGCAGGCCATTGTTGTTGTTCGGCGAGCCGATCCAGAGAGCAATCCAGTTGGTAAGTTTTCCATAATCCAATGTCTATCAGTGACTGATGGTCATACACATTAAATGCACCAACAGTTGGTAGAAACAAAACTCTTAAAACTATAAAAATTAACAAAATTAAGCACAGTCTCGATGGAGCACACAGATAGGCAGCCGGACGTAGCAGCGCCATTTTGATGTGTGTGTGTGTGCATGCATGTGTTGTGTGTGTGCGTGCACATGCGCTAGCATAATTAGCTTTGCAGCAAACAGCTACTCATGCAACCGCAGCCTTCCATTCATAAAGTACTGAGACTAAACACATTTTAACACCAGTCTCAGCTGTTCCTCCTTAAATCTACATTGTTCTTTATGTTTAAAAAAAATTTCACGACCGCCTGCAAAACCCACCTAGATCACATTGGTGCATATCCTTTCAAATTGACATGGCTTTCAATCTTACCACAAGGCAGCTTCCCATGTACTTCTGAAAGAGATGATGGAGATACTGGGCTTACAGCCCACAGCAGTCATGCTGCTTTAGTAGTTTAACCTACAGAGAAGGGGGGGGGGGTAGCACAAGGCACACCCAAACAAGATAAAGCCAATTAGATTAGCGCCAGACGACCATCCACACAAGTTCTGTTTTGAAACCAGACAAGCCGCTACCTTCCAAATTTTGATTCAAGATTTGCACAATCTAACTTAAGTGTATTTTCTTTTCTTCCACCAGTCTGTAATTATCTCTACTACTCCCCACGTCTTCAGATTTTGAGCCAACAGAGGGGGGATAGCATCTGGCTCCGCCGAACAACAGAGAGAGAGAGGGCAGAAGGAACACTGGCACAAAGCAGCGATGGTCTGAGATAGTTACAGAGGGATGGAGTGAAGGGAGAGGAAGGGAAGAAGAGGGAAGTGGGATTGAAGAGAGACAGAGGGGGGAGGCGGGAGGGGGGGGGGTCGAGGCGTCAGGGCTGACACGCAGTCTGACAATCAGCAGCCTCTCTGTCTCCACTCTGTCTGTCTGTGTCTCTCTGTATCTTTCTTTCTCCCTATGTCTGTCTGTCTGTCTGTCTGTCTGTCTGTCTGTCTGTCTGTCTGTCTGTCTGTCTGTCTGTCTGTCTGTCTGTCTGTCTGTCTGTCTGTCTGTCTGTCTGTCTGTCTGTCTGTCTGTCTGTCTGTCTGTCTGTGTCTCTTTCTCTGTCTGTCTGTGTCTGACTTTCTCTCTGTGTCTCTGTCTATTTCTCGCTCTGTCTATCTATCTCTCTATGTCTTTCTGTCTGTCTGAGTCTCTTTTTCTCTGTGTGTCTCTGTCTCTTTCTCTCTCTACCTGTCTCTCCTTCTGCCTATCTGGCTGTCTCTGTATCTCTTTCTCTCTCTGCCTGTCTCTCTGTTTATCGCTCTCTGTCTCTCTCTGTCTGCCTATCTGTCCATTTGTCTCTTTCTCTCTCTGTTGATGTAGCCCCCCCAGCATGCCACAGCATAGAAGAGGACACTGGCCACTACAGACTGGTAGAATGACTGCAGCAGTCTATTGCAAACATTGAAGGACCTGAGTCTCCTCAGGAAGAACAGCCTGCTCTGTCCATTCCTGTAGAGGGCCTCTGTGTTGTCCGACCAGTCCAGTATATTGTTCAGGTGTACCCCTCGGATGGTGATGGGAATCTGGGGGGGGGGGGCCTCTTCTTGACCCTCCGGAAGTCCACCACCAGCTCCTTGGTTTTACTGGTTTTGATTGATTGATTGATTGATTGAAAACTTTAACAGATTGCAGAATGGGTACAATACAGTCAACTAGGGCTGTCCCCGATTAAGGATTTGGATGGTCGACTAGGATTGGCCAAAATTTGCCGTTAGTCGACTATTGGTCGACTAAAAAAAATATATAATATTTTTAAACTTTTTATTTTATTACATTTCTTTACTTTTGTATCATTCCATTTGGGCTGTGGGGGGTGCTTAATGTCTGAAGGAGTCGACTGAAGGCTTCTTGTGCTCTGCAAAAGCATGCAATTGGTCCACTGATGGATACATCTTGATATTTGTCTAGTCTAGTGTGTTCATTAGATGGGTGAAATCCTCTTTCAGTGCCTCTGTGCCTGTTTTCGTAGGCAGTTAGCCTCTGGTATGCGTGCCATTAGCGTTAGCCACGCTTCTAGGCCTCTTTTCTTTTGGAAAGAATGATAATTTTTTTTTTTTTTTTTTTTATTATATTCGACTAAGAGGTTGGCCAGTCGACTACGGCTCCTTTCGACCGATTAGTCGACTAATCGATTAATAGGGGTCAGCCCTACAGTCAACAGTAACAGACTGTAGTTGTACTGGATAGCTCCTAGTGGTCAACAGTGTCAGACTGTGGTTGTACTGGGAAGCTCCTATTGGTCAACAGTGTCAGACTGTGGTTGTACTGGGCAGCTCCTAGTGGTCAACAGTGTCAGACTGTGGTAGTACTGGGCGGCTCCCAGGTGTGAATGTATGTAACTGTGTGAGTGTGAAGCAGGACGTTGCTGAAAAAGATCATCCGTGCTCAGCGAACCTACCCTGAGTAAATAAAGGTAAACATATATATATATATTTTTTTAGAGCCATTCCGATGAGGCCAAATGACTTCCAACCATGAATGAACTGACTTCATGTCAGGGGAGTGTCGTGGTTTCTCCATAGAGCCCCACTATACCTTTTAACACGGCTGCTCAGAGCAGCCCAGGGAATGACTCATCAAGTGGGTGTTGCTGATTGGCTTGAGCACAGCCTGTTAACTAACAGGAAAACACATATTATTAAACACATCTTAGACGTCATCATGCGTGGGGGGAAAATCACAGTTTACCTGGCCGCCCTTCCCCTAATTAAATTAGAATAAATTGCTCACTGTGCATTCAGCCGCAAGAGAAATTATCACCACTTCTCGGCTTTGAAAGGAGATCCGAAAGTACAACATTTACTCTGCAGCCTTTCTCAGGAAAAAACTCCACTTAGCCGCAACGTAATCTACGACCAATCCACCGGCGTGGCCCTGACCCCCCCCCCCCCCCAAGTCAAATACAACTTGTTAACGTCGGGGCTATTTTCGTCACTCATCCATCCACAACTTATAATAACCCCCTCCACCCCCACCCCCATTTTTGCAGACAAACCGGTCCCATTTGTCAGCGCCGACCACCACTGTGTTATTCTCTCATTTGTCTGCCGGTGATTCGGCCTGGTGAGTTAACGGCAACCTAATTCCCCGCCGTTCGTTCATTCATTAGGTGTTTGTTCTTTCTCTGGTGTCGGAGGGCTTAGGGAGAGGCATTGATTGAGTGCTTGAGAGCCGCACTGAGTGGAAATCTGCGCGGGGGAAAGAAAGGCCTTCTCTCCCCTCTCCCTGATGCGATGATTGATAAATTATAGTCCAGGGGGCTCCTCGCTCCCCACGGTAATGACCGGGTAAGAGCCGCTTAGAGTCAAGAGACGCGAGTAAATCCTTCCACTGTGTGTGGCTGTGTGTCTGCCCGCGCACATGTGTGTGTGTGCATGAATGGATCTATGCTCTCTCTCTCTCCTCTCTCTCTCTCTCTCTCCTCTCTCTTCTCTCTCTCCTCTCTCTCTCTCTCTCTCTCTCTCTCTCTCTCTCTCTCTCTCTCTCTCTCTCTCTCTCTCTCTCTCTCTCTCTCTCTCTCTCTCTCTCTCTCACTCACTACACTATCTATCACATTGTGTTTTTCTCACTGTCTTTCTCAGAGCAGCATACTCTTCCTCTCATTTCCTTTCTCATGTCCTCTTTTACTCTCTCTCTCTCTCTCTCTCTCTCTCTCTCTCTCTTCTCTCTATATATATATATATATATATATATATATATATATATATATATATATATATATATATATATATATATATATATATATATATATATATATATATATATATATATATATATATATATATATATATATATATATATATATATATATATATATATAAATATTATATTCACTGTCTGTGGATAGGTTTTTAATCAGCAATGACAGAAGGTTTGCAGTTTAAACATGGGTCTCTTTCTCTCCGGACCTCCCCATTAGTGTGATTGATCATTTGAAAACAGAGGTATAACCACACGCACCAATCGCAGGCGAGTTTCACACCTGGAATTCACATTTGTTTTCATCCCACGGAAAGCGATTCTTTTCCTTGACAGCACATCTGGTTCAATTAAAGACTGGGGGAAGTGAATGAATAACACTCTCTCCCCTTGCTTTGACGGCTGAAGTGCCCCTGGACAAGGCATTGCCTCCAACTGCACCGGTGGAACCTGTTCAGTGGCCAAGCCCTTACATAAAGAGTATCACAGTATATCCAAAGCAGTATTATGGTATGTCCATCTTTTTTTGGTCACTGCCATTATGGTGGTGACCACGGAATGATGGAAACACTGTGATTGTACCATTGGTAGTGAGGTTTAAATCGGATTATACCACAGTATTATTAAAGTAGAAAAAGTGGTCCCATGGCGTTACATGATTTCCACCGTAGCATTACTAAGATAAATAAAAGTAAAGCTGAAATTACCACCATGATCCTTTGTAAGGAACAGAACTCTGCTGCTATAGGATTCTCACCCACACCTCACCCTGCAGCTCATCGCCTCCACCCTGCAGCTCATCACCTCCACCCTGCAGCACATCACCTCCACCCTGCAGCTCATCACCCTGCAGCTCATCACCTCCACCCTGCAGCTCATCACCTCCACCCTGCAGCTCATCACCTCCACCCTGCAGCTCATCACCCTGCAGCTCATCACCTCCACCCTGCAGCTCATCACCTCCACCCTGCAGCTCATCACCCTGCAGCTCATCACCTCCACCCTGCAGCTCATCACCTCCACCCTGCAGCACATCACCTCCACCCTGCAGCTCATCACCCTGCAGCTCATCACCTCCACCATGCAGCACATCACCTCCACCCTGCAGCTCATCACCTCCACCCTGCAGCTCATCACCTCCACCCTGTAGCTCATCACCTCCACCCTGCAGCACATCACCCTGCAGCTCATCACCCTGCAGCTCATTACCTCCACCCTGCAGCTCATCACCCTGCAGCTCATCACCTCCACCCTGCAGCTCATCACCCTGGCAGCAACTCCACTGGATGCCCATAAAACACAGCAGAACAAGGTCCTCCTCCTCACATACAAATCCCTGCAGGGTGTGGCCCCCTCATACCTGGCTGACCTACTCCACCCCTACACCCCCACACTCTGCCTTCTCTCCATCCCTCACACCAGACTCTCAGGGGCAGAGCTTTGTCTGCTGCTCTCCCTCCAACCTTCCATCCAATATGTTTGACCACGAATACAAACTGAAATGGGAAGAAGAACTGTTCAATTATGGAACTCATTACAATAACTTGTATTTAGGTTTATGTTGCCAGATTGGAGGCTTATGTCATATGTATGTGTGAAAGATTATGTATGAATATTAATGTATTATGTTACTGTTTATTGTTCTACTATTTTTATATTCAGATACAAATAAATATGTATTGCCCTGCCCATACCTGTATCTCCCCTCCCCCATGCTGCTATGATGCACACATTTCCCCAATGGGATCAATAAATGAATATCTTATCTTATCTTATCTTGTGTATGAAATATTGTATATTTAAATGTTTTTAATGTTTTGTAAATGTTTTTAATGGACTCTTTGGAGATTAGCCCAAGCACCACAGCAGCTCCATGAACAGCAGCTCCATGAACAGCAGCTCCATGAACAGCAGCTCCATGAACAATATTCTTGCATATATTACTGTTTTTAATCATCATACTGTATACTTGTAATGAACTTTATTGTTAGCTATATTTCTGGTTAGATCTGTATCTATCTATCTATCTATCTATCTATCTATCTATCTATCTATCTATCTATCTATCTATCTATCTATCTATCTATCTATCTATCTATCTATCTATCTATCTATCTATCTATCTATCTATCTATCTATCTATCTATCTATCTATCTATCTATCTATCTATCTATCTATCTATCTATCTATCTATCTATCTATCTATCTATCTATCTATCTATCTATCTATCTATCTATCTATCTATCTATCTATCTATCTATCTATCTATCTATCTATCTATCTATCTATCTATCTATCTATCTATCTATCTATCTATCTATCTATCTATCTATCTATCTATCTATCTATCTATCTATCTATCTATCTATCTATCTATCTATCTATCTATCTATCTATCTATCTATCTATCTATCTATCTATCTATCTATCTATCTATCTATCTATCTATCTATCTATCTATCTATCTATCTATCTATCTATCTATCTATCTATCTATCTATCTATCTATCTATCTATCTATCTATCTATCTATCTATCTATCTATCTATCTATCTATCTATCTATCTATCTATCTATCTATCTATCTATCTATCTATCTATCTATCTATCTATCTATCTATCTATCTATCTATCTATCTATCTATCTATCTATCTATCTATCTATCTATCTATCTATCTATCTATCTATCTATCTATCTATCTATCTATCTATCTATCTATCTATCTATCTATCTATCTATCTATCTATCTATCTATCTATCTATCTATCTATCTATCTATCTATCTATCTATCTATCTATCTATCTATCTATCTATCTATCTATCTATCTATCTATCTATCTATCTATCTATCTATCTATCTATCTATCTATAGTATGGGTACATAATTTACCTCAACTGAGTGAGAACAATATTATATAGTGAAGCTCATTTGGGTCTCTTCTGTGGGTCTCCCATTCATTGTCTATGGAGCAGCTCCAGACTTTATACTTGACAACATCGCAAGTTCAAGTCTTAGTTCTGTGGTTTCTCACATTAGAAGTCTTACTTTGGGTGGTGTTCCCCTTTATGTAATAGCCACAAGACCATCGTTACACTCCAACGACCATGCCACCCAACCACGTCCAGTATATTACAGTATACGTCCAGTATATTACGTCCATCTCCATCATCCAGGACCACAACCAGCCGGGACACTAGCTGTTCTCCCCCCTGCGATCCGGTCGCCGGTACAGCAGCATACAAACCATGCAAACCAGTACAAGAACAGTTTCTACCCACAGGCAGTACTCCCGATGAACAGTTAATCCGCTTACTGAACTCAAATACTGCTACAATGCTCAGCCACTTTACTATACCCTCATGCATCAATATAATGTGCAATTATCTTTAACTTGTCTAATGTGTACTTATTTTTATTTACTTATACTTATTTGTACTTATGTTATGACCGTTTATTCTATATAAATACCTGCTTTTCTATTCTGTTAATTGTTGCTTTTTATTCCTTTATGCTGTAGAGAAAATGGAAAGTAAGAATTCCATTGTAGGCTAGGCTACTTGTTGCATATGGCAAATACATTTAAAAAATGTTTTTAAAGAAAGATATTTTTTCCCTTCTAAACTGCATATTAGACTGTACAGGGCACTTCAGTATATTTATGTCTTCTTATTTCCTATTTTATAATAAGGTTGAATTCTGAGACACGTATGTAATACTCAACAGACACACACACACCACTAGAAATAGATCAGATTTGAGATCAAACTGACATACGTGCACCAACACATATGCAATCTCACATTGACTCTCTTGCACCCCCTCTCCAGCTCTCTCACACACACACACACACACACACGCACGCACGCACACACACACGCACGCACGCACGCACGCACGCACGCACGCACGCACGCACGCACGCACGCACGCACACACACACACACACATTCACTCTCACACACACACCTTTGCCCATTGTCTAAGATACATGCTATGCTAGTCACCAGTGCCTAAGCTAGCCTGACAATTGCACATGCACACACACACGCATGCATACACATACACATACGTACACACACACTCACTCTCACACACACTGTCTGTCATTACCCTCTTTCTACTAGGCCTGTTGCCATAACACAAATAATGGGTGAGACTGGTGCCAGGGGCTTTCTCATGCAGGGAATCTTTCCACAGCTCCTTTTAATGCGTCCAACACATCCGTGGATGTCGTTTGTCTGACGTTATATAGCTGGAAGACGTGACTGGAAAGGTTGCGGGTTCAACTCTTCAGACCCGATGGGAAAATGTGTTATGGAAGTGGAGCGTTGATAGCCCGGAGGTTAGAGTGAAGCTGTGACTGATGGGGCATCGGTGTGACTCAGAGTGGAGAGTGAGCAATAGTTTCTCTCTTCTCTTAGGCTGTGATCAGATTGGACGCATTTTTCCTGCGCTCAAACGCACATAGAGGATCGAAAGTGCACAGGGCGCAACAAGTGATACCACTGAATACCGTTGGTACCTCAGCTAACCTTACATACATTACTAGCACTGATAGCTAACGCTAACTAACGTTGGCAACTATCGATACAACTATCGACTGCTGTCTTCAGATACATCCGATTTGTAATCCCTCCGCTCGGTTGATTTGATTGGTCTGTCGACAAGAAGGTTGAACCTTTTTCAACTGAGAGACGCCCAAAGAAGCTTCAAAGCACGAGGCACGTAGTTTGGAGAAGATGCACGCCTGTCGCGACAAAACCATTGTAAGCAATAGGGGGAAAAGGTGCAGGCGCGTTCAATGTGATCACAGCCATAATGTGCTCTTGTGCTCCAGCGCAGCTGCTCAGTGGCAAACTAGCCACTGTCATTTTACAGGGCAGCCTCTGCAAGTTAAACATTATCTTCTAAGTATTAATCATTATGTCTATTCCCCCTAAAGTAAAGTGTTGCCAATTGTGATGATATAATATCACTACCGTCGATTACCTTGTAACTCAAAAAGGTTGGTCTTTTCTGGGGTCGACAAGCTTATTTTCAGAATGACGAAGATCAAGTCAAGTGGAGTCAGATTTATTTGTACAGAAACATCACATTGTATGTCTCAATGGGCTTCACAGGTCAATGGGAAGAAACCTTAGATCAGGGGTCTCAAACTCAATTTACCTGGGGGCCGCTGGAGGTAGAGTCTGGGTGAGGCTGGGCCGCATCAAATATTCCACAAAAAAAGGGTTTCAAGTATTCAAAAAAAAAGTACAACTGATCCAATCTTCTCAATCTTTAGCAATAACATTTCAGAACATGAACAGTTCTTCAGAACATGAACGGTTCTTCAGGCTTCTCAGTGGTGTCAGTGGACTCATCCACAGCTATGGAAATGCACTGTGCATTTTTTTTTATTCTATCACAAAGCTGTTTATAAAAAAAATAGGTAAAAACCATATTATGCGTTTTCATCAATAAATAAATGCCCCAAATTTTTTTATAGATTGGGGGCCCCACAATTTTTAATAGATTGGGGGCCCACAAATTGATTCTTTCATGGGGCCCAGAATCTCCAGCTACGCCCCTGGCTGGGACTTTTTCCGTCCATTCACCTTTGAATTGCAGACAGTCGACTTTTCTTTTACTGACCATCTTTGAAAATGCCATATTCTTTCTGCTGGCTGCCTGCTGGCGAAAATAGGCTAATAGCTACATTTATCTCACAGAGATAAAACTGGGGGTGAGTTTACTGTAGATGCGCTGTCAACTCTGCTCCGACTTGAACTGAAAGAGAGAGACGACATGCAGTCCGTGAAGACCCGCCCTACTCCCCTACTCTGCCTCTGATTCGCAGACTGTGGGTGAGGGGGAAAAACGCTGACGGGACGCGTATGTGATTGGACCAGACTCATACACAGACAGACGGTGGCAGTGCAGGCGGACAGCGCGCAGCAGTGGCACTGCTCGCAGAGGAGAGAGATAGCGAGGATGCATTTGCTTCCACTTTACTTAAGCATTACATCACACGCAGGAGTGGTTTGTGACCAATAAACCATGCCTAGGGGTGGTTGTTAGGCCCGAGGCGCAGCCGAGGGTCGTTAGACCCCCCTAGGCATGGTTTATTGGTCACAAATCACGACTGCACGTGGTGTAAAGCTTTTATACAACTGCCAGATTCATCCAACCTTATTTCTATACAATAAACACACATTAATCGAAGATTTATTGAAAAAACCATCCGCCAGAAAAAGTAGTTCCCACAACTCCATGTGGAAGCAGCTTGAAGTGCATCCAACCAAACTAACACATCCAACTGTGTATTATTGGAATGATTGAGAGAAGTTGCCTCATGTGGAAGCAGCTTGAAGTGCATCCAACCAACTAACACATCCAACTGTGTATTATTGGAATGATTGATTGAACATTTTATTACCAGATGCAAAGTAGGTAAAACAAATTAAAACGTTTTCTTTGCCCTATAGGAAAAAAACGTTTTCTTCGCCCTATTTTTTTATTTATTTCTTTTAGCCTAAACTTAACCAGTTGGAAACCAGGGGTACAGTAATAAAATTAGCAATCAATCAATTCAATAGACCATGCTCACTTAAAACAGCGCTGCTTCTCTCTCAGTCTGACTCCCCCGCTGTTGCAGACAGGAGTGTATGTGTGTGTGTGCGTGTGTATGTGTGTGTGTGCGTGTGTGTGTGTGTGTGTGTGTGTCACAGTGTGTGTGTGCGTGTGTGTGTGTATGTGTGTGTGTGTGTGTGTGTGTGTGTATGTGTGTGTGTGTTTGTGGGTACGCCAGCGACAGTGTGAGAGAGAACGCTGCAGTCAGTAGAAAGTAGGAAGGAAGAAATTTAAATCAATCAATTAATCTATCAATCAATCCGCGATTTTTCTTTTGTTCTAGATTGAGTCAAGACCCATCAATTACATCATCCAACATTGTTTAAAATACTAACACATTCCCCTTGACAGAATCGCTTCATATTTAGTCGTTATGGTGCTTTCAACATAACCATTTGTTGTCCGCGATCCTGTTTTCTCCCGGAGTGAGCCGGGGAGGTTTATGTGATTCGGTTGTGGGCGGGTCCTGAGCCCAGGACCGTGGATTGTTGCCAATAAAGACGTGTGAATGGCCAATCAGAATCGAGAAATTTGCATGCCGTTGTATAATTGATATCATATCACTCCGGAATCACGTTTCAACCAAGTCACTAACATAACGTTGCTGTCATGAGCCTCCGCTATGGTAGCCTACAAGTGATCAAATAAATAAAACGTCCAACACTCGCGCAACGACTTGGCAAACAGTAGTGCACGGGCCGCATTAACACTACACTTTGATGTCCAGTAGGGGGCCGCAAAATATCATCCAGAGGGCCGCAATTGGCCCGCGGGCCGCGAGTTTGAGACCCCTGCCTTAGATGGACATTTCAGTGAGAGATCCCCCCCCAACAAGGATGGCCAGACGTGGAGTAGGTGTTGAAGAGGGCAACTAATTGGTAAAGATATAACAATGAGGGAATAATAATAATACATATAGTAGTAAAAACAATAATGATTATAAAGAATGCAAGGAAAATCATAGAAAAGCATAACAGGTAAGCAAGCGACAACATGGCATAGCGTCCATAGAGGTGACATCATTGATTGATGTCCTATTGACCAGCCGCCACTGCTCACAGGCCCGGGAGACACAGCAGAGGCAGCCGGGACAGGAGGCAGAGCAGGACACCGCTCACAGGCCCGGGAGACACAGCAGAGGCAGCCGGGACAGGAGGCAGAGCAGGACACCGCTCACAGGCCCGGGAGACACAGCAGAGGCAGCCGGGACAGGAGGCAGAGCAGGACACCGCTCACAGGCCCGGGAGACACAGCAGAGGCAGCCGGGACAGGAGGCAGAGCAGGACACCGCTCACAGGCCCGGGAGACACAGCAGAGGCAGCCGGGACAGGAGGCAGAGCAGGACACCGCTCACAGGCCCGGGAGACACAGCAGAGGCAGCCGGGACAGGAGGCAGAGCAGGACACCGCTCACAGGCCTGGGAGACACAGCAGAGGCAGCCGGGACAGGAGGCAGAGCAGGACACCGCTCACAGGCCTGGGAGACACAGCAGAGGCAGCCGGGACAGGAGGCAGAGCAGGACACCGCTCACAGGCCCGGGAGACACAGCAGAGGCAGCCGGGACAGGAGGCAGAGCAGGACACCGCTCACAGGCCCGGGAGACACAGCAGAGGCAGCCGGGACAGGAGGCAGAGCAGGACACCGCTCACAGGCCCGGGAGACACAGCAGAGGCAGCCGGGACAGGAGGCAGAGCAGGACACCGCTCACAGGCCCGGGAGACACAGCAGAGGCAGCCGGGACAGGAGGCAGAGCAGGACACCGCTCACAGGCCTGGGAGACACAGCAGAGGCAGCCGGGACAGGAGGCAGAGCAGGACACCGCTCACAGGCCCGGGAGACACAGCAGAGGCGGTGCACTTTAGAAATGATCCCATTAACTCTGAAATGGTTTCATGGCGTCTAATGTCAAATAAAACTGGCTCAAACTATAAAGGACCTCATAAATGTGACCATAAAACATAGAAATCTAAATCAAAGGTTACAAGGTTATCAAATAACAGATATGTAGGCCTACTGCTAATGGATATTTTAAGCTCTTGCAAGCAATTGCAATGTAATACATAATTCCTACATTAGATGATAAAACCAAAGATGTCCCCATTGACACAGATGACTCATTTAAAGACACAGAGTCACCTCGTTGCTGTGCGCTCTGACATTTCCCGTACCTCACGCCGATTGTGATCTGGAGATACCGGTGGTCGCGGAGCACGATTAAGACACCCCCCTCGTCTCATGTTCCCTTTTTGGTTTTCCGAAGAAACGCGACACTCACCTCCGTAAATGTCACCTTGCGATAGCTACAAGCGTCGTCTGATTAAATCTCGCCTTGCCTCAGCTGTCAACAAGCGGGCTTGGCATCGCCGTCCGCCCCATTCCAAGTGTCCTACGGATGTAACTGGAGTGCCATCTGCACAGCCGTGTTTCAAAGCAATATGCTTTCATCTTGAATATCAAACACTTGGCAGCGGTACCGGCGTGAGAAACCCAATGAGCTATACCAGCAGTACAAGGATACAAGCTGACCTGCAGTTGTAAACACTTTAACAAACAAAACAAAAAAAGAAGGTGCAGCCAGGAACATTCTCGTCACAAATTTAACCGTTTATTGAGACGGATGGATATACAGTTATATTTGGCGCTGATGGCTCTGCTCTTTAAGATGCAACCCTGGATTAGCTGAGCAGCATGCTAAGCTAAAGCAGAGAGTGTAATGTAGAACCCCACCCCCCACGAGTATACCCGGAGCAAAGACGTTGAAATTCAGTTGAACTTTTGAGCGGTAGGTATTCTTCATCCACATGCACACACTCACTAACTAACTCACTAACATTCACTTTAGACACTTTAAACACTTTTTAAAAATGCACCATATTTTATCTATTTATTACTAAAAGATTTGCACTATATCCCTACCTCATTTTTGCATTTAAAAAAAAGTTAGCATTTTGTACTTCATTGTTTGCATTTTGTACTTTAGTTCGTATTTTAGTTTGTACTTTAGTTGTATATTGTATATTTTGTATAGTTTGTCTTTATTCTTTTAACTTTTTTACAGTATGAAGTACAATCTCAGGGGGCTCATACAGAACCAAGCATTTCACTGTAATGTACTTTATACATGACAAATAAAAGCAAACTTGAAACTTGACTCTTGACTTGACTGCTAGAGGCTGGGCTGGTGGAGCCTGGGTGGTGGAGACGGGATGGTGGAGACGGGATGGTGGAGGCTGGATAGTGGAGGCTGGGTGGTGGAGAGACGGGATGGTGGAGACTGGATGGTGGAGGCTGGATAGTGGAGCCTGGATGGTGGAGGCTGGCTGGTGGAGCCGGGATGGTGGAGCCGGGATGGTGGAGACTGGATGGTGGAGGCTGGATGGTGGAGGCTGGATGGTGGAGGCTGGGTGGTGGAGAGACTGGATGGTGGAGACTGGATGGTGGAGGCTGGATAGTGGAGCCTGGATGGTGGAGGCTGGCTGGTGGAGCCGGGATGGTGGAGCCGGGATGGTGGAGCCGGGATGGTGGAGCCTGGATGGTGGAGCCTGGATGGTGGAGGCTGGATGGTGGAGCCGGGATGGTGGAGACTGGATGGTGGAGCCGGGATGGTGGAGGCTGGATGGTGGAGACTGGGTGGTGGAGGCTGGATGGTGGAGACTGGATGGTGGAGACTGGATGGTGGAGCCTGGATGGTGGAGCCTTACCGGAAGATGGTACCCCGCTCCTTCTATTGGGCGACTTCAACCTGCCTGACTCATCTCAGTCGGTCCCAGTGGTCTCCCTCCTACAACAATTTGACCTGACTCCCACTGCCATGCCTCCCACCCACAAAGCAGGCAACTCCTTGGATCTCATATTTTCCCGTAACTCCAGCATCATTAACACCACGGTAACTCCCCTACATGTATCTGACCATTCCTTCATATCCTTCTCACTAACTCTCATGCTTAACCGAAAAGTCTTCACCCCAACTCAAACCGTCTCACTCAGACGCAACCTGCCCTCCCTATCCCCCTCCACCCTCTCCTCTGACATAATATCCGCTCTACCTTTGAGTGACACCTTCTCTGCTCTCCCCACAGAGATGGCAACCTCCACCCTCCTCTCAGCCCTTGCAACCTCCTTCGACAAGCTCTGTCCCCTCGTTGAGAAACCTGCCCGCCGTTCCCCACCCAGTCCATGGCTGACGGATGCAGTGAGAGAACAAAGACAGGTCCTGAGAGCGGCTGAGAGGAAGTATAGAAAGTCACGCCTCACTGCTGACATCGACACATATCACAACCTCTTGTTAACATTCTCCAAAACCATTACTAATGCCAAAGCTTCTTTCTTTCACCATAGGATCGAGGCCTCTGCCAAGAATCTTCGCAAACTGCATGCTACCATGTCCTCCCTCCTCACTCCCCCCCCACCTCCTCCTCCCTCATCTTTTTCTGCCGAAGACTTTGCGATCTTCTTTGAGGAAAAAGTGGAGAACATCCGCAGCTCCTTCTCCCAACCCCCACCCATTCCAAACGCTGAATTGAGAACCTCATCCTTCACTCTGTCATCTTTCTCTCCCATTACAGAAGCCGAGACCCTGACACTGGTAACGTCGAACCGTCCGACTACATGCCAGCTGGACCAGCTACCCTCCCCACTCCTCCAGACCATAGCACCGGACATCCTCCCATTCCTAACTGCAACCATCAACTCCTCACTCAACTCGGGGGTGGTCCCCACCTCCCTAAAACAAGCCAGAGTCACGCCCCTCATAAAAAAACCAACCCTGAACCCCACCGTCATAGCCAACTATCGCCCTGTCTCTCTTCTCTCCTTCCTTTCTAAAACACTTGAACGTGCTGTATCCAACCAACTTACTGCTTATCTCTTACAGAATGACCTCCTAGACCCCAATCAGTCTGGCTTCCGGACTGGCCACTCCACAGAAACGGCCCTCATTGCGGTCACAGAGGCACTTCACTTAGCAAAAGCGAAAGGCCTCTCCTCTGTCCTGATTCTCCTAGATCTATCTGCAGCCTTCGACACAGTCAACCATCAGATCCTCCTCGCGGCCCTCGCAGGAATGGGAGTGGCTGGATCTGCGCTGACATGGCTGACATCATACCTCAATGACCGCTCCTACCAAGTGTCATGGAGAGGGACTCTGTCGGCCATCCGCCCCCTCCGGACGGGTGTCCCCCAGGGCTCGGTCCTAGGACCCCTTCTCTTCTCCCTCTACACTAAATCACTGGGTAACATTATCACATCTCATGGCTTCTCATATCATTGTTATGCCGATGATACTCAACTCTTCCTCTCCTTCCCTCCCTCAGATATCCACGTCTCTGAGCGGATCTCGGCCTGTCTGTCCGACATCTCCGCCTGGATGACGACCAACCACCTCAAACTGAACCTAAGCAAAACAGAATTGCTCCACCTGCCGGCCAAATCCTCCCCCCTGACCGACCTCTCCATCACAGTCGAGAATGCAGCTGTGACCGCGTCGCCGACCGCCAAGAACCTTGGTGTTGTCCTCGACGACCAGTTGAACTTCTCTGCTCACATCGCAGCGACAACCAGAACCTGCAGATTCCTCCTGAGCAACGTCAGAAGGATACGCCCCTTCCTGACAAAAGAAGCCACCCAACTCCTCGTCCAATCAACAGTCATCTCCCGCCTCGACTACTGCAACGCACTGCTAGCTGGCCTCCCGGCCACTGCCACCAAGCCTCTTCAACTCATTCAAAATGCAGCGGCCCGCCTGATCTCAAACCTACCGAAGTCAGCCCATGTCACCCCACTTCTTAGGGACCTGCACTGGCTCCCCATTGCTGCACGTATCCGCTTCAAGGCCCTCGACCTAGCATACCGTGCGGCAAAGGGAACCGCTCCCGCCTACCTCCGGTCAATGGTCTCTAACTACACACCCTCAAGACCCCTACGCTCTGCGTCTTCTGGCCGCCTCAGATCTACTCCTATCCAAGCTCCCGGAGGGTCATCAAAGAGAAGCCGCCTATTCTCAGTCCTTGCCCCACAATGGTGGAATGAACTACCCATCCCAGTTAGGACAGCCGAATCCCGTCCAATCTTTCGCCGTCGACTAAAGACTCACTTCTTCAACCATTATCTGAAATGATAAAAAAAAAAAAAAAAAATAATCTAACCCCGACTAACCTTAATGTCATGCACTTGTCCTAATAAACTAACCTACACTGTAACACGCAACACTTTGATGAACATTGTTACTCAGCTGATAGAGTTATACCCTTCTTGCTGTCTTGTCGCACAGAACTTGTAAGTCGCTTTGGATAAAAGCGTCAGCTAAATGACTAAATGTAAATGTAAATGTAAATGGAGGCTGGATGGTGGAGACTGGATGGTGGAGGCTGGATGGTGGAGCCTGGACTGTCTGACTCAAAGTGTGTGTGTGTGTGTGTGTGTGTGTGTGTGTGTGTGTGTGTGTGTGTGTGTGTGTGTGTGTGTGTGTGTGTGTGTGTGTGTGTGTGTGTGTGTGTGTGTGTGTGTGTGTGTGTGTGTGTGTGTGTGTGTGTGTGTGTGTGTGTGTGTGTGTGTGTGTGTGTGTGTGTGTGTGTGTGTGTGTGTGTGTGTGTGTGTGTGTGCGTGCGTGTGCGCGTGGAACTTTAGTGTAGCAGGGACCGGCATTGAAGGACACCATAGGGCGACAGTGGTTCAGGAGGCAGAGCGGATCAGAAGGTTCCCGGTTCGAAGACACTTATAACCCCTAACTGCTCCCGATGAGCAGGTTAGCACCTTGCACGGTTGCCTCTGCCGGTGTGTGAATGTGTGAGTGAATGTGAGGCATAATGTTGTAAAGCGCTTTGGATAATAGTACTATATATATGCAGTCTGTTTACATCGTAATGAAATGGACCGCCTCGCTGTGAGAATGGACTGTGATTGTTGAGAAACGCTGATTCAACCGGCAGGCTGACAGCTGATCACGACTTCCTGCATGAACTAACTCCATGCTCTGTTTCCTCTCAGGTAGTCTGTGAGCCCAATAGTGTTTTATAGAATGCAACAAAGTCAGATTCAGATTCAGATTCCTTTTATTGTCACATCATTCGGTACCTTTTACAGGAAGAGTGAAATTTGCTTTGTTGTGGTTCCTCGACCGTAGCAGCATCCGATATAATTTAATTAAATTAAATAGCATAAAATAAAATAAAATAAGATACAATAACAGCTAATGGCTATGTACAGTTCCAACAAAATGTATGTAATGTAATGTGAGATGAGCAATGTACAATAATGAGCAATGGGCAAAATGCAATGTGCAATAGAATATATAGCAGCCGGCTCTTCAATCACACGGCAGCCAACAGCTCAATGAGAAGGTGTGCTCTGAAGAGAGCTCTGTGACCTGACATGTTGGTCTCATGAAGTTTATTTCAAGGGATCAACCTTCTCTCTCGTGTTTTAGAGAACTATCTGAAAGATTACTTTAACCTCAAAGTCAGTGATTCTGTTACGGTTTCACCTCCACAACCCTCTATACCAGGGGTCAGCAACCTTTTTGACATGGAGTGCCTGTTTGAAATATAGTTGTAACTAGTGTGCCTCAACAATATTCCATGCATTGTAATATTTTTTTCTCATAATCAGGTCTTTTTAATGATAATTTTTACATTATTACATCATTATTGTTATTGTTATTATTAACAATATTATTATGATGGTTGTATCAACCCTAAATCTGAGTTGTTGGGGGGGATGCAATACAGACAAACAGCTGCATACAGTGCGACCATTTCACTCACATTTGCCCATTCATTTTTGGACACATCACACACCATTGGTGTGTGTACTGTACGTGTGCTGTCATAGCTCCACCTACAGGCCTAATGGAGAACACCAGGATGTGAATGGAGGGTGAATGTGAGGTATATCGTGTAAATAAGTTTTGATTGATCGCAAGACTACACTGAAAAAAAATATATAATAAGTTACCAGAACTTAAAAATATTGAGTTCAGTTACTGTGCATTAAGGTTTTCAGTTTTCAATCCATAATAAGTTAACAGAAAAATAAGTACACAACCACATTATTTCAACCTAATAAAACTATATTTATTGTCATTGTTTTAAGAACACAAGTTGACTTGGTAATACTCATATTTTGAGTAAAAAAAATGGCTTTTAACATGTGCAATGTTCAATGAAATAGAAAAATAAATAATACAATTTGTTGATTAATCCCACTGGTCACAATGGTGACCGTAATAATGTTTTTGTTATAAGGCTCTGCAAATGTTACTGAATGATGTAGCAATGTATTTCCAGCTAAATTGAAATAATAAACAAATAAAGGGTCTCAATTAAATATGTGGTAGTAAAAAGAACCTGTGGGAGGATTTCAACAAGATAAATGCGACAACAGTGCAAAATATTTCACTATAATATTTGAAAGCAAAAAAAAAAAAAAAAAAATATATAATTTCCATTTATTTTTAATGCTGCCCCCTGTGCCTATGCAAATGCCCCCGCGTGCGTGCCTAGGGTTGCCTACCCCTGCTCTATACCTATCTCACACACCCCCTGCACTTCAGCTCAATCCTCCATACCTATCTCACACACCCCCTGCACTTAGGCACAGGTGATAGGAATTACGCTGATGGATGGAGACTCCACACCTGCTCCTACTCATCCACTCTGCACTACAAGAAGCCTGGTTCTCTGTTCATTCAGCGTCAGATCTTCCCTAAGAATGGCCTGGCAAGTATCTTCTCTCTTACCTTTCATTATGCTGTTTACCAATTATGTGTTGAGATCTCTTGCCGTTGTATTTCCCTGTATAGAACCCTCCCGTGATTTTTGACATTTTCATTTTTCTAATATTGTGTTTCCGTAAACAATCCACGCTTGTTTTTTCGTCTTTGTTTTTTTTCACATGTGCTGTGTTTTTGAGATCTCTTGCCGTTGTATTTCCCTGTATAGAACCCTCCCGTGATTTTTGACATTTTCATTTTTCTAATATTGTGTTTCCGTAAACAATCCACGCTTGTTTTTTCGTCTTTGTTTTTTTTCACATGTGCTGTGTTTTTTTTGTGGAGACTTATTTTGTTTTTCTCTCTGTCCTGCACAGCCCACTACCTCCAGTGCTCCCCACCGGCCACGATCATCCGCCCGCCAGGCTAAAGACACACCCCCCCCCCCCTATCATTTGAGCCAACCAGTTACAGAGTCCTAACAGATTCACAGGGTCTGCAGACCTTTTTCTGTCAGGCCCCACGTGGAGAAGTAGTAATTTTTTTTAGGGATGTCAATATTAAGAAGTTTGTTCTGGTGAATCATTTAACCTCTTATTAAACTGCAGCCATATTAGTTGATGCCCAAGTAAATGGAAGATTGCTCCACTTCTACAAGGTCCATTTGCATGTTCTTGGTATCTATGAACATCTATTCCCAGTGTCCGAAATATTGTGTCTGTCACTATGCTTGAGTAAATTGTAATGAAACAAAGGAGAATATAAATGATCATTTTTATTTTCATCTTTGACAGTGAATAACACCATGCTAACATTGAGCTCAGAGGAATTCCATTCAGCACCTTCTTGATCAAGTGTACAAAACATCTAAGCAAATGAATAAAGGGGAGATGATTTACAGTGTTTTTTGTAGATACAGTACTGCATTTTGCCATCTGGACACATAAAATATCAGGCCTATAAATTACCTTATTATGGCCAAGTCATACATCTATGGATAGGGCCAAATCTCCTCTTTCCAATGGCATGGAACTGGATTTAGTAATTTCCTCCCGTCCGATGCAATGCAAAAATAATTCACATTATTCAGAGAAACTCATATTTGACTAATAACACTTAAAATAATTTTTAAACAAATGTAGTGCTGAAAATATACACTTGTCTTGACTGCTGTTTTGATAGGGTTAGGGTCGTTATGCTCGGCTACATTTGAAAACGAAACGCAACATTAATTAATACTGATTTATTGATCGATATATGACGAGGACAGCAGGGTCTTCCAATTACAGCTTAACAACTTAAAAACATTAACGTGTAGATTTTTATTTATTTAATAAAAAACGAAAATGTAAAAGTCGCAGATTGGTTGCTTGCATTTTATTTGTATTAATTGTGATTAATCACAGTTTATTGTGTGATTAACATGCTTAATTTTTTTCACAAGCTTTGGTCTCTGGTATAGAGGCTGAATTTGACCGACTTAGGTCCAGAACTAAAAAGGTTTTTAGAACCTCTGCTCTAAATGTCTTTTCACTACTAAATATTTGACCTGGAATTAATGGTCCTGTATTTCACAGGTTCTATACATAATAAAATGCCACCATTACTTCTGTCATAATTAGGTGAAATATTTTCTATCCCTTTCTAGACATCATACCACCAGGGACGTGCACAGGACTTTAGAGGGGTAGGTGCTCAAAGGCTGAAAAGGGCACTATACCTGAGTCATTCCACCAATTCGGTCCGATTTGAGTCCCTCTGATGTTTTTAAGTGTCTTTTATCTAATCAGTTACCAAAATGTGCTTTGAAATGCTATTTATTTCAGTTGCAATGTCCTCTTTAATAAAGTGTAAAAACATTGCATGAATGTAATTTTTTTTTATTATGCATTATGTTGTTATTTCAGTTGACACCATGTATTTTGACATGTCCCTCGTGGCATTTCATGAAAATGTATTTGGGATATGACCAAGAAAATTTGTAAAAAGTCCATACTTTTTTCCATGAACATACACATCCATCTGTGCTGTTAATGCTGGTAATGATTTATTTCAAAATAAATTAATAATGATTCATTAAAATAACATTATTCAGTCTGTCCCTCAGTAACCCTCAACCCTGTTACACTGAGCATTTCCTCCCCCACAAAAATAATGGTTCAATCCATAGAAGCATGTGAAACAGGAAGTGACAACTTTGAAGTCTTTTGGAAAACACAACACCAGGAACAGGCAAGTAGCTACCTCATTGTACTATGTTTTCAGTCATTTATCATGTAATATTATGGTAGTCAACAGTGGCGGCCGGTGTGAACTACATTTGGGTGGTCGCAATCATCTGACCAAGCTGGCCAAGCGAATACTGACTCATAACGTTACCAACATTAAGTCGAGTTAATTGATTCATACTACACTAGTACACATATGATCATCAAATCAATAATGAACACATATATATAGGCCTATCTTGTCATTTTAAACAAGTTACCATTCATTCATTCAGCCATTATGCAATACCCACAGCAAAATTAACACGCTGTGTTAAGAGAGAGAGAGAGAGAGAGAGAGAGAGAGAGAGAGAGAGACAGATAGACTGCATTAACTCATTAACTCACTGTAGTTAGTTGAAACGTGGTCCGGAGGGCTTGATAAAGTGTATAATGTCCACTGTCCCACAGTCCCAGACTGTTGTTGTCGATGTATATCCACTGTCCAGAGTGACTGCATCACAACACAACAGCATCGAGTAACTAACTACTAACTTCCTAACCAGAAACTGTCGTCGGCCAATCAGAGAGAGCGTCTCAGAGAAATGCGGCTACGGAAAATACTGGCGTCGGCCAATCAGAGAGCGTCTCCGAGAAATGCGGCTACGGAAAGTCTCGACGCTGCTTGCTTAGATGATAATAGATCGCTTGGAGAAGCGCCCGGCTTCCATCATAATACATCATATTTCAACGCACAGCGCGTTACGCACTGATTGGCTGCGATGGATACAGCAATGAAACCAGTGCACGCCCACTGTAAGCGCTATTGCGTCTAGCCCGAGAGAAATGCGGCTACGGCTAGCCCGAGAGAAATGCGGCTACGGAACGTATTCTCTATCAGACAGTCACTTCCTGTTCATGAAAACAATTATTTATATTTGATATATTAACGTTATATTGTGCATTGGAAACACAAACATACTTAAAACGAGTAAATATTATTCATTTTAAACATGTTTATATTATTTATAGGGCTATAAAAAAGAAAAAAAAATCTTCTCCTTCTCTCTTTTAACCAGGGAGGGCGGCGCTCTAGCGCCCCCATTGACCAGCCGCCACTGGTAGTCAAGCATAATTACTCAACACCGTTACTTGAAAAAAATATAGCAAACTATTACTTGTGAATATGATCTTTGTTATTAAAAAAATTTAGATGCTTTCTTAATATCATGCATGCCATGTGCTCTCCTGGTATTCACCACATGTGGAGTAGCAACCATTTTGTGCAAAAAATCACAACCCCGCTACACTCAACCCTGTTACGTTTTAATGTAACGTTTGAATGTAACAGGGTTGTGAGATTGTAACAGGGTTGTGATTTTAACACTGATTTTGAAGTTATACAATAATAGTTAAATTAATTATTGAGCTTTTTCAACATGCTTATGCCACATACATATTAATTGTAATGTGCATGTTGCTGTGTGTGTGTGCTCACACGTTACCCTAGACTCAACCCTGTTACAGCTACATGTTTATTAATTATTTCTTTAAGTTTAAGAAAAACAAATTCAACTTTTGAATAATTTTGTCTGAAACGTTTAGAGCAAACATAAGAATATCGATTTTAGTTCAAAATCTGAGGTCAAATCACATTGCTGATGAAAAAGCTTGCAGCCGCTGTCAAAAAAAAAGCTAATTTCAGGGTTCAGAATAGCAAAAGTGTAGGATTTTACGTAATCTTTAGACGAGCAATTATAGAAATGGTGTGAAGGACATCTAATTATTATAGAAATGTTGACTTTAGCACAAATACATGTTTTAATCTTATTCAGAGAGCTTCCAGAGTGTCCATAACGGGGTTGAAGAATAATGGTGTCCATATCATACAATAATGACCAAAAATAATAGAGATTTCATGCCTGAGATGGGAAAATATATTTTTCTGGAAGTTAAATATGTCATTCATCTTGAGGGGTGTTCAGAAAAGTAATACCTCTTGGTAAAAAAAAATCCCAAAGTCCAAATCGGACTGGATTGGTGGAATGACTCACCTGTGTGTGTTAGAACCAAGCTCGCGAACCACGCAAGCCCGATTTTTGGGGGCCCTTTTTGGGGCGGGGTGCCCCCCCTTTTTATGCTTTTTGGGGGGTTTTGGTGATCAAATATTGAATATTGAACTATAATAATCAGTGCAGGAGCTCACTTATCCTTGAAAGACACTTTTATCACTGACTTAAAAGGCCCATACATCTCCATTAATGTTCAGGGGGGAGGGAATAAGTGCTTACCCTACAGAGCCCAAGAAGTGCTGTATATTCTGTATTGTTTAATATAAATGCCTTTTTATTCCAATCCCGATTTGTATTTGAGATTCCCAAATCCCATCGGACTTGACTTCTTCGTGTCCCTCAGTGAGTGTAATACCAGCATTCAACTGTATGCGCCACAGCGGTTTCTATCATCATCATCATCACCACCCACGCTATGCATAACATATAGGTCCGCGGAGAGGCACGCTGAGGAGGCCGTGCAAACTGCAATGGAATATGGGGCATATCTCTCTCTCTTTACCTAATATTTTGATTCTATCCTGACATTTTAAAAATGGTAAAAAAAAATATATATATATATATTTTTTTAAAGAGCACTTTTTTATGAGGCTCAAAAGGGCAGGTGCTCAAGCACCCCTTGGGCTCTATGTGTGCACGTGCCTGCATACCACTCTGAAGCTAAGAGGGATTCTACCGAATGAGTGCCCTTTGCTAGTTGTAACTTTTCCAAATCCAACTTTTTTTTGCCTTTTTCAACATTAAATCGAAGAACATACATGTTTAGCTATTCAAAATGTGTATTGGTCCATCTCAAGCAACTTTATAAAATCTTTTAGAAGGCTTCTAAGTGAAAGATGGTTGCAATTTTCTCAGTCCTGTTACCAAAACGCATGTGTCATTTAAAAAACATTCTTAAACTGTTAAGCTGTAGCCCTATTTTCAGAAAATGTGCCTAAAGGTACATGCCTAAGTAAATGGACGATTGCTCCACTTCTACAAGGTCAATTGGCATGTTCTTGGTATCTAGGAACATCTAGGGACCTGGGGGTATATGTATTCCCAGTGTCAGAAATATTGTGTCTGTTACTAGGCTTGAGTCAATTGTAATAAAAAAAGGAAAATATAAATTATGATTTAATTTTGCATCAAAAATCTAAGCAAATGAATAAAGGGAAGATGATTAATCAGAAGGATTTGTAGATACAGTAATACATTATAATCCATTTTAATTATCAATTCATATTTGACCTTGAACTTGACCTTGACCTTATTATGGCCAAATCATGCATATATGGATAGGGGAAAGGCTCCTCTTTCCAATGGCAGTGTTAAATCTGGATTTAGTAATTTCCTTGCGGTTTTACGATAAAAGAGAGATAATTAGAATTTTTTCGATAATTTATTATTTTCTGCAAATCTTATAAAACATCGGTACAAATTTTAATATACACTTTGACTGCTGTTTTGATAGGGTTAAGGTCTTAACTCTTGGCTACATAAAAAAAAAAAAAAAAAAATACAACATTAAAAAAAATTAACATCCAATGGCCCACATGTAAGATAAGATAAGATAAGATATTCCTTTATTGATCCCCTTGGGGAAATTCAGACATCATAGCAGCATGGGGGAAGGGGGGTGGGGTGGTACAGGTAGTAAAAACAACACAGGCAGTGTAAACAATTAGGTCAATTTGGTCATGTGGGCCCCTCATGAGGACGATTTGAAACGCGCCACTTCGCCGACCTCTAGCGGCTCGGGTGTGCATTTCTTTTAATACAATATATAGATAGAATTAAAGCCATATTTGTTGCCTGTCGATTGCCCTTTCAGACAAAATCCGTTCAGCGGTTCTCGAGTTACATGCCAATGTGTGAGGCGTGCATTACCACCTCGACTCCCAGGGCTCTAGCTCCGTCAATCATTTGGCGATCTCGAAAGATTTTGGACAGGGTTGTAGCCAATGAGTGTGGCTTTTCCAATAATTGGGGATCTAATGCGGTCTCTATTGATCGATTTATGATAAAGAAAAGCAACAGCATTTCAAGTCATTCCCATATTTAGCTTAATAATAAAATGTATCTCACAGTTAATTTCCATCCATACACACGGGACGGAAACGGCACCCATTCGATAGAATCCCTCCTTAACTAAACGGTTCTCGACACTTCAACAGCTCTCAAATGGTCGTATATGGAACCGAACGCCACCTGTCCCTCTCAGAGTGCACCTGTTGCCACGGCTGGGAAGGTGAAACCTTTCCTATCCCTAGCTTGCTCTCAGCTTCTCATCACTGTGCCTATTAACACCACCCCCCCCCCCCCCCCCCCCGGACAACACTTCATCACTGTTGATTGCATTTTTACCCATTGCTAATTATTGCACACTGCTCATTGCACATTACATAACATACATTTAAATTTTCTCTGGAACTGTACATAGCCATTTTGTTATTTATATTTGATATAGTGTCATATCTGCATCCTGTTATATGCACACTGCACACTTTGTTAGAATCGTACATAGTCATCTTGCTGTTATTTGAACAAATTTTATTTTATTCTACGCTATTTTTATTTTATTTATATTATATCGGATGCTGCTACGGTTGAGGAACCACAACAAAGTGAATTTCACTCTTTTTTTACTGTAAAAGGTACTGAATGATGTGACAATAAAAGGAATCTGAATCTGAATCCAGGGTTAGCTCCCCGTTCCCTGCAGAAAGCTGCGACTCCACCCTGTGTGGCTTAGTTACGCAGGTTCCTCTTGACCTTTTTTTTGACCGGCTAATGTTTTATCATCCGGAGCTGTGACATGATGCGAACTATAGCTAACGGCGGAGATTGGCTATAGATTTATCACCTGCTTGGCAGAGACGGTCGACGCACGAGTGAACGAGCTAGTTGCGGTGTGTGTGACAGGCGGAGCAAGCATCTGGTTTCACGGGGGTTAATCGAGGGCGATTAAGGTGATTAATAGGTTTGTTTGAAGTGAAAACACCAGACAGAATGACTTGTGTTACCGAGCAAATATTTTGGGGGGGAAAGCCATCAGTAGTGGAGTGGAGACGAGTAAAGGGTTCCTCTGACAAATGTGTGTGTGTGTGTGTGTGTGTGTGTGTGTGTGTGTGTGTGTGTGTGTGTGTGTGTGTCTTGTGACAGAGCAGGCAGAGCAGGTTGTACAGACGTCACACAGGTGTAGGCAGGGCCGCCTCAGGGGGTGTGCGAGCAGTGCGGTCGCACAGGCCCTCGCGGGAAGGGGGGCCTCGCACAAAAAAAAAAAAAAAAAAAAAATTATTTATTATTTTTTTATTTATTTCTTTTATTATTTTTTTTTTTTTGCGAGGCCCCCCTTCCTGCGAGGCCCTTTTTTTATCACAGACCTAAAATCTAGTTTTGCTTATATGCTTATATATTTCACATTAGACACGTTTGTAGAATGTGTCTGACTTGTTCCTGGCTCTGCGGCTCTGCAGACTGCAGATACACTATTGGAGCTCTGGGGCTCTGCAGCAGACATACTATTGGTTTCAACGAAGGGAGGGGTTACATGTGTACAGTCGGCCGGCGTGCGTCAGCTGCGTCTGACTATTTTGCGCGTGCAGCATTGGAGGTTATGCCAGCCAAGACGAAGAGGACGTCGTTCGGCAGATGGACTGAAGATGAAAGTTGTTGCATGTTAGAAAGTTCAGTCAGGCTAGCCATGTTGGCTTAGCTAAAGGCAGGGACAGCTAGTTAGCTTTAGCTACGTTATAATATCGAGTGCTAACGTGTGGTTCAGTCGGGATAGCCATGTCGGCTAGTAGCTTAGCTAAAGGCTAACTAGCGTTAGCTAACCTAGAGAGAGCGCGTGCAGCATTGTTATGCCAAGATGAAGAGGACGGTCGTTTGGCAGATGAACTTCGTCAACTCCACGCGGTTGTCTCCATCCTCATGGACGTTTGGTGAGTTTTTAATGCACTCTATTCCAGTGGTTCTCAAACTTTTTACACCAAGTACCACCTGAGAACGTAGCTGGCTCTCCAAGTACCACCATATGACCGGCGTTAAAATACAGTCTATTCAGCTATGCACAGTTCACGCAGGAGGCAAATGTATTCCTAATACCATTATTTATTGTTAACTTTTGTCAGACACAGCCACAATGTACAAAGGGATAGCACTAGAACTAGCAAACGCTTCCACACAACTCATACAATGCAAGGGGCATTGAGAACATAATAACTAACATTCTCACATAGCAAGTGGGAAAATTAAGAACAACTGTATTTCAGCAAATGTACTTAATTCTCTCTCTATCTATCTCTCTCTCTCTCTCTCTCACTCTCTCTCTCTCTCTCTCCCTCTCTCACACAGCAAGCAATTGTCCGTCATTCTCTCTCACACACACACACACACACACACACACACACACACACACGCACGCACGCACGCACGCACGCACGCACGCACGCACGCACGCACGCACGCACGCACACACACACACACACACACACACACACACACACACACACACACACACACACACATACATACAATTATTTTGTTACAAAAACTTAATTTCCTGCATTCTGGTGCAGGAATTTTTTTATTTTTACCCTTTAAATGCCAGTGTTTGTGATGGGCATCACAAATTATTGTAAAAAAGAAAAGAAAACACATATTCAATACATTTTTGAATGTTTACCCTTTAAATGCCAGTTTGTGTGATGGCATCACAAATTATTGTTAAAAAAAACACACAAAAAGTAAAATATTTACAATATATCAAATGCAAAGTACATTTTTCTGGGGGGGATTATTACAGGCTAGGTATGTGTCAATGATTAGCAGAAACACATATTTTGATGGATTTTTTGTAATGTCAGATTTAACACCAACTCTTTTCAGAAAAGTAGGAGTATTTCATTTTTTATCTGACATTACAAGAAATCTAAAAATAAATGGTTATGATCATAGATTATAGATTATCTAACTATCGCGCTGCCGCAACCAGAAACACTGGCCTGGCCTGCTTCTAAGTTTAGTGGCCTGACTGCAAAATTTTTTTTTTTTTTTTTTTTTTAGCTTTTTTGGAAATGTTTTCAAGTACCACCAGCAGTACCACCAAGTACCACTAGTGGTACGCGTACCACAGTTTGAGAACCACTGTCTATTCTATTCCCGCCGTGGAGATATCTCTCTCTCTCTCTCTCTCGGGCCGGCTAGCTATCGTGGCTATGTTATGTTGGCTAACGTTATGTGGAGCCAGCG
Organism: Notolepis coatsorum; assembly: GCF_963971535.1. Taxonomy (NCBI): domain Eukaryota; kingdom Metazoa; phylum Chordata; class Actinopteri; order Aulopiformes; family Paralepididae; genus Notolepis; species Notolepis coatsorum. The sequence continues at coordinate 65,468,515 of NC_140167.1, read as the reverse complement.
GGCCGGCTAGCTATCGTAGCTGACGTTCTGTTGGACCAGCGGGCCGGCTAGCTATCGTAGCTAACCTTATGTTGAGCTAGCGGGCCGGCTAGCTATCGTAGCTAATGTTATGTTGAGCTAGCGGGCCGGCTAACTATCGTAGCCAATGTTGAGCTAGCGGGCCGGCTAGCTGTCGTAGACGTTATGTTGAGCCAAGCGGGCCGGCTAGCTAACGTAGCTAACGTTATAATGAGCCAAGCGGGCCGGCTAGCTAACGTAGCTAATGTTATATTGAGCCAAAGCGGGCCGGCTAGCTAACGTAGCTAACATTATATTGAGCCAAAGCGGGCCGGCTAGCTAACGTAGCTAACGTTCTGTTGGACCAGCGGGCCGGCTAGCTATCGTAGCTAACCTTATGTTGAGCTAGCGGGCCGGCTAGCTATCGTAGCTAATGTTATGTTGAGCTAGCGGGCCGGCTAACTATCGTAGCCAATGTTATGTTGAGCTAGCGGGCCGGCTAGCTGTCGTAGACGTTATGTTGAGCCAAGCGGGCCGGCTAGCTAACGTAGCTAACGTTATAATGAGCCAAGCGGGCCGGCTAGCTAACGTAGCTAATGTTATATTGAGCCAAAGCGGGCCGGCTAGCTAACGTAGCTAACGTTATATTGAGCCAAAGCGGGCCGGCTAGCTAACGTAGCTAACGTTATATTGAGCCAAAGCGGGCCGGCTAGCTAACGTAGCTAACGTTATATTGAGCCAAACGGGCCGGCTAGCTGTCGTAGCTAACGGTGTGTACCTGGTGTCAGTACCTGGCTACTCTATTTGCAGTTAAATCTCGCACAGGGCCTCGCATTTCTCCCAGGCGGCCCTGGGGTGTAGGCCTGATGGCAATGGGAAATAGAGGTGTATGTTTATATTTTACATTTAGTCATTTAGCTGATGCTTTATCCAAAGCGACTTACAAGTTCTGTATGACAAGTCATCAGGAAGGGCACAAATATATCAGCTGAGTAACAATGTTCATCAAAGTGTTGAGTGCTACAGTGTAGGTTAGTAGCCTATATTAGGACAAGTGCATGGCAATAAGGTTAGTTAGGGTTAGATTTTTTATTATAATTTTTGTGTGTGAGTGTGTGCGTGTGTGTGTATTTTCCCACTGTATTTGTATTCTTCCACTGTATCTTTATTCTAATTTAGTGTATATATCCTACTAAAGTCCTGCACAATTGTACAGCCCTGTCCTATATTCTATTCTATTGTATCTTTATTCTAATTTAGTTCATATATTTCCTTTTATTTTATTCTACTTTAATTGTCTGTTAATGTTGATGCACCAAATGACCAAGACATATTCCTTGTATGTGCACGCTTAAAATAAAGACTTTTCTGGTTTTGATTCTGATGTGCGTGTATGTGTATGTGTGTGTGTGTGTGTGTGCGCGCGCGCGTGTGTGTGCAATGGGAAATGTAGTTGCATGTGTGCCCTGAGAAGGAAAGAGTAATATTGACACGGAGCTCTGCTGGTTAGAAAGAGCTTCTGTTTCCACCACCCGACACGTCCATCATTATTGTCTCACGGAGCGGTGTATCCATGTCCTCAGCAACTATGTGATCAGTGTGTGTGACGTCTTGCAGGGTGTAAATTATCTGTGGTTGTGAATCAGCTGCTACATAACATAGAAGCGCCCCCCCCCCCCTCTCTCCCCATCATCCAACCTCCCAACCAACGTATTTTTCCTGAAGGCAGCAGTTCAGCACTAATAGGTACTCTGAAGTCATATGTAATACTACTCACATATCCATCCATATTTTCCACCAGCACCCAAAGGGTGGGGAGGGGGTGGTTGGGCATTTTGGTTGTAGGGGGAGCAGGATATAGCTTAATAATAGACATGATGAAAGGTACTCTGTCATTTTAATTATTTCAATGCGCTGTGAGAGGCTGCTGTCTTGTTTCTGTAATTTAAGAATTCAAACAGTGTTTCCGCCAGGAATTTGACTTGCCCTTGTGGAAAGACATCGGAAACGGCGTCTAGGTCATGTGAGATTATGGCTCTCTGTTTAAACCAATAGGAATGGGCTGTTTTTAGTGGAAACAGCAGGTCACTTTGTTTGGGAGTCTGGGTACTTCTCTGGGTGTCAGTATCTTCATAGGCTTCTGACGGACTTACTGTATGCCTTCTTCATTTACAAACAACTATAACACAAACACACAAGGATGGCCGGGGAGGGGGCTAAGAGAAGGCCATAGAGAAGAGATAGGTCTTGAGAGAGACTCTGAGTCTGTAATGTCTTGGGGGAGAGAGTTCCAGAGCCTGGGAGCTGCCCTGGAGAAGAGCTCTGTCCCTGAAAGGTTGGTGGTGGAGAGGGTTGTACCCTTCCTGCTGACTTGTCGTACAGAACTTGTAAGTCGCTTTGGATAAAAGTGTCAGCTAAGTGACTAAATGTAAATGTAAATGGAGTATGGAGAGAAGGATCTGAGTGACTGAGAGGGTTGGTAGTGGAGGTCTTTGAGGACTGGGCACTGGGGTGATGTAGTGCCAGGATTTGCTGTGAGTTAGTCGGGTGGATGCGTTCTGGACCAGCTGGAGTCTATCGATGGAGCAGCACTGGTGCCGTAGATGGGAAGAGATCAAAGCGGGGATCAATCTTTCACAGCAGCAGGGCGTGCAAGAGAGGATTTGACAATTTGCCGGATATGAGGCTCGAGGGAGAGGGTGGTATCACGGATTCCGCCAAGTGAGTGGTGGAATGGACAGGACTGTGGTATCTAACCTTCAGGTTCACGTTGTGCTGGCGAGCGGAGGAGGGCTCGCGGTTCGAGGCTCGTCAGAGGACACGTGTCAAGCGCCAAGGGCCTGCCAGTAGCTTGTGACCACCACCGGTTATAACGTTTACATTTAGTCATTTAGCTGACGCTTTTATCCAAAGCGCCTTACAATTTCTGTACAACAGGTACTCACTCTACACACACGATTGTGTGGCCAAGTTCAGCTCCAACTCCATAGTGAAGTTTGCAGACGACACGGTGGTGGTGGGGCTGATCTCGGACAACGACGAGAAGGCCTACCGGGAGGAGGTTGAGGTACTGGAACGCTGGTGCCAGGACAGCCTGCTCCTGAACATTGGTAAAACCAAGGAGCTGATCGTGGATTATAGGAGAGGACAGCAGGAGACACACACACCACTGATGATAAACAGGGCTACCGTGGACAGGGTGAGCAGCTTCAAGTACCTGGGGGTCCACATCTCAGAGGATCTGACATGGTCAACACACATAGACACAGTCGTAAAAAAGGCGAAGCAGCGCCTCTACCACCTGAGACAGTTAAGGAAGTTCAGAGTATTGGGGAAGATACTCCAGTCCTTCTACTCCGGAGCTGTAGAGAGCATCTTGACTGGAAACATCACTGCCTGGTATGGAAACAGCACGGCACAGGACAAGAAGGCCCTACAGAGAGTGGTGCGCTCAGCCGAGCGTACCACGGGTATTGCACTACCTCCCCTGCAGGTTCCATACAACAAGAGGTGCAAATCCAGAGCCTGCAGAATAATGAAAGACCCCCACCACCCCAATAACAGTCTGTTCCAGCTGCTGAGGTCAGGCAGACGCCTGCGAACCCCAGCTACTAGGACAGAGAGGCTTCGGCTCAGCTTCTTCCCCCAGGCCATCAGAGCCCTGAACAATTAACACTGAGTGCCACAGAGCACTGCACTTTCCACACACAAGCACACACACGACACGCACGCTGTGCACGCTCGCACACTAGCAGCCACTTTAACATGAGCAGGCACACACTCATGCCGCACACGCCCACACTTATGGCCAAAAGGAAAGGTCACTTTAAAAATAGCATAGCAACAGTAACAGTGTATTGCACTACCAAAGGATCTAGCATGTCCTACATGCTATGTAAATAACTATGTACAGATACCGAGATGTCCCACCATGTTACCTGCTTGTTACCTGTTTATGCACAATGTTGTTTTTTATTGGATTCTATTATATGTTGTACCACTGTATTGCACATCGTTGTGGGCAAGACCACCCGCATTTCATTGTATACTTGTATGCCGTGACAAATAAAACTCTTGACTTAACTTGACAGGTCAGCAGGAAGCGTACAAAACTTGGACAGTGTTGAACTTGGGGGCTACAGTATTCAGTGCATAGTATTGATTGATTGATTGATTGAAAACTTTATTAACAGATTGCAGAATGGGTACAATACAGTACAGCTCAATACACACAATTGTTAAGGGGATGCAGACCAGAGAAAGACTTTCGTCTTGTTTACATCAGGGCCCCCCATTTTCAATTCATCAGGACATATATGACATACATGACATACAGATAGACAGTAGTAGTATAGAGTAGTATAGACATATTAGCATTGTAGGTAGGAATATAGACACAATTGATACCTTAGCAAAGTGCATGATAGTAAAAGAAGGTTAGTATTTTTTAGGGCTGTCCCCGACTAAGGATTTGGATAGTCGACTATGATTGGCCAAAATTTGCTATTGACTATTTGACTATTAGTCAAAAAAAAAAAAAAAAAAAAAAGTATAATATATATATATATTTTTTTGTATCATTCCATTTGGGATGTGGGGGGTGCTTAATGTCTGAAGGAGTCGACTGAAGGCTTCTTGTCCTCTGCAAAAGCATGCAATTGGTCCACTGATGGATACATCTTGATATTTGTCTAGTCTAGTGTGTTCATTAGATGGGTGAAATCCTCTTTCAGTGCCTCTGTGCCTGTTTTCGTAGGCAGTTAGCCTCTGGTATGCGGGCCATTAGCGTTAGTGTAGGATCCGGGGATGAGGAATCTGGACTCACTGTGGGGCAAAGGTTAGTTGGTTGACCCTGGCTAGCTACAGTGCCTAAGCTAGCAGTGGGAACTGTGCTAGCTGGGGAGGCCTGATTAGCTGCAGAGCCTAAGCTAGCAGTGGGAACTGTGCTAGCTGGGGAGGCCTGATTAGCTGCAGAGCTTAAGCTAGCAGTGGGGACTGTGCTAACTGGGAAGGCCTGGCTAACTGCCGGAACAATGCTAGATGTAGGGCCTAGACTAGCTGTCGGGGTAATGCTAGCTGGGGAAACCCGGCCGGCCTCAGGAGCCAGGCTTACAGTGAGGGTAATGCTAGTTGGAAGGGCCTGGTTAGCTGCAGAGGCTAAGCTCGCTGTCGGGGAAAGCCTAGCAGCTCCTGATGTGATACCCTTCTTAGGCTTCTTAGTGTAGTTGACATGCATGCACGTCTCTCATGGCTCAGTGTTAAGGTAAGATTATCTGCTAACTTAATTACATATTTTCATAGAGTTACTCAAACTCAAACACCAAAGTTCCTGTATAATTTCATTGTGTACAGCGCAAGTACTCACACACATTCAACCAGAGGGGCAAGAGGTGGATTGATTAATTTACCTCTACCTAAGTCTAATTTTATGAAAAGGGCAGTATTTTATAGGGCGATAGTATCCTGGAACTGTCTTCCCAGCGATGTTAGGAACATCAAAGAAAAGGCTAGTTTTAAAAGAAATCTTAAACACTATTTACACTTGCACACACAATAACATTTTGTATTCAGCACAGCTGGAATACATGCACACCCTGATAAATTGTTTTATTTTGGTATAACTGGATTTTATCTCTTGTTTTTTCATGAATGAATGAATGAATGAATGAATGAATGAATGAATGAATGAATGAATGAATGAATGAATGAATGAATGAATGAATTTATTCACACACACACACGATACATTTACATGTGAGTATCCTCATGTGATAACAATGTCGCAAATTGTGTGCATGTGCCAGGTCTCCCAAGAAGCTATTTAAAGCTTTTGGAGGGAGCCTGAACACAGATACAAACAGAATATAAACAACAAAACAATAACAAAAAACAAAACAAAACAAAACAATACAACGTGGGTAGGTTTACACACCTACCTACTAACTGACATATAACAGAGATACATAATACAGACAATTTTATTCCTAAGTTATAATTTTAATTAGAGATATGATTTTAGCAGTTCCTCTTTCAGTGATTTTTTGAAGGTTTTAAAGGTATTAGTCATTTTTAGATTTTCGTCAAGCTTGTTCCAGATCTGTGGACCCCTGCATGCTATGCTTAGGCTAGCACAATTGAGCCTTCTCCTCTTGCCAGATATAAGATGCTTATTTCTTGTGTTGTGGATGTGCAGTGGTTGGCAGACTGGGACAAGCTCAGACAGTCTGTGATTCATGTTGTTGACAACTTGATACATAATTGATGCGTTTTGATGAATGTTAAATTCAGCGAGCCTCAGGAGACCAAAGCGATGGCACGATCTCCTGTTTTACATTTCTTTTTTTCTATGATACATGTTTTTACTCTATTCTATGATTAATTGTCTTTGTGATATATGCTAGGTGTATGTTATCTTGTGTATATGAATGTTGTTGGACCCCAGGAAGACTAGCTGCCGCTAAGGCGTCAGCTAATTGGGATCCGTTTAAATAAACAAATAAACAAATAAACTGCTTGACTGGGGCTATTGATAGCGTCAATATATGAGCTACCTTGCAGCTAGCGTTAGCGTTAGCTAACCATTAGCTGCCTAGTGTTAGCGTTAGCTAACCATTAGCTGCCTATAGCATTCGCATTAGCTAACCATTAGCTGGCTAGCGTTAGTGTTAGCTAACCATTAGCTGCCTAGCGTTAGCGTTACCTATGCTAGCTTGCTTGGTATCCAACGCTAGCTCGGCAGACAGTGAAGTGATGCTACTGTAATGTATAGCTACGTGCCTAGCTAGCGTTAGCTAAAAGAGCCCTCGCAGTGAATCTTTCATGATGTTGACGTGGTCATGATTTAAGAATGGTTGTTGTTGTTTTTGTTGTTGTTGCTACTGCTGCTGGGGATGTGAACGGATGGGCTTTGTCTCGCTTCGCCAGTTTCTGACAAAAATGCGACAAATTGGTTACTAATGTGAAAGATTGGATCGGGAAAGATCGGTATCGGCAGATACTCAAAATCACATGATCGGGATCGGATCGGGAGCAAAAAAATGCGATCGGGACATCGCTAACCGTTACTGTTCCTAATTTATGCAAATTACATGTTGTCAGCTTGTGACTGCAACTTGTTCCTGTTCGCGGACGACTCAGCCCTGCTGGTCTCTGACAAAAACAAGTTGCAGGTTGAAAAAACCCTCAGCTCGGAACTCGGCAGAATCTGCACCTGGCTCGCTGATAACAAACTATCATTACACCTGGGGAAAACAGAGTCCATTCTCTTCGGTTCAAATAACAAACTCAGCAAGACCGACGGCTTCTCAATTACAGTGGGTGACAATATTGTCACAAGGAAAGATGAAATTACATACTTGGGTTCCACCCTAGAGGAAAATCTTTCCTGTGACAAAATGGCATCCAATGTAATAAAAAAAGTCAACCAACTAACTAGATTCTTGTACCGGATCTCCTCTATGGTAAACAAGAATACCCTGAAGACTCTGGCAGGAGCACTCATTCAAGGGTACTACGACTATGCTTGCACTTCATGGTATTGTAAGGGATTTAGTTCCCTCGTAAGTCCTTGAATTGATATAGTTATGGACCAGCTGAACCAGATATATTCAGAGCGACAAAGTTCCATTTGCACAGAGTCTTTATTGCACAGAGAACACAGAGAAGAAGCGCAGTCGCCCTCCACCGGGGCTCCCTCTCTCACCAGCATCAGATCTGATCTCATACACATGATGACAGCGATTTATATACTCTTACTTGCACAAAGACAGAAGAGGGAGGGGTGCGTGTGTGCGTGTGCGTGCGTGTGTGTGCGTGTGTAAGTATGTGTGTGCGCTTACAGTAGGTGTGTCTGTATCCAACTGCCATATATGGCCCCGAGATGAATCGTGTGTGTGTGTGTGTGGACATTGTAAGTGTGCAGTCACTGAAGATGTACATTTAAGGTATGAGGTATCACCGGATTCTACAGCCTGCACATTCCAGAGTGGGGGAGACATTTGCTTTGACCAGAGGAGCTTATACAGTATATAAGATATTAGCATTAATGAACTAAAATAACTATCAATTCCCTCTCTTGACATTAATTTAATTTATGTCAACACAACAGTTCATTAATGGATCTGTACCCGTCGATTGTCAACCATTACACGCATCACATCTAAACCAGACGAGATGAACAACTCCAAGAGAGGAGAAAGAGAGAGATAGAGGGAGGGGGGGGGGAGCGGGAGAGAGAGAGAGAAGAAAGAGAGAAACACAGATTTTGCAACTTTTTCAGACGATACACTTAACCCCCTGGACCCCCCTTACTCAGGCACACGCAACGTCCATCAGGGCGCTACCTTCCCTCTGTTACAGTGCACCGCCCATCCTGGGTCGGCCCCGTCTTCTAGAGGGCAAGGGCCTCTTCCTGAGCTGGTCCCCGTTCCAGGGTGCGGTCCCCTAGACAAAAGTGTCTCCTCTGGTCTGCCGCCTCCTCAGTGTCTCTGGACTGTCCCCTCCACCTCTCGCCAGCTAGCCCACCATCTCCCTAGCCCTGCCTCCAGTGTTTCTCCTGCTGCCGTTTCCTCCCTCCTGTCGTAGATGATCTGCGTGTCGTAGATGATCTGCGGTGCCTGGCTGCTGTCGATGATTTGCGGTGCCTGGCTGCGGTGTTCATCTCCAGCCTCTGCTGCTCAGCTGCCATCTCCTCCAGTCTGCCTCTCTTCATCCTGGCCTGTCTGTCCTTCGTCTCCTCCTGCCTGTCACCTGGTGGTCTGGTGGTCTCGTCACGGACGTCTGAGGGGCTGCTGCTGGTATCTCACCCCTGGTTCAGACGCGCTGCAGACAGCTGGCAGTGAACGCCTGGATCTTCCGCTCCGTCCTCTCTTCTCCGTGTCTCCATTCCTCCAGGAGTTCTCGTTCCGTCCTTCTGGGGTACAGCTGGCCCACATCAATTCTCACCGGAACCTCCATTTGTAAGGGATTTAGTTCCCTCGTAAGTCCTTGAATTGATATAGTTATGGACCAGCTGAACCAGATATATTCAGAGCGACAAAGTTCCATTTGCACAGTCTTTATTGCACAGAGAACACAGAGAAGAAGCACAGTCGCCCTCCACCGGGGCTCCCTCTCTCACCAGCATCAGATCTGATCTCATACACATGATGACAGCGATTTATGATTTATATACTCTTACTTGCACAAAGACAGAAGAGGGAGGGGTGCGTGTGCGTGTGTGCGTGCGTGCGTGTGTGTGAGTGTGTAAGTATGTGTGTGCGCTTACAGTAGGTGTGCCTGTATCCAACTGCCATATATGGCCCCGAGATGAATCGTGTGTGTGTGTGTGTGTGTGTGTGTGTGTGTGTGTGTGTGTGTGTGTGTGTGTGTGTGTGTGTGTGTGTGTGTGTGTGTGTGTGTGTGTGTGTGTGTGTGTGTGTGTGTGTGTGTGTGTGTGTGTGTGTGTGTGTGTGTGTGTGTGTGTGTGTGTGTGTGTGTGTGTGGACATTGTAAGTGTGCAGTCACTGAAGAAGTACATTTAAGGTATGAGGTATCACCGGATTCTACAGCCTGCACATTCCAGAGTGGGGGAGACATTTGCTTTGACCAGAGGAGCTTATACAGTATATAAGATATTAGCATTAATGAACTAAAATAACTATCAGTATCAAAGCACCTCAAAGGCGCTAAAAACAAAATTACAAACATCACAAAACAAACTGGTCAGACTACTGCTTGACCTTACCCCTAGAACCCACCTCACCCCTGCCCACTTTGACAACCTAGGATGGCTTAGAGTAGACGACAGAGTACAGCAACTTGCAATGGGCCTGGTCTACAAAATACACTACACCACTCAGGTACCCATGTACATGTCAAAATACTTCCCAAAGGTCAGTGAATACCACGACCACAACACCAGAGGGAGCTCCACAAATCATGTCAAACCCAGATTCGGCTCAAACAAGGGACTAAACACGTTTCCTGTGACTTACCTCAGTCGGGTGGTCGGACGAGGGGCAGGTGGCTCCTGTGATTTACCTCGGTCGGGTGATTTCTGGGGATGGTAGGTTATTACCGCTGTTTTTGTAAGAATCTTTCAACTGTTGTGGCACCATTGACTGACTTGTTGAAGGCCAAGGCTCAGTTTGTCTGGTCGACGGGGTGCCAGGAAGCTTTTGAGAATGTGAAATGTCTGTTGTGTTCAGCACCAGTGCTGGCTGCACCTCGTTTTGATTCTCCTCTTGTGTTGCAGGTAGACGCAAGCCATGTGGGGGCCGTGTTGATGCAGCCAGATGAGCAGGGAGTTGATAGGTAATTGCTTGTAATAAAAAAGTTAACATCTGTAAAATATTGGATTGTTTTAAAATGTTGTGGGTCCACCAGGCCTGCGAATAACAAAACACACCACACGAGGGTTAAAACATTCAGTGGACAGTTTGGACACCACACAAGGGTTAAAACACCCAGTGGACACCACACGGGTTAAAACTAGAGATGTCCGATATTATCGGCCGATATTGGCATTCAAATGTAATATCATAAATTATCGGTATCTGTTTTGAAATTTATTTTATTTACATTTTTTTTATTTATACCCAGGAAAGCAAGTAAGAACAAATTCTTATTTTATTTATTGTCAAAAGTATGCATAATGTTGTGTTAATTCCACAACAAGATATATGTAATGTTAATTACCTGAACTTATTAAGTTTTTTGGGGGGGGGGAAACTCCACATATATCGGTATTGGTTGATATCGCTATCGGAAAGAGTTGGACAATATCGGTATATCGGATATCGGTAAAAAAGCCAATATCGAACATCCCTAGTTAAAACACCCTGTGAACACAGTGTTGGGTTTTACTTGTTACCTGCCTCTGCGTCTGCCTCCGTCACCTTGACGCGTGGGTCCTCTTCTACCACACCCATCACACTATCTAGTATGATGAAATCATACGACCAATGCAGTAAATCCTCCTTAAATCAGCAAGTGCAAAACTTCCACAGCACCTTGTCAACTGTGTTAGATACTGTTGCCCCTCTAAAGGTTAAAAAGGTAAAAACTGATAGAATCTCTCCATGGCTAAATAAAACCAATGTTAAAGATAACAAGAGAAAATGTAGGATAGCCGAGCGAAAATGGAGGAAACTCAAACTCACAGCTCACTTTAATTTATACAAAGACGCCATGGGCGCATACAATAAGGCAATACAACTTGCGAGAAAGGAATATTTTTCCAAAATGATCTCAGAAAATATGGGTAACTCGAGGGTACTTTTTTCCACCATTGACCGGCTGATTAACATACCACCCCCCCATATACCGCAGCAATCAGCCACAAAATGTGAAGAGTTCGCAGTTTTCTTTAATGAAAAAATATCATTGATTAGAGCAAGCATTACCGCTGATATGGATCTGGCTATGAGTGAAACCCCACCTGAGATAACTATGGGGGAATTCACATGTATTACATTACCTGACCTCTGTAAGATTGTCTCTGAGTGTAATTCCGCCACCTCCTGCCTCGATCCTATACCAACAGCATTTCTCAAGCGGGTGTTTGATAGTGTCTCAAATCATGTCCTTGAAATCATAAATATGTCTCTTCAAACAGGCACTTTTCCAGATGCATTTAAAACAGCTGTAGTAAAACCACTACTAAAGAAAACAAACTTAGATGTAAACGAACTAAAAAGCTATAGGCCAATATCGAACCTTCCATTTATCAGCAAGATATTAGAAAAGATAGTCTCAGTACAAATAAACTCCTTTCTCAAAGATAATAACATCATGGATGAACTACAATCAGGTTTCAGAACAAATCACAGCACTGAAACTGCCCTTACCAAAATAGTTAGCGACCTCAGGCTAAACTCCGATGCTGGCAAAGTCTCAATTCTTGTCCTATTGGACCTTAGTGCAGCGTTCGATACGATTGACCATAATATCTTGATCAGTCGTCTAGAAAGACTGGTTGGCTTTTCCGATCATGTACTAAATTGGCTCATAACATACATTAAGGGGAGAAGGTTCTATGTTAAGCTTGGAGACAATGTATCCGAGGAACATAACAGCAATTTTGGAGTCGCACAAGGAAGCTGCCTTGGTCCATTACTCTTCTCACTATATATGCTGCCCCTCGGGGACATCATTCGAGACCACAATGTATGCTTCCATAGTTATGCTGATGATACACAACTATATATCTCCGCAGAACCAAATAACACTACAGCCATACAGTCCATTACAAATTGTCTGTTAGCTATAAACAAGTGGATGAACAATAACTTCCTAAAATTAAACGAAAGCAAGACCGAAATCCTATTGATCGGCCCAAAAGCGAAAAGGGAAGTGCTTTGTAAAAACCTGGGGAGTCTGTCATCCTATGTAAAGACTGAGGTTACAAGCCTAGGTGTCATCTTGGACTCAGACCTGACCTTTAAGTCTCATATAAATAAGGCCATGAAAACGTCATTCTTCCACCTAAGAAACATAGCGAAAGTAAGACCTTTCGTAAATAAAAAGGATGCAGAGAAACTTATTCATGCTTTTGTATCAAGTCGGCTTGACTATTGTAATGCACTGTTCACTGGTCTTCCCAAAGCAACCATTGGGAAGCTTCAGCTTATCCAAAACTCTGCAGCTCGATTACTAACTCATACAAGGAGAAGAGAACATATCACTCCAGTCCTGGCCACTCTGCACTGGCTTCCAATAACTCATAGAATTGATTTTAAGGTCCTTTTCCTAACATATAAAGCTCTTAATGAGCAAGGCCCAAAATACATAGCAAATTCCCTAGTTAGTTATCTGCCCTCAAGAACGCTACGGTCATCCACTACAGGTTTACTAGACACGCCCAGAAACCAAAAAAGGATAGGAAGTATGGCATTTGCCAACTATGCCCCAAAACTATGGAACACACTACCAACACACATCAGAAACGCCAGCTCTATACACATTTTTAAAGGAAAATTAAAAACGTACCTATACAGTCTAGCTTACAAATAGTTATGGCTTGGAAAAACCTGATGGATCCATGAGGCTAGGATAAGCCTTGTGGACCCAACTTTTTAGATGAAGGAACGGGTACATAGGAGACACGCCTCCAGTTTTTCAAAAGTTTTTGACACGCCTCAGCTTCTGAGCTGAAGGCGTGTTTTTGCGGACCTCCCAAACTTTCAAACTTTTTAGATGAAGGAATGGGTACAATAGGAGACACGCCTCCAGTTTTTCAAACGTTTTTGACACGCCTCAGCTTCTGAGCTGAAGGCGTGTTTTTGCGGACCTCCCAAACTTTCAAACTTTTTAGATGAAGGAATGGGTACAATAGGAGACACGCCTCCAGTTTTTCAAAAGTTTTTGACACGCCTCAGCTTCTGAGCTGAAGGCGTGTTTTTGCGGACCTCCCAAACTTTCAAACTTCTTAGATGAAGGAATGGGTACAATAGGAGACACGCCTCCAGTTTTTCAAAAGTTTTTGACACGCCTCAGCTTCTGAGCTGAAGGCGTGTTTTTGCGGACCTCCCAAACTTTCAAACTTTAGACTGTTTTCTTTATACGTTTTTCTTTTTCTTTCTTTCTACCGCAAGACGCGGCCACTGATGGGTCCATGGGACTTGGATAAGTCCTGTGGACCCAACTCTGGCCACTGACCACATGAGCGAACGGGTACATACGCACACAATACACGGCCACTGATGGATCCGTGGGACTTGGTAAAGCACTATGGACCCAACTATGACCACTGATAAAAACGTAACTACACTAGCATTATAAGACCTAAACATTGCTACCTACCATACAAGTGCATTGGTTTAGTGCACTTCCGGTTGCCACTGAGCGGAAATGTTTGTGCGGACCTGTTCTCCCAAACTGGTAAGCAAATGACTGTTTTTACGTTATTTTCATTTTTACGTTACTATTATTATTATTATTATTATTATTATTATTATTATTTTTTTTTTTTTTTAACATTGATCTTAACTGATCACTATGACTTTATTGCTTTTATCGTTATATATGCCTATAATTGTGTACAGCACTTTGAGCTACATGACATGTATGAAAGGTGCTTTATAAATACTTACTTACTTACTTACTTACTTACTTACTATCATTGCTAGATTTGCCAATTCTATAATTTATTTGACCATATTTTATAATTTCACTAGAGCATAACATCCTATCTTCCTCTTGATTAATATAGAATTAAATGTCAACGGAAGATCTCCAGATTTATGGGTGGAATTTACCTGTCCACATTGCCCTACAATGAACCTTGTAGGAACCCTGTTCATGCAACATCATTACAGCTACCCATGTACAGTGATTTATGGAGTCATGTGAATTAGATGCGGCCAGTCAATTGAAGCATAATAGAGAGAAAGCGAATAGCCCTTAGAGATTTTTTGAGTGAGTCATTCAGATGTACTGAGAGAGAGAGAGAGAGAGAGAGAGAGAGAGAGAGAGAGAGAGAGAGAGAGAGACCTGTGAAGGTCATCTATCAAAAAGTCTGGACACATGGTTGAATTGGAGGAAGTGTTTCATTTCAAAGAGAGACAACACATAATAACTGGCATTGAGTTAGTTGAGCTGAAAGACAGGCTCTCTCACCTCATCCCCAGCCCATTCCACCACCAGTCAAAACACCAGACTGAAATAACTAAGCCTCTTTGATCCCTGTGAATGGTCATAACACATGCTCCTCCGAAACCCAAGCCCCATAATAGCGGCCTTTTATTGACGCTATATATATTGTCAAAGCTATTACAGTCAATTGTATTTCATCCCTCTTTTCCCAGCACGGTTTTCCCCTCTCTTTTTGGAAGGTGAGGTTTAGGGGGCTCTATGTAAGCATATCCTGCCTGCCCAAAAGGGGAAATAAATAGCTTGTTACTGATCTTGGCAGGTTGCGGCTATAATAGCCGAACTGTTGCGGCTAGCTAGCTAGCTACAGTGTTTCCAGATCACACCTCCTCGCCTTTGCCCACACTTCCCCCGTTTGCTAGCTCCCCCCTCCCAATGCCATGGGCCCTGACAAACTGTTATTCTTATTAAAGGTATCTCCATAGGCAGAGGGTAATGAAGGCTATAGGCTAAGCCTACCCAAATGTTATGCTGGGAATTTTGAAAACGATATATATATAAAAATTTGCACAGGCTCAGCATTATATAGGCTACTATATTGTGTGTGTGTTGTTGTCGCTGCAGCCCCCTGGTGACAATCAAGTTTCAAGTTTCAAGTTTCAAGTTTCTTTAATAGTTGTCATACAGAAGTACAGAATACTTTTGTACAAAATGCTTCTTACTGTTGCGCTCCAGAGACTGTGCAAGACAAGATAAGTATGAAATAAAAACATAGTAAAATTAGAAGTAAAAAAAGAGGTCACAGTGTTCAGTTTAGACATATGTACAATGTTCGATGCAGAATAGACGTAGTTACCATACAATATACAATACTGTGCAGTGTACTAATATACAATACTATATAGTGCAAGGCAGAAATGGAGAAATGGGACGAGGTGCAATTTAGGTACAATTCACAGTAGGTGTACGAGTTGTAGTGCAAATCCTTTATCAATAAATATAAAGTGTAAGTGTGTTTGTGTGATCTAAAGTGTGGAGAGTGGGTGCTGCAGTGTGTTGTTTGTTTGAGTGAGTGTGTGCGTGTGGGTGTGTGTGCTGTGTGCATTTGATGGTTGTTGCATAGTGATTATTGTTCGTTTAGCGATTATTGTTCGTTTAGCAGCCTGATGGCCTGGGGATAGAAGCTTCTTCTGAGTCTTTCTGTGCTCGCCTTAAGACTCCGGTATCGCTTGCCTGACCGCAGCAGTTCAAAGAGGCAGTTGTTCGGGTGGCTCGAGTCCTTAATAATTCTCTTAGCCTTCCCCTTGCACCGCTTGATGTAAATGTTCTGGAGGGTGGGAAGCCCCCCTCCAATTGTGCGTTCGGCTGAACGTGTCACTCTTTGTAGTCTGCTACGGTCTTGTGCAGTGCTATTCCCAAACCAGGAGGTGATGTTGCCGGTCAGGATGCTCTCTATTGTACATGAGTAGAAGTTCCTAAGGATCTTCTGACTGACTTGGAACTTCCTTAGGCGCCTGAGGAAGTAGAGGCGTTGTCGTGCCTTCT
Source organism: Notolepis coatsorum (assembly GCF_963971535.1). Taxonomy (NCBI): domain Eukaryota; kingdom Metazoa; phylum Chordata; class Actinopteri; order Aulopiformes; family Paralepididae; genus Notolepis; species Notolepis coatsorum. Next base: position 65,452,402 of record NC_140167.1, on the reverse strand, counting down.
TCACAACACTGTCAATGTGTGTGGTCCATGTCAAGTCCTCGGATATGTGGGCTCCGAGGTACTTGAAACTGTTCACTCTCTCAACCGGTGCCCCGTCGATGCTGAGGGGGCTGTAGTCCTTGACCCCCGACCTCCTGAAGTCCACAATCATCTCTTTTGTTTTGCTGACGTTCAGGTCTGGTGATTATGGGTAGGCTCAGGTTAGATAATGCAGCCAATCACATCCTGATCCCACAGGAAAGCATAATTGATTTTTTGTAAACATTTGCATTCCGAATTTCCGCCTGTCAATCGCTTTGTAGCGAACCCCAGCACGCTATTTTGAGTCCAATTTCAAAAAGCAAAATGGATATACAGTCTTTTTCCAAGGCAACATATAAACATGTACATTGTTTTTAAAGCATGATGAGGTCTAAGAGTAAAAGCCTACCAGTTTGTATTCAACCAAGAGAAGGAAAGTATAATTTAAGAGGGTTATGTATTCTTAAAACATGTAAAAAGGTAAGAACTAATGTAAAAGCTAGATGTGTTTACATTTTGGGAGTTAAATGATGGAATAGCGGGTGGAAGTTGTGTACTTCTCAGGGGAGATTTAAAGCAGGATAAAATAATTCAGGAGTACAGTTTTGAGTAAAACATCAAACATTTGTTTTTTCTTTCAAAACATTATATCTTGCAGCATATTTTAAGTTTTTCTTATATTAAAATATATTTAGAATTTGAGCTTGCCTTGAATATGTACATTTGTGATATTTTTTCTTTTTTTCTTTTCTTTTTGTAAGTCCACACGGGTGTGTTTAATGTGTCTGTAAACAAGACCGAAAAATAAACTTCATTCATTCATTCATTCAGATCCAAATTACGGAAAACGTTTCCTTCATTGCCGTCGGCACCGCAACTTGTGAACGGTCTTTCTCAGCAATGAGGCGCATCCGAAACTGGCTAAGAACAACAATGCGCCAGGAGAGACAGTCAACTCTGAGTCTGCTTCACATTGAAAGTGATCTCACAGACAAGCAGAAAAGATCATTGGGTCTCATTCCCGAACATTTTTCAAAGATATATTCTGGAAGACTTATTTTGGAACCACTGAGACCTAATCAATGACAAGTTCACTCTGAGTCCTGAACGTGCTGGTAATATGTCTTAAGTGGCTGAAAAGGTAGCACAAATGATATGATCTGATATCTGCTTGGAGAATGGCATTCTGTCTTAAACTCGAAAGCGCGTTCCCGTTCAGGTCATTTGCATACAAAACAACGCCTCCAGAGCTCCTTATAAGGCAACTAGTGACGCAGCTGTGTGCAAATGGAATGGCGGAAGTGCTTTGCGAGTCTTGCGAGCCGCGTGATTACGAAACCTAGTGTCAGTCAGTGCCAATCAGAGAGCGTCTCCGAGAAATGCGGCTAGGTTTCGTAATCACGCTTGCGCGCCATCAAAACTAGATTAGATTAATGTATTGGCATCATATACAGCTCGCGGTACACCTGCCGCAGTGCGCGTGCACACACACACACACACACGCGCGCGCGCACGCAGTACTGTATATGAATGAATGAATGAAATATAATATATATAGCCTACGGCGGGCGTAATGAATTAACGCAGTATGGCTTATTATTCCATAATTAAGCTATAGGCTACTGTTCATTCGTAGGCGCACACAAGACTTGTTATGGAATATTAATGCAGTCTATTTCCACCGATTAGCTTTAGTTCTTATTTATTTATCCACTGTCATTTCAGTGTTGGTGTATAGGCTATATAGTGTATTTCAATATAAGTTTAATTGATTAATGATATATTCGAAGGAATGCAGGTTTATAGCTATATCAACCCCCTCCAATGTACAGTAAATGACCAAGTATGGTTTTGTCAATATTCCAATGTACAGTTTTGCTTGTACAGTGTAAGTCTATCCCCCACCCACCCCTCCTACCCAACCTCCTCCAACAGTTTCTACGTCAAATGTACTCTCTTTTCTGGACTCTTTTTGTATCACAAACAGTACTGTATTTGCAAATCTGGTATGTCATAAATGTATAGATGTAGCAGTACTGTCTATCTGTGTCGTGTGTGTCATATATGTTATGATTAATTGAAAATGGGGGACCCTGATGTAAACAAGACGAAATTCTTTCTCTGGTCTGCATCCCCTTATGTAATTGAGCTGTACTGTACTGTACCCATTCTGCAATCTGTTAATAAAGTGTTCAATCAATCAATCAATCAATCAATCAAACAAAGGTCTGTCCAATTGTATACAAATCAATGGGATACATTGCATGTTGACCTGCATTCTTTCAAATGTATATAATTAATCATTAAAACAGATGTGTAACAAATAAGAAATACAAATTCCACAGAAGGCATTAAATAATTATTATTTTCAATCATTTCACAATAATTGCATAATTGTGTTTGAATATCTGAGTAATTAAAGTAATTATACATTTGTCCAAAATAGCTGGTTCAGATATGGTTAAGCAGCTGCCCTGTGATCAGATGAATCCATATTATTTATTTTTCCGACATCAAATGCGTAATTTCTTATCGTACAAATATTGTCATATTTATTTTAATTATGATTAAGTAATTAATTCCAAGGAGGCCTGTAGCGTTGACGTGAAGGAATCACTATGAGAACACAGTCTGTCAAGTTATAATGAAATTTTTAATTAGTCAATCAATCATGAGATTTGATCATGGCTGAGAGCAGATTTAAGAGTGCTGAGGAGCCACGATCAAATCTGATCTCAGGAAAATTTGGGGACTCCCACTCCCAGCCCTAATATGTCTTAAATGGGCCGAAATCTGGCTAAGACAAAAAAAATTGTCGTAACTTCGTATTGATGCCAATACGAAACGTTGCATTTTGCTGCATTAAGGTAAGACAATGGTTAATCATATTGGATGCCTTCATTTGAACACTTAATTTGCACTATATAATAAATGAGTGGGGCTCGCTATAGTAGCCTAGTGGGTGTGTGTATTGTATGAATTCAGAACCATGGACAGCACCGTTTGCGTGGGCAAGAACTATAGCCTCCCCTAATGTTCGGCTCACCCGCCACCTATGGGTATCTCAATATAGCACAGGTATCTCAATCATGTGGCACAGGCAGTATGTCAACGATTACACTCTCCTCCTCTTTGTTTGATGCATTTTTTTCATCAATCTTGAAGTTACCTGCCTTGGAGTCATTAACAAGACATGAACAATTTACATGATCAAAAGTAGGGGAGAGTTACTCTTTTACTCAGAGATGGTTTTACCTATTTGGGAAATATTTTCAGATAAATTAGTTATCCGTGATAAGTTGTGATAAGTGACAGCTGTGTTGGTTTTATTTGTGTCGTCTTGAATTTTACTTATTTTGTACACAACCAGTTTTCAGGCCGCCATAAAAAAAAAAGCAACATCCGGCTTCAACATGGACGGTCGCATTTTACGTAGCTCCCGTAACCAACGCAACAGAGCAACAACAAAAAAGTACTTTGCGCATTTTCTACTTTCCCTCCTGTGGATTATGGATTTGTACCTGAATTCACAACTCAAGCAGCAACTCCAGACAGAAGTGGAGGGTAGCGAAAACGTAAATCAGCAGTCCCATTGCGACTTCTACTTGTTAACGGGCACGGAGAGGAAACATCCAGCCTTCGGAGCCACGGCGATCCACGCAGTACTTACTGCAAATCCGGAACGAAAGAAATTACCCCCGGCAGGCAAGTGTAATAAGAGATCAATGTTTTTATTATATCTGCTCATGTCGGGTGACATACATCAGAACCCTGGTCCCGTAATGACACGGAACCAGAGACTACAGTCAAATCTGCTGACCCAAGAAGCAGATAAACTGCTACCCACACAGACGGCGGCTAACGACATGATCAACGGCAACATTCCTCCTCTGCCACCTCTGCAAAAGAACCCACGAGAGGCCACAGCGAGAGGGAAGGAACCGGGGTTCACAACCGAGGCGCCCAGCACGTCGCGGGGACAAAACAGCGAGGCATCGCTCCTCACACCGGCGCCGGAGATCAACAGCATCCACGCAATTGACGCTTCAGCCAGCAGTTGCACCAGCCGACCAGCAAGCGGCGACATACCCTCACAGAAGCCCCAGCGGACTCGGCGAGTGACTAAAGGGAGAGCGGCGCGGGACATCAAGGTCACCAAGGACCCGACGGTTAGCTTGGCTGGCCCCGCCGGCGCCATGCCAGCTAGTCTACCCGGGCCGAGGCCAGGACAAAAGGCACCCCCCCTCCCCCACAATGGAGTACAATCAGACATATCTGTAATCAACCAGCCCCCCCCCCCACATCGCGGGCTTTCACACAAAGGAATACAGACTCCAGCAAAGGACAAAGCATCACCCCCTCCCCCCCTCCCCACCCACGGCACAAACAGCAACACCGCCCCCCCTCCCCCCACCACAGGACAGGACACAATTGAACAGAGTTACCTCACGTGTGACAACGTCAATCTTATTACAAGCAAAAATGGACTTCACATATTTCATCTTAATACAAATAGCCTGAGACCTAAACTGGCTGAAATCAAACAGTTGTTTTTAAACGGTAAGGCTAACATATTGTGTTTCACAGAAACTAAATTAGACTCATCTGTACAGGATCCAGAGATTGAAATTGAAAACTACTCAATAGTCAGGAGGGATAGGAACCAGTATGGAGGTGGCGTCTGTGTGTATATACACAAGGATACCAAATACATCAACCGTACTGACCTTAACCATGATGAAATTGAAACTGTTTGGATTGAAATCTTATTAGACAGGGCGAAACCAGTACTAGTAGGCACAATCTATAGACCACCAGAACAGAGTGGCTTTTATGACACACTTGATGGGTGTTTAGCTGGGGTGGAGGGGGTAGAAAAAATTCTTATTGGGGACTGGAACACGGATATGCTGCGTAAATCAGCACCCGTCTTCAAGGCCTTCAGTAGATTTTCTGACCTGCACGGTTTCAGCCAGCTAATCACCCAACCCACAACGGTATGCGATTCGACACAAACCACCATTGACCTCATTTTGACCTCTGACAAGTCCATGATCTCCAGTAAAGGGGTGATAGCATGCGGGTTAAGTGATCATTATATGATTTTCTGTACCCGCAAAAAGCTAAAACAGAAGGCCGGCTGTCACAAAACAGTCACATCTAGAGACCTCAAAACTTACTCTAGAGAGGCCTTTAACCTAGAACTGGGGGGCTTGGACTGGTCAGATGAGCTCAGTGGTACACAGGTTGAAGAAACATGGCTTGGATTCAAAACCAAATTCACAACAATACTCAACAACATGGCACCGATAAGAACCACCAGGGTTAAAAATCGCGCTGAGGCATGGATGCACACTGAAATACTGGCCGCTATGAAAACCAGAGACAAAAAATGCTCTGAACTTCATAAAAGTCAGACAAAGCTTTCCAAAAGCTCAAACAGTGAACTCCAAGCCCACGTGGTTGAACTAAAAATCCAAAGAAACAGACTAAGAAATGACGTAAACACCATGATCAGAACCGCAAAAAGAAATTTCATCAACGACAAAACTGAGGAAAACAAAAACAAACCCCGCGAACTTTGGAAATTACTCAATAATCAACTAGGCTGCAGTAAAAAACTTAAAACCAGATTCTCAAACATAAACATAAAGACGGACAACACGCTCATCACAGACAAGCTGGATGTAGCCAATTACTTAAACATCTTCTTCACAAACATAGCCACAACACTGGTAAACAAACTACCCTCCCACTCAGGGCAGTATGGGGTAGAACACATAGTAGCATACTACAAAAACCTAGGGGTCCACAAAGACGACTTCAAACTTGAAATGGTAACAACCGATGAGGTACTAAAAAAATTGAGCGCCCTCCAACCTAACAAGGCCACTGGCCATGACAACATCCCCTCCAAATTCCTCAGAGACGCAGCAGCCGCCATCACCCCAGTCATCACACACATAATAAACCTCTCTATAAGACAGGGGCACGTCCCCAAGGACTTCAAAATTGCGAGAGTGACCCCTCTACACAAAAAGGGCAGCAAATTAGACCCAGGCAACTACCGCCCTGTTTCTATTCTTACCTCCATCTCGAAAGTCATGGAGAAAATAGTCTACGAACAGGTCGAAAAGTACCTGGCGGAAAAAAACCTAATCTACGAATTCCAATCTGGCTTCAGAACGTCCCACTCCACTGACACATGCCTCCTCTATTTGAACGACCACATCAAACAAGAGGTGGACGCGGGCAAATACTGCGGCATGGTCATGCTGGACCTACAAAAGGCCTTCGACACTGTCAATCACTCCATTCTAATGGACAAGCTAAAAGCAATTGGTTTTGATAGCCTATCAGTGAGCTGGATGCAATCCTACCTAGAGGGGAGAGAACAGATGGTAGAGGTAAACGGTACTCTATCCCCCCCCCCTCACAGTGAGCTGTGGTGTTCCACAAGGAAGCATACTAGGACCGCTACTCTTCCTAATTTATGCAAATGACATGTCGTCAGCCTGTGACTGCAATTTGTTCCTGTTTGCGGACGACTCAGCCCTGCTGGAACAAGAACAAATTGCAGGTTGAAAAAACCCTCAGCACGGAACTAGGCAAAATCTGCATATGGCTCGCTGATAACAAACTATCATTACACATGGGCAAAACAGAGTCCATTCTCTTCGGTTCAAATAACAAACTCAGCAAGACCGACGGATTCTCAGTTACAGTGGGTGACAATATTGTCACAAGGAAAGACGAAATTACCTACCTGGGTTCCATCCTAGAGGCAAATCTTTCCTGTGACAAAATGGCATCCAATGTAATAAAAAAAGTCAACCAACGAACTAGATTCTTGTACCGGATCTCCTCTCTGGTAAACAAGAATACCCTGAAGACTCTGGCAGGAGCACTCATCCAAGGGTACTATGACTATGCGTGCACCTCATGGTACCAAAGCACCTCAAAGGCGCTTAAAACAAAATTACAAACATCACAAAACAAACTGGTCAGACTACTGCTTGACCTGAACCCCAGAACCCACCTCACCCCTGCCCACTTTGCCAACCTAGGATGGCTTAGAGTAGACGACAGAGTACAGCAACTTGCAATGGGCCTGGTCTACAAGATACACTATACGACCGGGGTGCCCATGTACATGTCAAAATACTTCCCAAAGGTCAGTGAATACCACAACCACTACACCAGAGGAAGCTCAACAAATCATGTGAAACCCAGATTCGGCTCAAACAAGGGACTAAACACGTTTCGCAATTATGCCACAACAATGTGGAACGCCCTACCCAAAGCTGTAAAGGAATGTGAATCCCTGCCCACATTCAAAACCGCTCTTAAAGAGCACCTACGGGAGGCTGCAATTCGAAACTGGCCACCGTAAATGCCCAAAACCCCCACCACCTCCTAATAGACAGTCTCCTCCCCACCGCATGTATATATTCCCTCCCCGCCGTATGTATATTTCCCTCCCACCCACCCACCCCCTCCTAATGTACAGTCCCCTCCCCATCATATGTATATACTCTGTCAGGATCTAGGGGTAACAGTACTGTATATTTGAATACCGCCTATGTCACAAATGTATCAGTACTAAATACCTATATGTCCCTATGCCATAAATGTCATGTATGTTGTGTATGTCATAAATGTCTATATGAATTGAAAATGGGGGACCCTGATGGAAACAAGACAAACGTCTTTCTCAGGTCTGCATCCCCTTAACAATTGTATGTATTGAGCCGTACTGTATTGTACCCATTCTGCAATCTGTTAAATAAAGTTTTCATTCATTCATTCATTCATTCTCCCCACAGAGTGGAGAAATCCAGGTGAGGACTGCACTGGTCACATGTTGACACGAGGATGTCACCATAACATTCAAGTAGCGATGGTGACTCTCCCCTAAGTTATCTCATCCCATTTTACACCCCCCCCCCCCCCCCCCACACTCATTTTCAGGAATAATATGAAGTTAAATTGAATTTATGTCTGAATCCCAGAGGATAACACTTGTTACAATAGTTATTGGCGCTAGCTATGTAGCTACACCCTCCTAGTTTGTTACCCCCTTTGAACCTTGCCAACTGTTATTCCTAACAGCCCCAACCCAACATCAAAATACAGTTTCAGATGTCAATAACGGCACTATTCCCATCTTTTTTTTAACTCAATCAGCGCCAGACCCGAGGAAAGTCGGGTTAACTCGCCAACCGTTCAGCGCCAGACCCGAGTATAGTCGGGTTTTTATCGTTATTTATTTTATTCGATATTTTTATTAATTTCTCTCACACGGACCTCTGGGTTACCATAGGGAATCACTCTGAGATCGCTATAGTGTAATACCGGCCGCATCCAGGTAGGTGGCAGTATCACCCACCCTTCAAAACCTTTTTTCCACACACGGTGTTACATTCAAATGTCTCCTTTTCTTGGTCAGGCGAGTCTAGCCGTTCACTCGATGGCATTGGAACGCGTCCAATGCCCCTGATGCATGTGTTGTGGTGGATTATGTTGGCGACACGATGGACACCAATACTGGAAATCACGATCAGACAATTGCAATATTCTTTTTGGGGTACCTCGTAGTGAAGGTAAGGACTATATGACATAAATCTTGCTTTGATCCAACCATGATTTCACATTGATCGTTGCGACCATGTGTAACATACTCCAGAACGTATGTCGTTGGTGACGATCAAAGCATCAAAAACTACCCCCCCCCCCTTTCATGCATTCATGATGAAACATAATACCTATTATATACATTTGATTTGGAAATAGTAGTGTGTCCAGGTGAGCAACGCCAACGCTTTTAGTAAAACGCGAACGTATACATGAAAAAATTTATTCTTTTTCACATATTGAACGATGGATAGTTGATGCCAAATGAGCCATAGTATTGTATCCATAGCTATAATATAGAATATAGATATAGCCCTGCAAACACCGCCACGCAGCCCTATCTCTTAGAGTGGTGGCACAGTAGGAACTAAGATGCTCTAGACCTCCGGCGCTGAATGAGTTAATGAGCTTGTTGTCAGACATAATCAATCATGCTTAGGAAGCTGCCAATATGTTAACATACCTGCCAGATCCGGACAAAGCTCCCAAAATGAAACAAATATTCCAGCTAAATTATCTTGTGCCATGACAGCATACAGTATACTATACTATATTTTGTTCTCTCTATCTCTCTCTATCTCTATATCTTTCTCCCATAGGAAACTATTGAACTAGCATAATCTTTGCAATTGAGTCGCAGTTGTGGACATATTAAGGATTATTTGCTACAGGTCATGGTGAATAAGTTATTATTGCACCTATATGACTTATGCAGTTTATTGTGAGCTAACTAAAAATAATTATTACAAGTCTTTATTTAAAAGTTTTTTGAGGGAAGTTTGCAGCCTAAGGAAATCTCCCTCTTTCTCACAGTCCAATGTTGGCAGGTCTGCGTTACCACATGGAGGCTTACAGATGGGGAGCTGAATAACACAGTGGCATATTGAATTACCACAAGTGGGAACGTGGTCGAGGGGATGCTGTTGGTTTGGTTTTCTAGAACTTTTCTGCCGAAGTGAATCGGAACCAAGCTGGGTAAACACTGAGTTCGATGGGTGGAGGGACTGGGTTATTTCAATCCCTGTTATTTCTGCCACCCTTGGTCTCTGAGTTTCCCGGACCTGGCTGGTATGCGCTGGCCTGCAGGCTCACAGGGTGCAGGGGTTGTGACTGGGGCAGAGCGAAGGTTGCGAACATAGAATTGGAACGGATAGAAGTTCCCGGTATATGATTTGTATTCTTCGGATTGACGCTTGAAAATGCCATGTCGCGGCACGCCGATGGAGGCTGAAGTGGAAAAGAGAGGCCATTGTTTCATGTGTGAATATACCACGTGGGGCTCAAGAGAGTTGGGGATGTTTAACCAAATTGTCACTGGAATATGTCGGGAAATTAAATATTGAAATGGCATTTTGAGCGTGGAACTCTATCTCCTTGACTACTGTGCTTAGCTGGTCTATAATTACTGTGCACCAAAGTATTTTCTAATTATAGAAACGGCGCGATCACTGTGCACTTTTTCATAAGGATGCCTTAATAGGACCATACCAGTCTAATTTTGACTCACCATTACGCGAGGTCACCCATGTCTTTAACTCTGTCGGCGTATGCTTTCGCGGATCTCAGCTTACCTCACTAAACGCCATTCACACAGCCGTCGACGTCGAAGAGGGGTGGAAAACACTCCCATGAGACTTGAAAGTCGCTATAGGCAAGCGTAACTCAGCCTTCTGAAAAGTCGCTAACACTCTACTACAAGCCCCTGCGTGTAAAACTTCCATAATAGGTTGGGTGCGCTTGTTATCACCTCCTGGGTGCTCACGATTGCTGTTTGAATTTGAATGGCTTTGCAGCTGAGTAATCCAGTCACGTTAGCGAACATAGAAGTGTGGTTGTAAAAGACTAAAAGCAAAAGGGTAAATTACTAACAGTATATTCCCACTCCCAGCAGCAGTTGCAGCGGACGGCTCATCTCCCTGCACTCACGGACTGAGCGGCACAGGAGGACCTTTGTTCCCATAGCCATCAGACTATCTATCTATCTATCTATCTATCTATCTATCTATCTATCTATCTATCTATCTATCTATCTATCTATCTATCTATCTATCTATCTATCTATCTATCTATCTATCTATCTATCTATCTATCTATCTATCTATCTATCTATCTATCTATCTATCTATCTATCTATCTATCTATCTATCTATCTATCTATCTATCTATCTATCTATCTATCTATCTATCTATCTATCTATCTATCTATCTATCTATCTATCTATCTATCTATCTATCTATCTATCTATCTATCTATCTATCTATCTATCTATCTATCTATCTATCTATCTATCTATCTATCTATCTATCTATCTATCTATCTATCTATCTATCTGTCTCGTCCGTCCGTCCGTCCGTCCGTCCGTCCGTCCGTCCGTCCGTCCGTCCGTCCGTCCGTCCGTCCGTCCGTCCGTCCGTCCGTCCGTCCGTCCGTCCGTCCGTCCGTCCGTCCGTCCGTCCGTCCGTCCGTCCGTCCTCCGTCCGTCCGTCTGTCTATCTATCTATCTATCTATCTATCTATCTATCTATCTATCTATCTATCTATCTATCTATCTATCTATCTATCTATCTATCTATCTATCTATCTATCTATCTATCTATCTATCTATCTATCTATCTATCTATCTATCTATCTATCTATCTATCTATCTATCTATCTATCTATCTATCTATCTATCTATCTATCTATCTATCTATCTATCTATCTATCTATCTATCTATCTATCTATCTATCTATCTATCTATCTATCTACCTACCTACCTACCTACCTACCTACCTACCTACCTACCTACCTACCTACCTACCTACCTACCTACCTACCCCTCCCTCCCTCCCTCCCTCCCTCCCTCCCTCCC